>NC_056736.1:230378147-230695647 GCF_019279795.1 Protopterus annectens
GGACTGCTACATTCACTACATATGTCACACACTGGAGCCTCATACTACAGTCTTGCTCAGTCCATGCCACTTCTGCTGCACAATCAACCCATCATGTGGACAACAGTAATACCTGGATACACTCACTGATGTGGTCTGGTAATTCCCCATTGCATTAGTAGTGCTGCATACGTGGGTAGCCAGTTATCTATCTGCTGCTGGCAATATGATGTGTATACCTGGTATGTACTTTCCCTCCCAATGCATGTTCTGTGCTACAGACCTTGTTATGCTATCAGCTGTCCTGTGTTTACATATTGGACAGGCTGTCCTGGTGTCACATGTGTCACTACATGTACAGCACAATCCCAAGGATAAGTACTGCCATGTGATCAATCCCACTATTACCTGTGCATACATGGACACCCGCACAGACACACATGTACACACACATCAGACATGCATTGACCACAGTCCACCAGATTGCACTTGCACACACATTCAACACACACACACACACACACACACACACACACACACACACACACACACACACACACACACACCTACATGTGGGGATGCACACCTTTTGTACACACAGTCCTCCCATTACCCTTCAGTCAGCATGCATTACATCTGGTTCTCAACAGCATGCAGTACAACTACAGTGACCTCATGTAAGTGGCAGTATACATGTGTGTGATGCATGGGCTGTGTTGGTAGGTGATGGCCCTTCCCCTTTTTACCACTGTGCCCATGTATAAAGTGTTACTGTGGACCTGTTCTGCACCCTGCCTTGTACTGTGCACCATACCACACAGGCGTACAAACCATTGCTGCTTATGTAGTACTGTGTCTGTTATGTCAGCTCCAATGCTCACAGCCCCTATGTGTTACAGCACCTCATACCTGGGATGATATGTGAACAGATATAATTTGTGAATGCCTGATGTCTGCTTTACAGATTACAACATCAGCAGTGCATGTATGACCAGTACAGGACTATTACACTGACACCCACCAGACCTTACCATGGCTGTGAGGGGGTGCCCTACACATGTCCCAGAACTCTGCATGGTTGCAAGGTCTACTCATGTGCACATCCCTTGGAGTGCACACACTGCTGTCACTATTGCTGTGGGGTCAGGGTTACATCTGCCACAGTTACATAACCTGATTGCGTGCAGATACAGCCATGAGGGTGTGGTTTCACACATGTCCCTACTGTAGGCTGTGTGTCCTGCGATACATCTCATCCCTGTGGACACATTGCACAATGACAGGATGTTAGTTATCTTGCATGTGTCTGTTGTACCCTTCCGATACCCCAGCACAATCACTACTGTGATGCAGTGCATTTCACAACAACAATATGTGAACATGTACAGCATGCAGTATGGGTAGGTGTGTTAGATGTGTGCATGGAATATCCCATAGCCATTACATGCACAGTGTATTGTCATGCATGAACATGAACCATACTTACCGGCTACAGGCTGCTGCTGTGGTGGTATCCTGGTGGGACCTACATAAGAGTGTGAGAAAGCTGCTGTCAGTGGCCACAGCTGTGGCATTCATAAAGGGTGAGTGCAGCATTATGTTACATGTACAATAGGGGTTCATAATACTACAGCTTATGCACGTCTGTTTATTACTACTACACAGCAGCAGACTATGTATCTGACATCTCAGATTTGCATGATGTACCTGTACAGATGCAGCTGCATACACACGAATGGTGTACTGATGTGCCCTGGGGCCTTACCTGCACTCTCCTCAACAAGTGTGTCAGTGGCTTATGGAGGATTATGACTAGAAATGTTTACATGACTGGCAATATACCTTCATAAGATAGCCAACATATTTAAGTGCATTGGTAATTATACAATCCATATTGTACTAATGTGCATATGTCTTCATATATATCAAGTCATATTTTTTTCTTGTCATGTCTCTAATGTGATTATATTTTACTGCAGTAAAAATGCAGACTGACATGATAGTAGTCAAATGAAGACAAGTTCAGTGTAATAATTGCTGAATACACTGTTCTTTCACTGTAGTAATAATTTAAGGCAAAGATGGTTTTATGTGGAACACGTTTTCCTTGCATCAATTTTCGGGGGGATTCAATAAAGTATACATGGTCATTATCCCCGATGCGCACACAATAGCATTGAGTTTTAGATTCGGTAAGTGCCATATAGAGGCGAGGACCACTGTGCAAACAGGTTAAACACCGTGGCATGCTAATTACAGCATAAGCTGCTGAATTGCATGCTAATCAAACAATCCAGCACAGTGAAGCTCTTCACCAAGCTATAAAGCAACCATGTAGACTCTATGCTGTTTTTTACTGCAAATTCCAAAACCTTTTCTATTGCAGCCATGGAATGGAGTATACACAGAAACAATGACAGTCATTGTTGCTGCTTTAATTCATTTCTATGTGCTACAGGCTGAAGCCAATGCTGCTGCTGCTGCCAATCATCCTAGGCCAAGAAGGAGAAGAGTTTTCAAGCCCTGTTTAACTTTTCACAGCCTACATGATGTGGAAATTGTACAGTGCTACAAGGTGGATAGGGACACACTACAGGAACTCCCCGACCTCTGCTGTCCTCAACTCAGAGCCAGGGCCAACAGAGGGTACCACATCCCAGTGGAGAGAAAGGTATGTGTAGCACTTAGAATATTAGCTACAGGTACCTTTCTGAGAAACAACAGGGGACATGCTGAAGGTCTCACAGTCATCAGCCTTCAGGATCCTCCTTCAGTTCATGAATGCTATGTTCCAGAATGCCAGTGACCACATATATTTTTCCCATACTCCTGAGGAGAGGGCCAGAAATAGGCAGGAGTTCTACTTTTTAACACTCTACCCTGACATCCTGGTTGCCATAGATTTCACACATATAGAAGTGAAGGCACCACCTGGGGAGCAGGGTAGGCTCTACACAAATATCAACGGCTGCCACTCTATCAACTGTCAAGTCATGTGTAATGCCAAGAGAATCATCCTGAACATGTGTGCTGGCAACCCTGGCAGTTATCACAACTCACATATTTGGGGCACCTCCAAACTGTACCAGATGTTTGCTAGAGGGGATATCCCAGAGGGATTTACTGGGTGATGCAGGCTATGCACTAGAACTGTGGCTGATGTCACCCATCAGAAATGCCTACTTACCTATGGTTTGAGAGTGTTCTTGACTGTGGCCACATTGAGGAACATGCTCAAATCAGAAATATTATAGAGCATGTGTTTGGGCTGCTGAAGTCACAGTTCTAATGCCTAGATACATCGAGGGAGTCCTGCAGTACAATACATGGACATGTACAGAAATATTGTGGGCGTAGCCAGATGTAGGCATGCTCAATATGCCCTTGCATTGGCTAAGAGATAACACATAGCACACTCACTCACCATCTAGGGGCCAAAAAACCTCCTCCTATGCACATGCATATAGTAACATTCATGCCAGGCAACTCGCACAACCTTTACCTCCCCAGTTAGTGGCTGTTTACTGCTTGCAATAGATAGCATCTGGCCCGAACAAAAAACGTAACAACTGCTGCATTTACAATGCACTTTTGAATCTGGAGTGTATTGTGCAATAATTTGAATGCATGGAGTATCCATGTATTTCATTAATTGGTACTGTAAGGAAGAAAATGGTGGGAAATTGGTACAATAATGATCTTAACAAGTGACAGCAGAGACTTATGTGACTAGTATATGTCCATTATTAAATAGAAGGCCTTGGGCATCAAAGATTCACACAGCCATACCTCCCAAAAGTACTGATGATCAGTGCATGCCCTCAGTTTAGCACCATACATTTGTACTGGAAAATCATTAAAGAGAGAAGTTAGAAAGTAATGATACACATTACAGTTTCTGACTTCACAACCTTCACAGGATCATTTAAATAAAGTTGGGAAATGTTGATGCTATCAGCTGTCTAACTTTCCAAGGCAAATATAAGTCAAAGGTAAAATTACCAGTCCAACACTACACATGGAGATATACTAAGCACTTAGTCATCCATGCACACTGAGCATAAGACACAAAGCTTATGTATTCCTGAATGCAAAATATAGAAAACAGAGATATGCCACAGTTATCATCACTTGCACAGGGTGTTGTGTGTGTGTGTGTGGGGGGGGGAGGGCAGGAGGCCTAGGCTGAGACAAAAGGTCAGTGAGTATGTGAGAGTAAGAAAGAGAAGCAGGCAGACATTTAGATAAATCAGCAAATGGCCAGTGAAACAAAAAGAGTTTAGGCTGCACAGCTGAACCATATAACTGTTTTTTGTTGGTCTGTAGGGGCCCCCAAGGTGAAATTGTAGTGTGAGTTTCTGCATGAACACAGCCAAGCTCTGTGATGACTTTAAGTCTTGGTTTGGACAGGTGTGAGTCGTGTGTGGTATAAGTGGCAGTTCATTATTGTCATCCCCGACCTTGAGAACTGTCTCTACCAGGAGTTACACTGGCATATCCACACCCATAGTCAGATGCACTGCTGTTATCTGAACATGGCTGATGTCTGCTGAATGAGCTCATTTCATGGGAACTCCCAGAACCATGATGCCATGGCTTGCCGTATCTGGGTGTGGGCAGTACACTCAGTGATGGAGTAGTGGAAGTACTACCACTATTGGATCGTAACTGAGCGCATCAACATTGGTTAACGGCAGAAGATGTGGCTGACCTATGCCCACAAGGATGATGTTCCCCTCATAGCATATGTTCCATCACAGGCAATGCAGGTTCCATGACAGACACCCCTTGTTTCATCACAGACACCCCTCATTCCAATGTGTCATTCATCCTATCAATTGAATCGGAAACACAGTGGAGGCAGTCACACATGTCAGCCTGTGTCACAACTACCACCATGTGCATTTGTCTGGAGCACCTATGGCAACAATAAAGAAAATATTGCCAAAGGACAATTTATTAGAGCTAGTCAAATGACTTCTAATAATAAAGATTTTGCTGATGAGGTTTTATTGCTTAAACAAATGTTTCAGGATAGAGGTTACCTTGATAGCTTATTGATGAAAATAGAGACTGAAGTCATGAATGAGAGGAATGGAAGATATAAGCCTATTTTAGGTCAAGACATTTTATTAAACAATTTTGAATGCAGTAGAGAGACAAATGGTTTTGTCAATTCCATAATATTGGAATATAATGGTGGTTCAGGATTGGTTAGATACATTCTTAACAAAGAATGGAATAAATTCATGCTTTTTACTGATCTAGATATATTAAAAAAGGAGAAAATAAAAGTGGTTTATAAAAATTCAAGGAATTTGAAAGATTACTTATATAAAAATAACAAGACCAATGTGAGCAGCAACAATAAAAAGACACGATACTTTTAAATGTGGCCGATGTTCTCAGTGTGAATTTGTTAGTAATAAAGAAAGTATTTTTTTAGAAAGTATAAATATTACTTTAAATAGCATGTTTTATAATAATTGTGAGTCTAGTGGCCTAGTATACTTAGCATTATGTCAAGCCTGTCAGGCCTTCTATATAGGAAAAATAGAGAGAAAGCTTAAAAGGAGAATTTATGAACATATGCACAATATACAGACTAAGGACAATAATGCTTTGTACAAACATTCATTGGAATGTCTTAGGGCCTACTATAGATTTTTTGTTTTGGAAAAAAATTAGTATGGATAAAAGAGGGGGCATATGGGAAGAAACCATCAAATACAGAGAATTGTGATGGCAATTGACCCTGGAATCCAGTAGGAAACCACGTTTAAATGAACATGTTTCCCTTGCCCCACTTTTAAAATTGAGAGTGGCCAAATTAAAAGCACAGTATCTCTGTTCCCTTTGGTTTTACTGTTTTGCACATAGCACTTTAAGTATTTATTAATGTAGGGGATATGTTGTGTTTTTTTTTAAAGACATGTTTTTAAAAGATATGTTTTTAAGAATTAAATTATTATACTTTTAATTCTGTCTTGATGTTGACATTTTTATAAGCATTTTAGCATTATTTGATTTGTTTTCAAAGGGTTGCATCAAAATATGCTTCTATGGACTATAAAATGTAAGAGGGAAAATATTTGCCTGATTCTTATTGGATTTTTGTTGGATGATTAATTTGTGATGTCCTTTATTCTTGAGTATTTAAAATGATGATTTGTGTTTCAGCCCACATCTGATGAAGTTGAATGAATGAAAATGGAATTTTAACTACGTTAATGCGTTTTTTACTTTACTTTAATAAATGGTAATCTGCTACATTAATTTTCTCCGGGGCTTGATTGTTTTGCTTAATGAGGCTGTTTTCGTTATTCCTCCTGTACTATGCTATTATCATTGGGGACTCAGATCCCTGGGAGTTTGCCAATGGTGAGAATGCGACTGGTACAGGCTGATTTAAAAACTTTTGCAGCATGTGTCTGTTAGTGCACCCATTAGTTATGCATCTACTGAAGTAAGGGTTAGTCCCCAGCTGTGAGTGTTTGCCAATGATAGCTGCATGGGGGATTGTGTCAAAACCCGAGGCCAGATCACAATCGGTAATATACACTATCTTACCTTCATCCAGGCCTATCACACAGAATCAATGGGCGGTGACATCACTGACCACCTGTGGCATTACTCAACACATAGACTTTTCTGAGACAGATGAATACACACTTCAACACACCCTCCACATGGACTATGTTCTCATACAACGTTGTACATTGACATGCATCCATCTGAGTAGGGGGGGGCAGCATTTGATACATGCATGTATAGAGACATCTTGACACTCCTCGACTGTGAGGTAGGCCAACATGTCATCATGGACCTCTTCTACATGCACACCAGTAATATCCCGTCTGTTTGCAACAGACCTGTGGGAGTTGTTAATTCTACATCATGTCTGTTGCATTTCATAGATGTCCTCAAAGAGGTCATCGAGGACATATGTGATGACAATGGTATCATCTTGTGGAACTTGTCCAGGTCAAGGCATTTGATACAAATCCACATTGAGGTATTCAATCAACAATGCCATATGTGGCCATAAACAGCTATATCACCAAATGGGTAGATCAGTGTATCATATATGTGGCATCTCACTATGGTGAGGACTAACCCTTACTTCAGTAGATGCATAACTAATGGGTGCACTGACAGACACATGCTGCAAAAGTTTTTAAATCAGTCTGTACCAGTCGCATTCTCACCATTGGCAAACTCCCAGGGATCTGTCCTTGGCCCTTCACTATTTGAACTCTATTTCTCGACAGTTCAGGATAAAGTATATGCCCTTTCGATTACCAAGTCTGCTGATTCTTGCATATTGGGTGCAATCATTGAGTGATTAGGTCCATACATCAGGACTGTCTGCTAAGCCTTTTCCTATCCATTAGTGTTAGAAAAATATGTATTTGAACACATATAAAGTGTTAGTTAAAAAGCAAAAAGTATATAATGCATTTTATTCTATTAATAATATGGCAATAAGAACGATTTTACATGTAATTGCTTGAAGCATTGGAGCTGCAGTGTATTTGAACTCTGACCCTGGCAGTAGCCAGCTCAGCAAGCTTATGTTTTCCACTAATGATTATCTGCTGGGTCAGGAAATTAAATGTATAAAGCATTGAAAATCTTCTTCCTTCCTCTGGGACAATTGGCCTTGTGAATGTTACCAAGATAAGACACAGCTGCTGAGGTAATGTTGCAAGAAGAACAAAGAAGTGTATTACAAGACTTGAACCAACTATTGTATTTGAGCAGGCCTGAAACCTTGAAGGAGTAACATTTACAGAAAGACATTATAACTGACCAGGTGCTTTGCAAGGCTGTATTATTCCCATGGGAAAAACTTTTAAAATGTATAACATCAGCTTTTCTTATGAATAGAATATTGTAAACCATAGTGATGTAGGTGCCCTGTGACTAACCACGTCAGTAAGGTGGGCACAGCTTGAATGTTAAACCTATATAAAATTGTGTACTTCCTGCATCATGTCAGACAAAATTCTGTACTTGTACGTTTTTTGCCTCCTGGTGTACACTAGTAAACTTTTGCATCTGAGCCTCCTGTGTTGTTATCTTTGTTTTTATTTAACAGTTTGGTCCTTCTTGAATCGGAAACCCTCAGACAGCTACAGATCAGAGTGTACCGGTGGTCGAACATTGTGCAGGAGAAGCTACCAAAACGGTTCTTCTTGAAATACGAAGACCTCCGACTGAATTGTCGTTTTGAGAGGCTGGCCACTTTCTGATCTGCGGCCGAAGAGCGGTCTCGAACTGGTCGACTCAGGAGGCTCAGGTAGGAAAATATTTGCCCTTTTTCTGTTTTAGATCAGGGACTAGGTTACAGTAAATACTATTGTCAGAAGATTTGTTATACAGATCAGGGACAAAAGGAAATTACTGTATATTTTGTCAGGGATCAGGGAAACAGAATAAGGTAAGCAGTCATTCTAGATAAACTGTGTAAGGAATTGAAATACCACGTGGTGAAAAGGGTTACGTAACATTTACTTTTAGTATGGGAAATCAGTGCACTAAAACATCGTGAGATCCGGCCCTAACTGAAGATGCAAAATATATGCAATTACAATGGGCTGATAATGTAAGGTATTATACAAAATGGGTTAATAAATACGGATTTGATGGTAAATTAGATAAAATTTCATTAGTTAAACTTTTAAAGCAACTTAAATCTGACGCAGAAGGTCAGGCAAAAAAACAACAACGATTAGGCATTCCTCAGGCACACAGGTGGATTGAGGAAGTAAACCGAAGGGAACAAAAAACTAAAAATGCTAAGACATTATTTTTAGATAAAGAGGATAATAATACAGTAATAGCGACGGCTCCTCCTCCCCCGCCCCCTCCGATGCCTTTTTCAGGATATGAAGCAGGAGGACAAGCTGGTCCACCTCCACGTTATCCTGATGTCACAAGAACACTAAAACCATTTGTTAGAGATCCTATTGAAACTAGGTCCCGGACACGTAAAACACTTGGGGACACAGACTTATATCAAGTAGGGAGAAACACACTAGAGGAGAGTGAGGAAGAGATCTGTCCACTAATCGAGGTACCAAATCCTCAGGCAGGACAGGAAGGGCAGGACCCAACTCTTCTAGTATACAGACCATGGACACCGGAAGATATTCGGAAAGCTACAGAGGGAATCCCTCATCCAAAAGTTAATTACACAAAGTTTTTACAAGATTTACAAGGTATGAGACTAAGTTACCACTTGAATGGGGAAGAAGTAGAAAAGGTAGTTAGACAAATTGTGGGTCCAGACTGGCACATGATTTGTGGCACCTGGAATCCTCGCAATGCAGAGCTTAAACCACACCCACATAGTGACGCAGAACTAGACAACAGAGTAAAAGGTCTTACAGACCGAATTTCTGAAAAATGGAAACCTAGAGCAGATTGGACTTGCATTAACCAATGCATACAACAAGAGAATGAAACTGTAGATGGGTACTATGGTAGATTATTGGAATGTTTCAATAACCATAGTGGTATGGCTATTCCTGAAAATCAGACACATGATACTTCATATGAACAGCAACTGAAAAATGCATGTTTGAAAGGTTGCATTGCACCTATCAGTAGCTTTATTACAAAGCATATGATAGATCATCAAACAAGTAGGCTACAAGCCTTACTTGAATATGTTAGACATGCTGAAATACACTTTAATAGTAAAAAGAAAAAGAAGACACAGGTCTTCACAGCTGAAGACGGAGCTGAGGTCTTTGTAGTACAGTCAGGAAAAAAGGGTAAGAAAAATGCCCAGGGAAATAGACAATCTGACAAACGGTCAGAAGATTTTGAGGAGAGAAAAAAGAAAGGTGAGTGCTTTAAGTGCGGAAAGAAAGGACATTTAGCAAGGGATTGCAGGCTAAATAAAAAGGTAACAACAGAAATTAAAGGTGATGAGGACTGACTATATGATAGTGATGAAAGTCAGAAATCATCAGGAAAGGCTAACAAACAAAGGACAAATGTAAATGTAGTAGAAGGAACAGAGGACGTGCAAGTAGATATGGAGGATGATGAAAGTGAAATTTTAGACTTGGCATTACTGAGCTTGGAGCTCTATCTGGCAGACACGAAACCGGAAGTTACACTTCTGGTGGAGGGGAGGGAAGTCAAATTCCTGTGTGACTCAGGGGCGTCACGGACTTTGATACACCCCTCCAAGTTACCAGAATATTCCGAATCACCTGATTACATATTAGTGAAAGCAGCAAACGGACAGCTATATAGGGAGCCACTCTCCCATGATATAGCAATAACTGACCCTGTTTCAGGTATGACTCAGAAAAGTAAAATTGTAGTTTCTGCAAAATGTCCAGTAAACTTACTGGGAAGAGATCTTATGCAGATATTTGGCATAGCGGTAGTCCCCACTATGCAGGGTATGGAGGCACAAAGACAAATGGATACTTTCGTGGTGCGATCGGAGGGTGAAACTTTTTATTGGTACAGCCAGGACCTAGTTACGACTGGTCCAGGGGCAGTAACCGAGGAACTGATGAATGTAGCCATCAGTAAGACCCCCTCCCTTGACACTGACCAACAGCATTTGTTACACTGTACTCTATACTATTGTAGTATGCCAGGACCTGATAAAGAATATGAGCAAGAATTATTCAAAAATCCTGCTAACAGATTAGTATTACGAACCTTGTATTGGGATACTGAGGGAAACAGTGTGGTAAGCTGTTCATTACCTCAGGAATTCATAGCACTGTACAAATCCAATCGATTACCACATGTCAGCTTGACAAAAAGCAAGAATATGAAATGGGCGGACTTAGGAGAAAAAGTAACAAGATGGGAAAAACAAACTGATTTAGAATTATCAGAGCAGGGAATACAAAAACAGAAATTGAATTGGCTAACACAGACACATCCAGCTGTACACTTACAAACTAGTGAGGACAGCTGATTAGCATTCTTGTTAGAAGAAGAAGAGAAAGCCTTGTGTGACATACCAGAGATTCTTTGGTCAACAGGCAAATCAGATGTAGGACTTATTCGAACAGCAGGACCAGTTACTATTACACCAAAATCAGCATTTAGACCACAAAAAAGACAATACCCCTTGAGGAAAGATGCAGAGCAAGGATCTAAGCCTATTATAGCAGCATTACTCAAGGAAGGAGTACTGGTAGAATCTCTTGATTCACCATGTAATACCCCTCTATTTCCTGTTAAAAAAGCAAATGGGGAATGGCGGATGGTACAGGATTTACAAACTGTAAACAATGCAATAATACCTAGGGCACCTACGGTGCCAGACCCACACACCTTGTTGAATGATGTGAAGCCACAACAAAAATATTTCACTGTGGTAGATATAAGCAATGCTTTCTTTTCAATACCTATACATCCTGATAGCCAGTATTGGTTTGCATTTACATTTCAGGGTAAAAGGTATATCTATACTCGGCTACCACAGGGATATTGTGAGAGTCCAACAATATTTGCACAAGAAATGGCTAGCAACCTGGCAGGGTTTACCCCACCAGGAGGTAGTCAAATTCTGCTTTATGTAGATGACATTTTGCTAGCAGCCCCCACCCAGCATCAATGCAGGGAGGATACTGTAGCATTATTGAAATTTTTAGCAGCACAGGGACATAAAGTAAACCAAAGTAAATTACAACTTTGGAAAAAAACAGGTTAGATACCTAGGATATGTAATATTCAATGAAGGTAGAATATTAGATGGACAGGAAAACAGCAATTTTACAAGCACCTAAACCAGCAACCAAGAAGGAAATGATGTCCTTCTTGGGAACGACTAATTTTTGTCGAAGCTGGATATCAAACTATGCTTTGGAATCTGCTCCACTGGCTGATTTAATATATAAAACACCAATGGCAGCACAAGATTTGTTACAATGGACACCCGAAGCAGAAACAGCTTTCTGCAGACTAAAACAATTGATAGCTTCATCATTAGTTTTAGGACTTCCAAATTATCACAAAAGATTCTTTCAGACCATAGATTGTAAACAAGGATATATGACGTCAGTTCTGATGCAACAGCATGGGGATAAGCAACGCCCCATAGCTTACTATTCATCACAGTTAGACCCAGTGGCACGATCGTTGCCTCACTGTGTGCAAGCAGTAGTCACAGCTGCAATGGCAGTACAGGCTTCAGCCTCAGTAGTGTTATTCCACCCTCTCACATTGAGAGTGCCTCATGCAGTCGCGATAATTTTACTGCAAGAGAAAATAGCATATCTTTCTCCTGCTAGACATCTTTCATGCATGACCATACTGCTGAGCCAACCTCATATGGTAATTGAACATTGTACAACATTAAACCCGTCAACATTGCTTCCAACCCCTGTGGATGGCACACCGCACAGTTGCCTACAGGAAATTGAGCAAATAACCTTGCCCAGACAAGATCTCACTGATATGCCCTTGGATGATGCCGAGGTGACATTTTACGTGGATGGCTCGTGCAGAAGGGGTCCTACAGGAAAAAATCTAGTGGGGTATGCAGTAGTTACAGATACAGAAACCTTAGAAGCCCAACCCTTACCGCATAACCTATCTGCTCAAGCAGCAGAATTGATAGCCTTAACACGGGCTTGCACTCTAGCGAAAGATAAATGTGTGAACATATATACTGACAGTCAGTATGCTTTCTCTACAGTGCATGTTTTTGCACAACAATGGAAAAATAGGGGAATGATAACATCTAATGGCAAACCGATTAATCATGCGCAACTTATTTTGAACTTATTAGATTCCATTCAGTTACCTACTAAAGTAGCTATTTGTAAATGTTTAGCTCATACAAAACAACAGGATAGAATTTCAAAAGAAAATGCAAAAGCTGATGCAGCTGCAAAGCAAGCAGCTTCAGACTCAGAAACTTTACTTTTAACTGAGGAATTACAGCCCTCTGAGATTTTAGATCTAGAAATGTTAAAAACAATGCAGACATTAACTACAAAGGCAGAGAAACAGAAATGGGAGAAACGAGGTGCAATCCTCGAAAATGGACTGTATGTCTCCAAAGAGAAAAAAACAATATTGCCGTCTAATTTATTTAGATATGCAGCTTTGTTGAGCCATGGGCAGTGCCATGTCTCAACAGGGGGGATGGTACAGTTAGTAAATTGAATATTCCAAACATATGGATTCACAAACTATACACAAAAATTTTGTGCAACATGTCATATTTGTAACAAACATCATGCACAAGGGGCATTCAAACCCAAGCAAGGGAGTTATCCTACCTATACCACCATATCCGTTCCATACTATTTGTATGGATTTCATAGAATTGAATAAATGTGAAGGGAAAAAATACTATTTAGTAATTATAGATATGTTTTCTAAATGGGTAGAAGCTTTTCCAACTAAAAATCCGGATGCAGCAACAGTGGCAAAAGCCCTAATAAAAGAAATAATTCCTAGATTTGGCATACCGGAAAGGATTTATAGTGACAATGGGACACATTTTGTTAATCAGACGATTCACCAGCTTGGGAGATTCTTTGGGATCTCCTTGAAGAATCATTGTGCTTACCACCCACAGTCTGCAGGACTGGTGGAAAGGTACAATGGAATTTTAAAAAGCAAGTTGAGAAAGTTAGTGAGCAAAACACAGAAGAACTGGATTTGCTGTTTGCCTTTGGCACTGCTGAACATGAGAACAGTTCCAAACGTAAAGGGTTTGACCCCCTTTGAAGTGATATTTGGAAGAGCATATTATGTGCCACAGTGGAAAGCTCTCATGCCTGCAGAACTAGAGGCTGACAGCTCATTAGCTAGCTATATGAGGAAACTGTTAACAAATAAAACTGTTTTGCAGTTGAACTCTTTTTCAGATAAAAGACAGACCAGACCGTTGGAAGCAGTGCTGACTCCGGGGTCCTGGGTGTGGTTGAAGGTTACGAAGAGGAAGAATTGGGCGAGTCCAAAGTGGGAAGGACCGTACCAGGTACTGTTGGCAATGCCTACTGCAGTCAAAGTTGCTGAGAGGTCGTCCTGGGTCCATCTGACGCACTGTAAACCGGTAAAGAATTTTCAACTTGATAAACATTTTGTGACTGATACACAACAAAGGCAGGATGGCCAAGAGCAAAACGAGTAAAAATACAGATCAACCCCAAAGATGTTGTTTAATCATCTTGTTGACTATGCATTTATTGACTATGATTGTGATGACCTTCCTTTTGTTGTGGTTTTTCCTACATGTAACCACACAAGTGAAAGTAGAGAGATGTGATGAACTGTCTATAGACTGGCATCCAAACTTTAACACATACCTAGCTATGAAGCGTGTATATGTAGAGACTATGAACATTTCAAATTGCTGGGTTTGTACTGCTATACCAACAGCATATGGAGGACTGTTAATGTCCGCTGTCCCCTTGGGGATAAATGAGACTTGGGAGAATTTACTTTTTGATACAGGATCTGTAAGATCACAGGACAAAATTGCATTGTATTTGCCTATTACACAGAAAGGAATTGTATGTTTTTACAAAAATGATACACTTCAAGTGGGTTGGAGTAACTGTAATATAACCATATCTTACAAATGCTATATTAAAGCTAAAGATAAAGGCGCTGTTTGTAACACAAATTATGATTCATATTTGAGTTTAATGAAAACAACATTAAGTGATATGCAGAGAAATCCTGTTTTACATAAACAACTGTCTGTTATAGACAAGAAAATGTTTCATTCAGAATTAACCCACATCAGTACTAAAGTATAAAACTGTTATTTTGTTTGTGGGGAAAAAGGCATACAAATGGCTACCTGAGAATTGGTCCGGCAGTTTTTTTTTGGGTTATCTGGTTCTGGCCATAAGACATACTGCAGAATTACCTCTAGGTAAGATGCGAAATGTGAGAGATGTAGCCCGGAAACCTGAAGGTCCAATCGGAAAACCTGTGAACCCAGTGGAAAAAATCAAAGCTGGTTGGAAAGACCATCATTCCGTAAAAGATAAAGAAAAATTGACTCATATGGACTTGATTGACAGTGTTATATCCTGGGCTGGAATACTTCCAGCATATGGAGCAGTCAAATCGATCTGGGAGTTGAGAAAGCTGTCGAAACTTCTCGAAGTAATGAGTAATGCAACTTTTTCTGCTCTTGAACTAGTGACTGATGAACTGAATGCAATGAGAACTGTTGTGCTACAAAATCGAATGGCTCTTGACTTCACCCTAGCGGTGAGAGGTGGTACGTGCGCGCTTATCAAAGAAGAATGCTGTGCGTTTATACCAGACAATCGACATGAAATTAATGACCACCTAGAGGTAATACAGCAGATATCGGCCATGACTGAACCAGGCCCAAACCCACTGATGAACTTTTTCCAGAGTCTGTTTGGTGGGTGGGGTTCTATCCTTATGAACATCTTGATTGCTATTTGTGTGGGTCTGCTCCTATTAGGAGCATGTGTCTGTTGTGGGATCTCCTGCATGAAAAGATTAATCAAAGATTTTATTGATATATCTGTAACTGAAACTTTGTACCAAGACATTGAACTGGAACAATTAATTTCAGACGTAAATCTTTCCGATGTATAAACTAAATGACTTGCCTAGTTGAAAGTCCTTAAGGGAGAAGGCTAGGGGATGATATAACATTGTTTATATTTCAGAATAGAATAAAAAGTATTAAAAGGGAGGAAAATGTTAGAAAAATATGTATTTGAACACATATAAAGTGTTAGTTAAAAATCAAAAAGTATATAATGCATTTTATTCTATTAATAATATGGCAATAAGAATGATTTTACATGTAATTGCTTGAAGCTTTGAAGCTGCAGTGTATTTGAACTCTGACCCTGGTAGTAGCCAGCTCAGCAAGCTTATGTTTTTCACTAATGATTATCTGCTGGGTCAGGAAATTAAATGTATAAAGCACTGAAAATCTTCTTCCTTCCTCTGGGACAATTGGCCTTGTGAATGTTACCAAGATAAGACACAGCTGCTGAGGTAATGTTGCAAGAAGAACAAAGAAGTGTATTACAAGACTGAACCAACTATTGTAATCGAGCAGGCCTGAAACCTTGAAGGAGTAACATTTACAGAAAGACATTATAAAGACATGATATAAAGACATTATAACTGACCAGGTGCTTTGCAAGGCTGTATTATTCCCATGGGAAAAAAACGTTTAAAATGTATAACATCAGCTTTTCTTATGAATAGAATATTGTAAACCATAGTGATGTAGGTGCCCTGTGACTAACCACGTCAGTAAGGTGGGCACAGCTTGAATGTTAAACCTATATAAAATTGTAAATTAACCACAAAAAGGAGCGAAATGGCTTTGCAGTAAAAAATCCAGTTCCCAATGTAAAATAACAAAAACAAAAACAGCAAACCTCTATTTCCAAAGTAAAACAGCTTTTTCAGCTCATAAAAGTAGTATGCTGCAAAGTAAAGCAAGTGTAGCTGGTTCTTCAACCCAAAAAGAATCGCACAAAAGTATAATCCAAACGAGAACTTTAATAGCTAGCTAGAAAGCGCTTTCACCTTTTTGTGGTTAATTTATTTATGATACACTGTCGTCTGAATTAGGAGCGTTTACCTTTTACTGCAAGCAACTTGTTGCCTGGTTTTATTCTATATAAAATTGTGTACTTCCTGCATCATGTCAGACAAAATTCTGTACTTGTACGTTTTTTGCCTCCTGGTGTACACTAGTAAACTTTTGCATCTGAGCCTCCTGTGTTGTTATCTTTGTTTTTATTTAACAATTAGTTTGGTGATGGACATCACAGATGACATACACATCCTGTGTCAAAACAGCTCCCTGAGGGACTACAGATTGTAGGTGATCACTTGACTCCAGCTGTGATATTAGTAAAATACAGACAGTATCAACACATACTAAAAGATGCTGCCACAGCTATAACAACACCTGCATTGGCAAGAAACATGGGGGGATTTGTTAAGTCGGGAAACAAACACATAACCCAAGAGTAATGTCGACATTACATCCTATAATAAGACCAACAGGCATGTGACCCATATCTTGGGGGTAGATGGTAAGTGGTACATCCACCACCATGTTGTCACAGTGCTAACTACTCCCTTGAATGTAACACAAGCACTGGGTATGTGAAGGACATCCACATTGAGGCCATAATACCTTCATGGTTTGCAGCCTGCATCACACCAGTAAATGTATACAATACATGCTTCTTCATGTATCTCCCTACACATCTTCCAGTGATGTGTAACTGAAGTGTACCATCTTTGTGATAGTGAGCTGTCACACACCTTTTTGGACATATGACCAGTATTCTTTCTGTGGAATATTCATGACTGTATGATGGTGTTGAAGATTAATGAAGTTGGTAGACCAGATGCATGTGTGCTACCTGTTCTGCTTATGCACACATTACATACATAGGTGTTTGACAACATTAATGGCATGTATATCAATTGGACAGTGTGGATTGTGCTCTATATATATATATATATATATATATATATATATATATATATATATATATATATATATATATATATATATATACCATGCACACAAGTCAACTAGCCTGTATTGCCCATACTGTCACATACAGGTATAGCAGTGTCCTTCCTAACACCTCCAACAGATGTTACAATGCCCAGACAGTGTGTGTGTTTACCCTTATTAGATTATAGATGTATCATAATAGTTGTTACATTTATATGTACAGACTCTCTCTCTTATCACTCTAAATCTCATATGTTATTAGATTATAGATGTATCATAATAGTTGTTACATTTATATGTACAGACTCTCTCTCTTATCACTCTAAATCTCATATGTTATGTCAGAGGTACGGGATTACTTGTGGTATTATTTGACATTGTCCATGATTGCAGTTGGTTCTTGTAATGCTTTCCATGAGCCTTTACATGTGTCCACCTTGCTGGAGACCTCTGCTGAGACTACACTCATATTCAAGCATACCAATTTACACAGATTCAGAATATGCACCCTGCCCCAGTTGTCTGCCAGATCCCTGATAAATGTCCTCTGCATTATTAATTTAAGGATGCTTACTTCACACAGACATCCTCCTTATTGTTCCGTCACCTTGTGTGACAATCACATAAAACACATTTTCACTGTACAGTCCCTACTGTACCATATAGATATGTGACTGGGTGTTACTGCTACAACCATCTTCCACTGACATGCCCTCCTCTGCTGTACATGTGGGAGTTTCATCCATACACTTTACCTATGTTCAATCATATAATTCATCTGTGTGCCCCTATTCAATACACACACTTCCCCTGGTTTATCATTTTACATGTCAGTCCCACATCCTGTTACAGATCATTTACACAGCTTCAGTAGAGAATGCCAGGAATTGGATATTACAATACTCTGCACTGTAGAGAGACTGTTCTGTACTGCGTTTTGACCATATACTTTGCATTCATACCTCTCAGCTATCCAGATATTACCAGGATATCCTGATGTGTTCCTTATCATTTTTGTAGCTTTCTGCCATACCACTAGGATGATCTCAGGATGATGTGAGTCAATATTACATAATTTGGGGTCATTTCTGTCAACTGTCCTCATGTGTGCAGAATGTCCAGTTTTTGTCTTGTAATTTTAAACTGTTCCTCATAACAATTTGTTTTCCTGGCAATTCATTGGCATGTCATTGTGGATTGAAGTCAGAAACAGATAACAGATGTTTGAGTTTCAAACTTCATGCTTTTCAGAAAATTCATGCTACCGTACAGCATATTATTCGTTCTCCTTTCTAAGTTTGGAAGAGCAGTGAGCAATAATAAAATCTGTCCCTATTTTGGGCCCTTTCCCCCCACTATTAATGGCTTTGTCCAGATTTCTTGCTCTAAGAGGTTGAGAGGATGTTTAAGTTTCATTATACCACATTTTTATGTGACATTTATGTGACATATGCCCCTGTTTCTGCTTAATTTTCCCTGCATTATGTTGGCCTTTGTGCAGATGTGTTACATTAACAGATCAACAGCTATCTGTGAAGCACTGGTGATCACTGTGGTATTCCGTGCAAATCTGAGAACCATAGGTGCTGTGTTTTAAACAGAATTGATATCTGCATTTGTTTACACAATTTCCTGGCCTGCAACACTGTTGCCAGCCACAAAACCTCTCTTAGACACAGTGGGTAGCATTAATATGCATTGCACAGTGGTGCGTCCTGCCACTCATCGCGCACCACCACACTCAAATGTAAACTTTATGTAGGTTTCATGTGGAGCCATTATGAAGTTTATTGAATCCCAGGGTTGTTTATATCTTGAACATTAACTGACGTGTGCTAATAAGAAGCTAAGGTATGTTGCAGATGATAAAGTATTTGCACATGCATAATTATTTTTTGAATTTTTGTTAGAACAAGAAATAACATTTATTCTACGGTTATCAATGACCACTGGTAGTGCTCTGTGCCAACATTCACACAAAGAAACAACACAAAAATGATATTTGTGGTTTGCAAGCCACTTGTCCTTATGTGATGTTTTTGCATTTTATTTTAGGGAAGGCCAATATAGAGATCAAGGTCATTCACACTGCACTTGAGGGGGGTGTGAACACGAACATATTCTAGACAGATTTAGGCATGATCACCATCCAGACGTACCACTGAAGCGGTGTGAGTGCATATTTTCCATGCTGTTTTGATGCACTGTACATATTCAACTAGCTGTATACTGTGTAAGTTTTGCTTTTCTCATTCCTTTGCAAATGTACTTTTAATTTTGCAGCATACAGTCAGATGTGAGTTATTATTATCTGTGAGGTGACCCCTCTGGGGGAAACACAAGCTACATTATAAAGTTTATTATACACAATGAAGAATTAGATGGCAGCATTACCATAATGATCTCCATCTGTCTGCAGAAGACGTTGGGTAAATAAAGATGTTAAACTGAAGTGATCACATATATTATGTCATGTAAAAGCATGGAGGTATACTACCCCTTATGTGCATTCAAACCCTGTACCTATTGTACTGGCATTTAGTACAATCATCATTAACACCATTAAGGCTGTTATAGAAAAAGGCACTTTTCTGAATTCACTAATGTCCAATATGCTAAGCTGGGTACACCAATGACAGTCTCATTTAAGCAAATGATAGCTATGACTTTCAGTGTGCTTAATTATTTTTTGTTAGTTTTTGTCATAACACATGGACTATCATTCCGTAAAGGATTGATGACCGGTACTAATGCACAATGGCAAATGTGCAAAGGATGAAGATAAAAATATGAATTAAATTACATTTATTGAATTGCCAAGTTTGTCGGTTTCAACAAGTAAAATGAGTGCACAGATAATAACAATTTGAGTTACAGACCACTTTCACAATTGTTAAACATTACATTTATGGCATTACAATTGAACATTGACATGAGGAACATGTTGTGCCACAAGAATAGCTAAATAAAAAGCAAAATGTAAAGCCAGAGGTTGAGTTATTTATTCTTCTATAATGAATGGATAATTATATTACACTATTGGGATGCTGTCAGACGTCTGTTAGTTTTGTTTCTGCAGTATAATTGTGGTTCTGGGATTACAGGACATGTAAAGATGATAATGAAGTTGAGGGTACAAACTTGGTGTGCAGGGCATACTTATACATTCTTATGCATTATTAATTGAATTATTATTGTCTGTGGAATGTCTTAAAGCCTGGCATAAATACATACTCCATTGTTATTGATGTGTATATATGCTTTACATTTAAGTGACATTCCCATTGTTAGGAATTTCTACCCCATGTCTGTCATTTTAATTTCTCCAAGTCTTTTGGGTTTCTAATACCATGACGGGAATGGACCCCATTCCTAAGTCAAAGTACAATTAAAGTTCATGAAATTAGCATTGTTTCACTCTTTAATGTTAGCCAAAAGTGCTCTTCGCAGCACCCGCAACGTGCCCAGTAATGACTCCTTCTGCAATTTGTATGGTGTTACATGAATTGGTAACATATCTAAATATCAACAAAGTAGTCACTGCTGAGACGGAAATCTCTGGAGTTCCTTATTTTATTTTCCACTCTAAAACATTAAAATAATAAAACGAACAGCAGGATTGAGCGCTTTCTTCCCTCACATAGGGATTTCATCAGAATCAATTAGCATTCTCAAATACTTCCTTTTATATCAATCAATTATGACATCACCATTAATTATACTAAAAACTTCATTAATATTAAGTAGGTTTCTGACCAGTGTTAAAAAACATTTATACATGTGTTTTTAAAAAAATGTATGTATATTAGTTATAAAGTACATACAGTTCATTCTGTTGAATTTATAAATATATACATATTATACAGTATTATTAAAAACATTTGGATTTATTTTCCAATTAATGCCCTTTTATTTAAAATGGGTTTGATAGAAATGATTTCATTTAAGCCAGGCATTTGCCCAGCTTGTAATTTAATTTGCCACCATGTTTCTTTGTCTTTTATGTGGCTTCTATAATCCCCACCTCTTGGTTCATGTGCAACTTTCTCTAATATTCCAAAATTAAACTCTGCAAAGTGATTACATATTGTGGAATGTTTATATAATGCATTATTCAAATTCTTTGTAAAAATCTGGTATGAATGTTCATACATCCTTTCCCTCAGCCTTTGTTCTGTTTTCCCCACGTAAAAGGCTGGACAGGATTTACACATAGCCAAATATATTATACCTCTAGTTTGGCAGTTACCCTTAACAAAGTTAATTCTGGACAGGAATATATTATTTAATGTAATGTGATCATTATTGTATATATATCTGCATTGAGAGCAGTTTCCACACTTTTTAGTACCACCATAAATTTTCTTACCCTTACCACTTTCAAAGCTTCTTTTTAAATTCGGCCCTAATTTATAAACAAAATTAGGTTTATCCCCCCCAATGCCCCATAATTTGGGGTTATTTTTAAGTATAATCTAATTCTTGTTTATAATATTTTCAACCTCTTTTATTTTACTCCCAAAAGGTATAACCATAGCTCTTTCAAATCTAACAACTTCCATTTCTCTTACTTTTTTACTACCTTCCTCACTTATATCAACACCTAAAAGGGGCTTATATTTATTACCCCATTCTCCTAAAACATATTCTTCGTATTCTTGGATCACTTTTTTTGGGTACCCCCTTTCTTCGAACATTTTTGACACCTGGGTAAGTTCCTCCTCTAGTTCTTCCCTTTCAGAAGTCATTCTTGCAACCCTAATCATCTGTCCCTTTATGATACTGTTTTTCTGCTTAACCGGGTGGTTGCTAGAATATTCCAAGTAAGAATTACTGAACGTAGGTTTTCTATATATTTTGGAACTGAAGCCATTACTTCCTTTCTTAATGTATGTGTCCAAATAGTTAAGTCCCATGTTATTATATGTATGTGTAAACCTCAGAAAGTTTGTACACTCGTTTAAGTATAGCATAAAGTCATGAATCATGTTTTCTGGGCCTTTCCACAAAATAAATATGTCATCCAAGAATCTGACATATAATGTCATGTGCTTATAAAACTGACTGTTAGATACATAGTTTTGTTCCCAATGCAAAAGCACCACGTTGGCAAAAATGGGTGCACATGACGCCCCCATGGCTACACCCTTTGATTGCCTATAGTATTCCCCCTCGGATAGGATGCAGTTATTGTCCAAAACTATCTCCATAAAGTCTAATAGTAATTCTTTTTTATTTTCGTCCACATGGGTGTTATTGTTTAAACTCTCTGTAAAGTATTCCATCCCTTCCTTTTTTGGGATGCTAGAAAACAAGTCTGCAATATCAATGGTTAATAACTATGCTATACTTAAACGAGTGTACAAACTTTCTCTGGTGATGTCATAATTGATTGATATAAAAGGAAGTATTTGAGAATGCTAATTGATTCTGATGAAATCCCTATGTGAGGGAAGAAAGTGCTCAATCCTGCTGTTCGTTTTATTATTTTAATGTTTTAGAGTGGAAAATAAAATAAGGAACTCCAGAGATTTCCGTCTCAGCAGTGACTACTTTGTTGGAACATATCTAAATATGATTGGAAATTCTTTTTTATAAGACCAGTTGCCCCTACTACTATTGGAACTGTCTGTGAATCTTTCTTCCACATGGCTCTTGTTTCTGTCTGCAGATCGAGGTATTTTATGGCTTTGTGTCTCTCTGTACGCAAGACACTGTAGTCACTAGGTGTGGCGATTTCAATGATCAGTGTTACTTTTGTCTTCTTTTCTTGGACCACGATATCCGGTTTTCTAGCATCTATCTTTTGGACTGTTGGTTTTGGGTGATCCCATGTGATGTAGACGTCATCATTTTCTATGATTCTCTGTGGCTCATGTTTCCAGTGCTTTTCAGTCACTTTGATACTATAATGTTTGCACAATCTCCAGTGTAACAATCTCGTCACATTATTATGCCTTTCAGTATACAGTCCCTCTGCCATAAGAGAGTTGCAACCAGCAATAAGGTGTGTGATTGTTTCCAATTCGGTTCCATAAAACCTACATATATCTGTTTCTTTCACATGTTCAATAGACATAGTAAACCAACATGTAAGTAGCCCACTGTCTTGGGCTGCCAATATTAACCTTTCATTTCTTGATGTAAATTCACCTTTCCTTAACCATTCTTGGGTTCGTTCTTGATCAATATGAGGCTCTTCCAGAAGTTTTCTATACTTGCAACTATATTTATGTTTTTTCTACATTTCTTGCCTGCTCATCTGATCTTTCACCTTATATTCTTTCTTTTGTTATTTAGCACATTCATTTGCTGCCTGATTTTTATCCACTTCTGGTTTGATTTCCATTCCTGCTTGACATTGATATGCTTCTGCTAAATTAAGCAGAGATGTCATTTTAGAATTATTCTACTCATGTTTCAAAACTTTCACCACATTTGGATCTTGTGATCTTGTCAGTAGATATGTGTGGAGTCCCACAATTGCAGATCTATACATGTAATCAATTTCAAGGAGGCCCATCCCTCCTTCAGAACAGGGAATATATAATCTTGGTATACACTGATTTTTATAAATCATATGGTGAGCATGAAGCATCCTTCTTGTTTTACTATCCAGTCTATCCAACACTTTTTGGGGCCAGTCAATCACTCCAAAACTATAAGTTAGGACAGAAAGAGCAAATTGATTTATAGCTTGGATCTTGTTCCTAGGTGTCAATGCTGTTTTCATGATTAATTTAAGTCTTCAAAAGTACTCCTTACTAAGCTTCATTCGCACTTTTTCATGTTTTATTGCTAATCCTTCATCAATTCCCAAGTATTTATGCACCCCCTCTTGCTCAAGTTCTGAGATGTGGGCACAGCCATGTCACGTAAGTTTAAGATGATCAAGGTTTAGTTACATTTCAATGTGAGTATAACTAAAACGTACTTGTAAGAGTTGCTTGTTTGAGACATCCTTTGTAAGTAGGATTTTCATCAGCATGGATCATTGACACATCATTAACTTGAAGGGTAGTACTGGCCACCTCGCTGAACAGCTTCAAAACTTTTTATTTAAAACACAATTAACAACACAGGAATGAGCGCTTTCGGGACCAAGCCCTTCTTCAGATACAAAACTCAAATGAAACTGCAGTTTTTATACAGCTCTTCAGTTGACATTCAATACCATACCCTCCTTTTCTTTAATGCTGGTCTTAAAGGTATAATCCCATTTAAACCTGGGGTTTTGTATGCTGCTAGCTCAATGATCCATTTAGTTTTATTCAACTCTGTCTAATTGGTCAAGTCACCTCCTCTTTTGCTTTTATTTACACACTGTATAACCATAAACTTAAACTTACGATTTTCATACTAAGAAATGTGCTGGAAAATGGCATTATGTTCATGTTTTCATCTTACAGAGGACAAATGGTTCAAAATTTAGTTTTTCAGCATGCAGATAGTTTTTCCTACATAGAATGAGCTGCAGTCCTGACAGACAGTCAGGTAAACAACATTCTTTGTTCTACAATCTGCATACAAATCAAAACAATATTGTTTTCCTGATACAGGATGTACATAGGCTTCTGCCTCCACAATGTATTCAATTGCTTTGCAGTTTCTGCACCTTCATGTACCTGCACATTGTGAAAAATTGTTCCTACTTTTTTCTATCTTCCCTTCATGACACAATAAATTCTTCAGATTTTTATTTCTTCTAAAGCCAAAAACTGTTTTTTTCTCCCACTAACTTGGCTATTTTTTCATCTGTCAGCAAAACATTCCAACTCTGTTTTATTATATCACATATCCCCCTATGTTATTACTATATGTTAACATTAGCCTCACAGTATCCATCTGTGAGGCTCTAGACTGAACAGGTGTTCAGTCCTGTTGTCTATGGGAGAACCAAGGTCTAGACCTATTACCTCTGTATTGCTTACTCTTAGTAATAGCATCTTTAACTCTATTTTCATTGTATCCCCTTTGACCGAAGTATGTGTACCCTGTGTACATATACATGAAATTCTGTTAACCTGCCCTCTTATTATGCCATTGAATGCATATCTTTGATACATGCTGTCATACGATAGCATGCTATTCTTCCAACAGTTTTTTCTGAATAAGGTCATGTCCAAAACTCCATTCTCATCCCTCATCAATTTTACATCCAAAAAAGTCCAAAACTCTACTGGAATGCTGTATAGTAAATCTAAGGAAAGTGGTTGTAGATTCCAATTATTTAACAAATTTCTGTAAATCCACAACCCCTTCCCCCCATAACAAAAAAAGTCATCCACAAAACACACATAGAAAATTAACTTGTCCTTCCATGGATGTTGTCATCCATATATAACTTCATTCTCCCAGTAAGCCAACACTAAATTTGTGTAAGTGTTAGCACAGGGAGTGCCCATAGCCACCCCCTGCTTCTGCCGATAATATGCATTTTGACACATAAATGCGTTATTTCCGAACACTATTTTAAGCAGCTCACATATCAGCCTAATGTTATCAAGTTCAAAGTTAGCTACTTGTGATAGTATGTGTTCTATGACTGATATGCCATAGGTATTGCTAATGACAATAAATAAATTCTTTACATCTGATGACCATCCATCCGGCTTCATGCCTGTGGCCTGAAGAGAAATCAATTCAGGCTGAAGCATTTTCTTCTGCAGCAACAAAATCACTGAAAACACTTACCCGCCAGGTCAGGCACCCTCATTCTCATGTACATAATCGTAATGCTTCCATGACTACTAGGGAGGAGGTGAGCAGTACACAGGTCAGGTCCACAGTTCAGTCTCCAACTGCAGTACCAGTAGAGATGACACAAAGGTGGATGGATGACCATGCTTGTGGGGAGGAGACCAACATGGCAACCTCCATACTAATTAATCGACCTGGACTGGAGACAACTACTGACACAATGGGAGGACAACTTTTGACTTCTGGTATGGAAAATGAGTTGGCACGGCTAGGAGCACGATCGAAAGTTTTTGACATGGGAAAGAGGTCTTTTCTGTCACTGCTTGTACCAGTCAAGAAGAAGGCTGAGTGGAGACAGAGCCATATGAATCAGAGAGAGGTAAAGAAGTGACAAATATCCACTTGACTGGTGATACTAACTGCATTGTTTATAATATATCGGACTATTTTTTGTCTACAGTTGAACAATATGTTCTTAACAAAGGCTTAACATTTGTACTGAGTACAGGAACTGTATATTCTCAGGTTATTCTTGACTTGATGTTATATGGTAGGAATGTGTCACTTAAAAATTTATATGGTAATTCAAACCTGCCACAGAACAAGGAGTTGAGACAGCCTAGCATTTTTACTCCACCTATTAACTCTACTGTTAACACTTTTTTGAGACTGTGTGAATAAGATATAAAGCATTACCTAGAACATACGGGCAATAGCAAGTTTTTTAATCTGTCCATTTCATAGAGGCAAGCATTGAATTCATTGTAAAACAATGCAGATATTGTGATAAAACCAGCGGATAAGGGGGGAGTTGTAGTAGTAATGAATAAGAGTTTATATCAGAGAAAAGTCTTACAACTGCTACAGGATGAACACACTTTTATTTGTTTATCCACTATAATGGTTAATCATGCAGCTGACAAGGTAAAGGAAAGGTTTATAGAATTAAAACAGCTGGGGCTAATGTCAGAGGACTTACACACATTTTTATGGGTAGAACATCCAATGGTGCCTATATTTATGGCACTACCCAAGATACATAAAGATCTGGTTGACCACCCACTGAGACCTATTGTCCTAGGTAGGGGTTGTGTCTTAGAGAATGTATCCATTTGGATAGAATGTACATTGAAAAAAGTTTTAGGCAAATTTCCCAGTATACTAAGGGATACAGGACACTTCTTAACATTGTTGCATGAGTGTATTACATGGAATGAGGGACAGAACTATATTATGGTTACATTAGATGTAAATAATTTATTTACTGTCATTAGCAATACCTATGGCATATCAGCCATATAACACATACTATTACAAGTAGCTAACTTTGAGCTTGATAACATTAGGCTGATAAGGGAGCTGCTTAAAATAGTGTTAGAAAATAACATATTTATGTGTCAAGATGCATATTATCGCCAGAAGCAGTGGGTGGCTATGGGAACCCCCTGTGCTAACACTTACACGAATTTAGTGTTGGCTTACTGGGAAAACAAAGTTATATATGGAGGACAACATCCATGGAAGAACAAGTTAATTTCCTATGCTCGTTTTGTGGATGTCTTTTATTTTGTTATGGGGGGGTCGTGGATTTACAGAAATGTGTTGAATATTTGGAATCTACGACCACTTTCCTTAGATTCACTATGCAGTATTCCAGTAGAGTTTTGGACTTTTTGGATGTAAAATTGCTGAGGGACGAGAATGGAGTTTTGGGCAAGATCACATTCAGAAAAAACTGTTGGAAGAATAGCATGCTATCTTATGACAGCATGAATCCAAAGTATATGTTCAATGGTATAATAAGAGGGCAGGTTGATAGAATTTCACATATTTGTACACAGGATACACATTTTGAACAAGAAATAGACAAGTTAGAGAGTAACCTCTGACGAAGGGGATACAATGAAAATAGAGTTAAAGATACTATTACTAAGAGTAAGCAATAAAGAAGTAATAGGTCTAGACCTTGGTTCTCCCATAGACAACATGATGGAAGACCTGTTCAGTCTAGAGCCTCACAGATGGATAATATGAGGCTAATGTTAACATATAGTAACAACATAGGGAGAATATGTGATATAATAAAACAGAATTGGAATGTTTTGCTGGCAGATGAAAAAATAGCCAAGGTAGTGGAGAAAAAAACAGTTTTTGGTTTTAGAACAAATAAAAATCCGAAGCATTTATTGTGTCATGAAGGAAAAAGAGAAAAACATAGGAACAATTTTTCACAACGTGCAGGTACATGAAGGTGCAGAAACTGCAAAGCATGTGAATACATTGTGGGGGCAGAATCCTATGTAACCCTGTATCAGGAAAACGGTATTGTTTTGATTTGTATGCAGATTGTAGAACAAAGACTGTTGTTTACCTAGCTGTCTGTCAGGACTGCAGCTCATTCTATGTAGGATAAACTAACTGCATGCTGAAAAACAGAATTTTGAACCATTTGTCCTCTGTAAGATTAAAACATGAACATAATGCAGTTTTCCAGCGCATTTCTAAATATGAAAATCATAAGTTTAAGTTTATGGTTATACAATTTATAAATAATAACAATAGGGGAGGTGACATGATCAATGAGACAGAGTTGAATGAAACTAAATTGATCATTGATCTAGCAGCATACAAAACCCCAGGTTTAAATGGGGTTATACCTTTAAGACCTGCACTAAAGAAAAGGAGGGTGTGGTACTGAATGACAACTGAAGAGCTATATAAAAACTGCAGTTACATTTGAGTTTTGTATCTGAAGAAGGGCTTGGTCCTGAAAGCACTCATTTCTGTGTTTTAAATAAAAAGCTTTGAAGCTGTTCAGTGTGGTGGCCAGCACCTGCTTTTTTCTTCTTTCCTTTGGAATCCTTGTGGCCAGGCAGCATTTGGTGGAGGATCTTCAGTTCTTTTTGGTTTGAACAGTACTACTACTATGGGAACCCCCTGTGCTAACACTTACACAAATTTAGTGTTGGCTTACTGGGAAAACAAAGTTATATATGGAGGGCATTACTCATTTTTTCTTTATTCGTTTATATATTTATTGACATTTGATTACTGGAAAAGTTTGACTGTATATTCGGACTACACGCTTGTGCAATGTATGCACATATCAAAGACTGCTTACTTCAGTCTGCAATATATTGTGTATCTGTTAGTAGCTGGATAGTCTTAACAGTAAACAAAGGTATTTGTTAGGATATGATATGGTTAACAGCAAAGGTAATAAAATAGAGTCAAATACTTGCATTGGTGCTTTGTATGTCACATATAAGGTTACTAATGTTCTTCCTTTTTTGTCTCACCCCAACCCTTTTCTCTTTTTTTTTTTTTATTTAATTTAATTTTATTATATTTTATTATTTTTTTGTTTTTCTCACAGCACAGCAGGGTAGGACTGTCCCATGGGATCCACCTGCCCCCATTCCACTGATAAAGCACCGATGTTCAGCACATTTGTCGCAGAACATGGTAGCACCACCTCTGCCACCCCTGCAGTACCAGGACCCTCAGATACTTCTGCCTCAGAGGATAGGCCTGTGGCTCCCTCCAGGAACAGTGGTGGAGGTGCTGAGTTTATTAACCATGATGAATTGGCAGGGATGATGTGTGGGATTGTGTCCTGCACTGTTGGTGCATGCCTATGCTGGATGGAGACACTGCTCTCCGTCGTTGTATTAAATAACACAAGGAGAAGCAGACATCAGACATTACAGCCATTGGTGAAGTGAGGTGATGACAGTCTATTGGGTGAGGACTCGATTCTCACTGTCACCCAACTTGATGTCCATGGGTTCACAATGTCACCACTCTCACTCCAACCATGGTGTTCACCCACGTCATTTGCCCTTCACTGTCCCTGTCTCTTGTCTTTTTGTCTTGTCTGTCTGCAATTGCTTCCTCACCTTTCAAACTTCTCCAATATTCCTCTCTCCCTCTCAAAAAAAAAAAAAAGAAAAAAAAAAGAAAAAGAAAAACGGGCACCTGCCCTAAAAAAAATTTAAAAAAATCCTCTACCCCCCCCCCCAACACAACCTAAATGACACAAAGCCTGCAGACTCAGTGAGCCACTCAACCACAGCTAATAAGGCAAAACAATGTGCCCAACACACTAGTCATAGGTGACTCTATAGTCAGGTACACTGATATCCCACTCACCAGGCTAAACAAGGAGAAGGTTACTGTCAGCTGCCTGTCAGGTGCCAGGATCTGCCACATAACCCACACACTAAGGTCACTCCACAACAAGTACAAATATGACTCTGTCATTGTCCATGTTGGTGTGAATGACCTGAGACATACCTCCCTGGACTACATGAAAAGAGACGTGGAAGAGCTCTCCAATCTTGTAGCCCAAGCAGGTATGACCCTAGCCCTGAGTAGCATTCTTCCATCACCCAGAATGATACCACAGTACAAGGACAAAATGATTGACTTCAGCAATTGACTAAGCTTCTGGTGTCATTCTAAAGGGATCCAGTATGTGTCTGCATGGGATGACATGGCCGACAGGCCATAATGCTTTGCCAGAGAGATGGCCTGCACCTGTCACCCCTGGGATTCCAGATACTGGCTAAGGTACTTGCCGCCCCTATAGTGCTTTGTTTTCCAAGGTTCAAATGACAAATTCATTACCATAACAGGAACAGGCAAGCAAAAACTGAGGGTCATTCTACTCAATGCTAGAAGTCTAAATCTCAAAATGCACTCACTCGAGGCACTCCTTAAATTGGATAACATCGATATCTGTGCAGTGACTGAGACCTGGTTCAAGGCTCCAGAGAGCACCCCTGCACTACCAGGCTATAACTCATGCCACACTTTTCGGCCCTGTAACCTGGACCGGAATATCAAAGGCGGAGATGGGTCCATATTCATTAAGGATATCCACACCTACAGGCTAGTTGCTCAACATAATGCAGACAAGGTTATCCAAGTGCAACTAACTCTGGGCAAAACTGCAATCCAAAATGTAGGTTGCTACAGATCCCCCACCATGCCCCAGGATTCCCACTCCTCTTTTCTTGATGTACTGGAAAATATTAGGGTTCAACCAAAAAGCTTAATAATGGGCGATTTCAACTTCCCCACCATCAACTGGGAAAACTACTCATGTACCAACTCCTTCACTCAACACTTTCTGGAATTCATAAACTCCAATGCCCTGGATCAACGTATCCACACCCCCACCTGGGGCAACAATATCCTAGATCTAGTCATTACCAACATGAGTGACCGGTGTTCCACACCTGAAGTCAATGCCTCATTGTCCGATCCGACCATATGCTAATTACCCTAGATATCCACATCCTGCCCCCAACCCCCATTATGGAAACCACGGTAAAAAATTTTTCCAAAGACAACTTCATGCTTCTTAAGACAGAAGTGTTGAACTTCATGACACCCATGCAGATGGACAATACAGTTACGACTACTGAATCCTACATAATTGCACTTTATAAGCACTTACACGAGTGCATGGATCATGCTATCCCAAACAGACGCTATCCTCCAAAAAAAGGAAGCCAATCTAGTGGTCCCCTGCCATAAACAAACTGTACAACAGAAGGAAGAAACTGTTGCAAAAGAGAGTAAAATCCCATGAGTGGAGGAGCTCCCAAGTCAGGCTCAATAAGAAGCTGTGATCCCTGATAAAATCCTCCAAAGCTAGTTATGAAAACAAAATCTCCACTGATTCTAAAGACAACCACAAAGCATTCTATAGCTATGTCAAGAATCTCAATGGCAACACTCAGATCTGCTCTGAGTTACTGCACAATGACACTAAATATACAGACCCAACTGATATTGCCAACATTCTTGCAGATAGGTTCAGTGCTAACTTTACCCCCCCTCTCACCCCCTAAAGAGCCCATCTCTATACCGGAAGAATGTAAAGTTCCTGTAATCATGGCTGCACAGTTAAAAAACACACACTTCAACACACCCTCCACATGGACAAGAACACAGCATCCATGGGACAAGACAACATCCCAGGCTGTGTTCTACATCAACTACAGAATGAACTGGAACCCCACCTAAGTACCATGTTCAATCATAGCCTCACCTCAGGCTTTGTGCCTGCTGAATGGCGCACAGAATGGTTATCCCACTCCACAAGGGGGGAGGAGCCACCATGGACCCCAGGAACTACCGCCCCATTAGCCTGATGAGCCTGGTCTGCAAGGCCATGGAACGTATCATCATGGAACTTATAAACAAAGACATTGGTAATCTTCAAACTCTGGACTCCACCAGTTTGGGTTTGTAGAAGGCAGATCATGTCTCCTAAACCTGATAGACTTCTTTGAAGCAGTCTCCAAAGCTGTAGACGAGGGTAAGGTGGTTCACACAGCCTATCTAGATCTTGCCAAGGCTTTCGACACCATCCTCCACTCAGGAATTATAGATAAACTTACTAAACTAGGTATAAATCCTTATGTCACAAGATTTGTTGCCATAGAAAACTTACTAAACTAGGTATAAATCCCTATGTCACAAGATGGGTTGCCATCTGGCTCACTGACAGAACCTACACTGTGAAAGCTGCAGACTCCAAATCCGACTTCAGACCAGTGACAAGTGGAGTAGCACAGGGTTCAGTCCTGGGTCCTCTCCTGTTTGTTATCTACGTCTCTGACATACAGGCTAACACAGAAAGTCTTTGGCTAATGAAGTGTGCAGATGACTGCAAACTAGGAGCCATAATCAAAACTCCTAACGATGTGGACATCCTACAAAAGGGCCTCACTGAGACAGATGCCTGGTGTCAAAGCCATGGCCTCAAGCGCAATGCCAAAAAGTGCATTGTCATCCCCTTTGGTAAAAACTCTGTACCCATGAACTACAACATAGGCGGTAGTATACTTAACACTGAAAGTGTGAGAAGAGACCTTGGGACAGAGGTGGACAGTAGTCTCTCCTTTGATAATCACCACAGTAGTCAGAAAATCCTTCTACATGGCACACCTCATCACAAAAGGTTTCTCATCCAGAAAAAAAGAGGTCATTGTTGCCCTCTACTCATCACTCATTAGACCCATTATAGAGTACAATGCCCCTTTTGGTATGTATCTCACAAGACATCTACAACAACTGAAAAGGCCGCAGAAATACCTCACAAAGAGAATTACCGGCCTCAAACAGATGCCCTACACAGACCATCTCAAAAAACTCCAGCTTTACTCCGTCTCATATTGCCTACTCAGAGGTCATCCCTGCCTAACATACAAAGCTATGTCAAACCCAGAGCTGTTGGACATGCTCCACTTAAAGAAATCCCAATCCCTCCAAGCTACATGCTCTAGGGACCTAAACCTTGTCACCACAATAAACAGGACATGCCGGAGGGATAGATTCCTGTCCCATAGACTTCCATACTCTGGAATAAACTACATATCTATATCAAACAAAGCTCTTCATTAGCACTCCAAGAGAAATCTTGATGATTGGATGGGAAATAGGAAATTCACTCCAGGGATCACTTCTGTGGCTCTGCTCAACAGTGGCACAGGAAAATAATTTTCTTGGGTGGCAAAATCCAGGGTATCTTTTTGGCTGGGTATAGGCCTAGGGCCGATAGCCTAGTACCTACCTATGAACCTATGAACCCATCACAGTTTTTTCATTTTGTACACGTCTTCATGACACACATGATTCGGTCCAATTCCCTATACAACAAATTGTGTTGCTGTCACCCCTCTTTCTCTGGAGGTGACTGTCCAAATTCAGCAAAATGCATGCATGCATGTTCATGTTTTATACTTAAAGAAATGGATAGCCATGGTTCTTTCCTACATCCTTACTGCAAATGTCTGCCTTGCTTTCACTTTGTTCATCACCCTACTTGCTCCCCATTTTACCACTTTCCTGCCATTCCCATTTCTTTGCTTTAAAGCATAATTACACAATGGTGTACATCATGCACTAATGTGTGGCTGCAGCAAAACCTGTTCTAAATATTATATGGTTGGATTGGAAACCAGTAGCATCTAACCATATTTTAGACATCCCATACCAACTATCACACTTCTGAATTTGAATTTACACGTAAAATTATTTGAAACTGTTACATACACCTGGATTCAAACCCAGTACCACCTGAACAAACAAATACATGTATCATTGCATTAACAGGTGATGCTGCAGACTCATTTGATTAGCAGGTGTATGTTAGACAGTGTATATAAAATGGCAGACTTAACTGCTGTTGTTTACACCTGGCAGTTAACTGAATCTCTGGCTGAAAGAATTAATGCACTTAATGCAGTGATACGTTCCTTTTGGGGGCAAATGGTTTAGCTATAGGTAATACATTAAAGTACTTTGAAAGTAGCGTTGGTTATCCATGCTGTACAATGCACATTATCATGCAACATCGCTCAGTACTGCTTTACAAAATAAAATGAATATCATGCAATATGCTTTATAAGATGCTTCATACAAATTTAATAAAGAAAATATGACATTAGTGATATGGGGAGCAAGCATGGTAGAGTACAAAGGGAAACATTTCCTAAACTGTGTCACTGACTATTAAATGTATTAAATACATCTGCTACCTAACTGACTCTGTGGCAACAAGTGTTAATGCATCATTGTTGGAAGCAGATGGTACTGAGTTCTAATATGGGTGTAAGTAATAATTTTACAAGTGTGTGTGATACTGTAAATGTATCTACTTATATTGCTGGCATTTCCCATTGTTTCATGTTGTTGAGTGATTCACATCATCGTACAATAATTATTTAAAGAAAAGAAATGGGAATACAGGAAAGTGATGAAATGGAGAACAAGCAGGGGGGAGGGCAAGTGAAAGCAAGGTAGTAATATGTGTGAATGTCTATGAAGGATAAAGGAAAGAACCATCGTTATCCATTTCCTCAAGAATAAAACATGAACATATATGCACAAATTTTGCTGAATTTCGACTGCCACTTCCTAGACAGGGGCTGAGAATAACACAATCTGTTGTATAGGGAACTGGACCAAATTGTGTGTGTCATGAAGACATGTGCAAAATGGAGAGCTATGTATGGGCTGATATTTTTTGAGAGAGAAAGAAATGTTGGGGAAGGGCTGAGGAATGTCTGGGTGAGGTATGTTGAGCAGGTGAGGAAGCAATTGCAGACAGACAAGACAAACAAGACAATAAACAGGGATGGTGAAGGACACCCTGAGAGTCCTACCCTGCTGTGTTGTAGAAAAAAAAAAATAAACAAAAAAAAAAAAAAATAGAGAGAGAGAGAGAGGGCTATGGTGAGGAAAAAGGGAGAGCATTAGTAACTTTGTATGCAACATACTAGGTAATGATACAATTATTTGACTCTGTTTTGTTACCTTTACCTTTAACATTACAATCTCCTACAAGTTTCTTCCTTATGTTTAAGATTACCCAGTTTATAACAGAGGCACACTATAGTATACATTGTAGCCACCAATACTTGATGTGTGCATATATTGCACATATGTGTGTTCCAGTTATACTGATTACAGTTTACAGAAGGTATTTTGTGCCACTGGCATACATGTGTAAAGGTATATTACAATAATGACGAAAATCTTACAGTATTGTATGTTTGGGAAGTGTGGTTTTGATCCCACAACCAATGACTATGCTAAAACACTCTACTGTTCTTTTGTCCTACAGTGTACTCCATGCATACTTTCCTTTTACAGTTGAGAGATGCATGCTCACTGTTATTTGACAATATGGCACTATTGCTTTGTGCTACAGACTAATGCATGCAGAGTTTATTTTACAGTTGGGATATGCATGCTCAGTTTGATACAACCATATTAAATAACATCTAAGGTACTCAACTTTAAATACTATGAAATGACTATACAAATTACTATTATTAAAATACTGTTTAGACAGTACTGTTATGATGCATATGTACCACATGTTTCTTGCTTCCTTACTCCTTACTTACTAGACATGCGGCATGAGAATGAACATTCACAGCTCACTCTTCAACAGCTGTGGAAACAAAACAGAACAGAAAACCATTATGCATACCAGTCTTGACTATATTCAGCATTTAACTCTTATAATTACTCACTGAAATTGATGCTTGCACATCTATGGGGTGTCCCCTGCCCAAATGTCCCTGATTCAAAGGTCAAGTGTATCCTGCTTCTTCCTCTGGAGGTCATTAAAATGATGTATGCATTGCTTGTCAATGCAGGGGATCCCTGTCGCACTGGTTAAGGCCCTGGCAACACTGTTTGAGGCTTCAGATTTATATTCTGAGCCTGAATAGTCCTTCTGCAGTTACCAAGGCCTGTTCCTTAACTAGGAGTCCAAAAAAAATTTTGGACTCTTGGACATCCCAATACTGCACCGAGAAGTGCACACCCTCTCCAGCAACTCTTGATTTGTCTGCCATAGTTCAAGCTCAATGTCTAATGAATATTTCCCACCAATTACATTTTATATGCTGCTGTTTTCCTGCCTATTTCATGTCTTGTTCTAACTGAGAGTGCTCACATTTTGGTTTTGCAACATTTGAAAACATTGCACATTGCTTACCATCATGCAAACATGGTAGGCAATTGTGCGCAATGCTGGGCGCAGTGTTTTCATGATGTTAAGTGATGCACAACAATGTCGAAAAATACAATTCTTGGATTATGAGGTTTACAGGCACCTGTGTAAATATGCTAGTCAAATCTCCTATATATATGGTTCTCCTACACGGACAGGTATTACTACAAGAAGGCTAAGAAAACAGTTGTGTATGCTGTAGTTTATTGCTATAATCTACAATCTCACAACAGTAAAACAAAATTTGCATATCTTGTACTACAACCCTGGCCCATCTGCACTCTACACCTATACTTGACACCTGCTGCTGTGTGGTTAATGAGATGATGTCTGCAATCTTAGTAGTTATTGTAAAGTTCTCACTGTTAATCATAATGCAAAGCAGCTTACCATGTCTGCGCAATGGACAGTCATTAATTGAATGCATCTTGTTTATATATATGGCTGTCTGGGTGCTGTCTACAGCCTGGGTGGCCCATTTCTCTGTGCGCTGCTGTACTTCATGCAAACCAGGTGAGCAGAGACACCAAGCAGTGCATCACAAAACACTGGCAAAAAAAAAGGCATTAAAACACAAAAGGGACACTTTCCACAATTTTGCAGAATGCTCAGATATTTGTATCATATTTTTGGCCTTTTACTTGTAAAATGTGTGGTTTATTGTGAAAATACTGAAGTTTGAAGTCAATATATAATGATATACATTTCCGTTCCATACATCATATCCTTCAGAAAATGCATGTTTGCCCTTTATCCCCCATTAGTTTAGTGTTTAATCACATTACTGGCACTAAAAGATTGTTTGGAAATATCCACATTGAGTATACAAGTTTTGTGGCCAGTAACATTGGGACAAGCTGCAAAACCTTACTTATGCATGTTGCACCTCATTAATATTTATGGCATTAGGCTGCACAATAAACAGTACTGCATACATGAATATACTGTGTAGGCTCTGCGTCGAACCTACACAGAGTTTATTGAATCCTGAGGGTCTTTTTTACTAGTTAAAGTCCCTTAAAAAATGTTAACAAAAAATCTTAATGAAAGTAACAAGCAACAGGCATATGCAACACTTTGCATTCAACTTTGTGCCCTACCACCGCACTTCGGAATGTATACACTGACATCCCGTTAGCTGCACCCATAAATTTATTAAAATAACATGTCAGTAGATGTATCATCACGTATAAAAGAATTGTGCCCTCTATTAATTGTTAATATGAAAATAATGAAGCCTGTCATAATAATCAGTTTTATAACAAGCTGCTGTAGTTGTTATGAATATGCAGGACATCACATGCCATTCTAATCAATGGATGAAAGAAATCTGATTCTTAATCAGAAACCTTCTGATCTCTTCCATTTTTATGAATACTAATATATACATTATTAAGTTTGTAAATAAATCTGGTAGTTGATGCTGGATACTAACTTGTACATCTATCTATCATAGACTTTGACTCATATTACCTCTGTCTGGGTCCCTCTTCTTAATCCTGATTCCCTCCTAAAACTAGTGACTTTTGCAGAAAATGCCAATCATAGAAAAAATATATATATAATGACAATATTTAGAGTTATAGACTTCTTTTACATCAGAAAATGTATATTATTTCATAGGAACTTGTCCTGTCAATCATTGCTTCATTTTAAAAGGCTGATCCTGTCTGTCTCAGTGTCCCTGATCATTTCTGGATTTGTGAGCTTGCATTATTCTGTTAAGATTTGATTTTTCCCTCACTGGCATTGCACTGTGTTGCACTGACTTACTTTTGTTTTTCAGTTTCCATGTCCAGTTTCCCCATTAACTAAATTAAATTCCCTAGTCTTACCTCAAGGAGGAAGTAAATGTCCTCATCCTGTGGGCATGTAATTATGCACTGAGAGCGAGCATTGTCAGTCTGCTACTGAATTGTTATTTCTCATGGTTTCAATCCGCAGAAGGTCTGATCCTACTGCTTTTATTAATCTTATTTGCCATCTGTGGCAGGTGGATAGCCCTTCCAGTTCCAACAGAATCCCAATTGACTTGGATGGAAGAAACAACAACAAAAAAACTGTGGTAAATAAAACCAAAAAAAAAAAAATAATAATAATAATAAAAGTGTGTGCTGTGCACACTGCAAACACTATGACAGCACCAGACATTAATTATGTCCTCTCTGATGAGTGTATAGATGATGTTCTCTGCTTTGGCTGGCTGCATGTCTCGAACCATGGGTTCCTAGCCATAACTTAACTTTTTTTCACTTTAATTTTCCTTTCCTTTCTGCAGACTGCTGAATGAATACTCATCCTTGCACCTCATGGATACTATCTTGTGTCATGATGCTGACATCATCATGCATGACCCTGCAAGCTGATGGCTCCAAAGCAAATGCTGGTAATGCATGATGATTTTAGCATGCACACAAAAAAAATTAAAATAAATAGCAAAATAAAATTGGGAATTAAAGGGTCCACTTGGGAATTTGTGGCACCCTTTTATTTCAACCTCGAAAACAGTAAATACCAAGAAATTCTGTATGGTTGAAAGGTATGGATGGCATGTTAGTAGCTGCCACCCAATATATGTGCAGTTCCATTGTGGAGGTACAGACAAGTTCCACCATGACCTCAGAACAGATCGTAAGAATACTGAATGCTGTGCAGTCTGACGTAAGACACTGCATGAACCATGTGTGTGAGACTCTATGGACACATGTCTGTTAGGGGAAGGGCATATCCATGAAGCTGATCTGCTGGTACATTATCAAATGTCAGCTGATGTGGTCACTGACACGCCAGATCCTTCTCCTTACTCAGTGTTGGCATTTGTTCTACTACATTGGTGGTAGATGTGTCTACACCCAGGCAAAGTCATTCACATGGTTATCATATTGAATGTGATCATGATGTTAGCTCATCCAGCAGACATTGCTCATATTCTAATAGGACTCTGACACCAATGTAATGGAGCTGGCAGTGTAACTCCTGGCAGAATAAACTGAAGTGAGTGTGGGCATCCACGACAATCTTGATCCGCTCCTATGCCTGATTCATATCTCTTCAGTATGTCATGGCATAATGTTGGCACAAATGCTATGGCTGTGTCTTTACACACACACACACACACACACACACACACACACACACACACACACACACACACACACACACACACACACCCACATGCATCACCATGGACTTCCATATCTGAACAAATTGTCCTTGAGTGTACATACTTGCTATTAACATGCCCTTCTGTGACACTCACCCCTCCCATACACTGTGCAGATAATGATGACTGTGCTCTGCCCTTTGCATAATCTGTGGATTAGGCTTACCTATGTCTGATATACGGAGTGGACAGCAAATACATGGGTAGTCAAGGTCTTGTTTTACTGTCTATGCATAATAATCATTTTTAATTTGTGTTTAGCCTGCTTACATTCATTCTGTAGCACTAGTAGTAGTAGTAGCAGTAGTAATAATAGGGTCCATATTATTTCTTCGACAACTTAGGTTGTCAAATGCTCAATGACTGACACCTAAGCATTGAAGTTTCAAAATTGCGAACTGCCATATACACGAATTGTTTCCTCTGGAAAGAATTTGCTTGGCCATTATCGGGGATTTGCCCTTTCCGCAATGAAAAGTGATCTCAGAGTTGGTATATTTCGATAGGGGGATGTATGAGGGGCACAGACCCCCTTGTTAGGGGGTGTGGGGGTGAAGTCCCCCACTATTTTTATGTTGAAAAGTTAATTTTATTTCTGGATGGCCTAGTGAATTCTTTCCCGAGGAAAGAATTTGCGTATATGGCTGTTCACAGTTTTAAAACTTCGACGCTGAGGTGTCAGTCATTAAGTATTCGACAACCTGAGCTCTTGAAGAAATAATATATACTCTAATAATAGTAGTAGTAGAGTAGCACTTGTAGTAGTAGTAGTACTAGTAGTACTTGTAGTAGTAGTAATAGTAGCAGTAGTACTAGTAGTAGTAGTAATACTTGTAGTAGTAATAGTACTAGTAGTAACTGTAGCAGCATAGCAGTAGTAGTAGTAGTATTTGTGAAGTAAAGCTTGCTCACCTACTTGTGAAAATGATGCTGAAATTTCCCTGCTTTCTTGAAATATATGAGATGATGATGTCTGACACACAAAGTATCCAGACAATGCATGGGTAGGCAAAGTTTGAATTCTTATGTATAAATGAACATTTCTATTGTGGCTTTGCTATACTTGTGTTTTGTAGTTATACTAGTATAGGATATCTTGTTCATTCACTTATGCAGATGATGCAGAAAGTGTCCTGCCCCTTGACAGGGTGTCTGACTTGGAATGTTTATGTCTGATGCAAAGAGTGGCCAGGCAATGCATGATTAAGCGCAGTCTTTTTTCTTTTTTTTTTGAATGCGTTAAACATAGCATTCAGGTAGGACTCTGATTTCTAGTCAGTGAGGTGAAACAAGGTATTGTTGGTGTCTGTATTTGCTGTATATATCAGTTTGTGTTGTAATATTCCCATGTACACATCATCATTTTCACTGTCTGCTTAATCTGTCTATGTATTGTAGCATTTGTTCACGACATTTTCATCACATGCCTTTGCTATTAGGTTAATAAGTTCATAGGAGATTATTAGGTGAATGACCCATGGGTCCTTTCCAAGCCTAGCCATACTTCCAAAATGTATCTGATGTATATTTTTTTAAACAAGACATATCTTTATTAAACCATCACTTACTACATAGGCAATCATAAATTTATATAAATGAAAACAAACCACACCGAGACAGTCCTAGTTGCAAGCATTTTACATCACAAACCATACTGATATACTTCACGTTGCAAACATTATACATCACTTATAATCTCCCAATCTTTCCCACTCAGACATTACAGACCTCATTTAAGTCCTGCAGCATTTGGAACCTCATTCCCTCCTTGTATGTACAAAACGTATCTGATAAGTTTTGATACCCTAGGGTTATTTTAATGGGAATATGCAAGCTTGAGCACAGGTGGTCAAGCATTTACAGGCTGCCTCTGTCTAGTAGAAATATTAGTGTCACACTAGGGTAATTTTCTGATTCCCAGTCCATTGGTGCAAGCTACACTTGAAATGGGTTAGGGAAAAGCTTTGTTTCACGTGGATGGAAAGCCTCTTCCAGAGAATGGGTAGTCTCTGAGACATATTCCTGTCCACTGTTAATGAGAGTGCCCTAATCTTGGGTTGCATGTATTTGATCCTTACAGTAGCCAGTGAATGTGTGGGTATGCAAAGACTGGTTTGTTTGTATGTATCAGTGTTACTGTCTGCTTCTGCTAACCTCTTATGTTATTTAAGTGGTGAGTTTATGCTCAATTGTCTGCCTCTTAGCCACTGCTATGGTATATTGTGCCCACTTTTGTCTGTTGGGGTTTTCCCCTGCTGCTGGCTCCTCATAAGACCCCTCATCTGTATCAGCTGCCACTGCCTGTGGTGCTGGCTACTGTAGTCTCTGTACTTGACTACCCTGCTACAACTGTTATTGAAGTATAATATTGCATAAAATGGCACACACAGTCAAAGGTGCAAGGTCATATTGCAAGGTACCTCCAGATGTACCAACACAGTGGAACCATGACTTGAGCAGACAAGGAGTCATAATCTAAGGTTCTAGGACATGTCCATTACCCCCCTCTAAATGTCCTTGTGGGAAGACACCCTTTGCATATCTTTGGAAGAGGGCATAGGTGTGCCATCTAAGGAAGATGTAGAAAGTGCCTGGGTGGCCTGCACACTTATTGTAGATGATATCTTCCACATTACAGATCACCTGACAGTGGAGAGAGTTATATTATTTGCAGTTCATGCACCTTCTTTCCAGTTCAACAAGAGAGGCCTTTATTTCAATATGGGTACAATCTATGGCCTCCAGTAGCTCAAAGAAATGGGCTATGGTACAGAACTCTTGCATGGTCATACATCTTTCCTCTGGAGTGCAGAGAACCCAGATATGCTTCCCCACCTGTGGAAGCATTGCATTGAGGAACTTGTGGAGTATTCTTGTGGCAAAAGCCTGTAAAACATCCACAGTGTCCTTTGCAGGTCACTGAAATATCTCCACAGCTAAAATACTTAAAGCTACATATACCTTAGTATCCACTAGGATGGGTTCCCCGCAATTCCCACAGGATGACAGGTGGGGCTGTTAAATGTCCCCTCTTTGCTGTATGGCATCCCTGTCCACACCATAGCAGTCCATTATTTCAATTTCACGGAGCTCGTGGTAGGTCAAACATGGTCTGAAAACCATACGTCTTTGAGGGTGATGCCTAGCAACATCATCAGCAGCACCTTTTATCAGACCCTCTTATAGATAAAGGTTTACAATAGCTACAGCAATGCCTAACTTGTATTAAAGTTTTCCTGCAGCTGTATGTGAGCATATGGCTAAATTCACAACTAAGTCAGGCATGACATGTTTTAGCATGTTTTCTTCATTTCTGAATCACTCTACCATGCTTTTTCAATTCAACAGCATACAGCTTGACTCATTATATGGTCATTAGCACAAAATTCTGCTGTCCCTGTTTCCTGAAATGAAAACACCCTGCTCATTGCTGCTTTTCACACACACATGATCCTAGCATGACAAGCAGGCATTCATGAATCCTGGCCTATATCTACATTGTTCAGTTTCTAAGACATTAGAAGTTATTTGTGAAAATGTAGAAAAAAAACATAATTCTAGATTTTCTGTTATAATATATTGCAATATGGATGTAGAGACTCTGAAAGCATTGGCATATAGCACTGGAAGCATCACTATTTGCACCTTTTAATTGTTTTACTGAATGTCACCACCTGTTTTACATGTGTGGGGCAACAGTTTTTAACATAGTTTGTAAAAAAAAAAATGCTCAAAAATTTAAGTATGCGTGAATGCTGTTGCACGTGTTATTCCACAGATTTTATGAGTGAATGAGTTAAACTTTTGATCATGGCTGCTCAAAAAGCACATAGTTTTTGCTGGATTTTGGTTTTGCATGGGTGTCTTAATCTTCTCCTGCCAAATGATAATTGTTACTCTTTTTTCCATCCCCTAACAGAAGACACCAACCTGTAGACTACTTTAAGCATGAGCTGGAGAAGCATTTCAATAAATTGGGTGGAGTCAGTAAAGCCTACATGATCATTTTGACAGTGGGCACATTGTGCTGTGTAGTGGCGTTCACTCACATGCAAATTACAGTGTAAGTAGATGAACTGTATGTTAATGAAGGAACTCAAGATAGTGGAACAATTCAAAAAGCTTTAAAATAACCTTATAGACTCAGTGGTCATGTTGGCCATGTATGGGGAAGTTTTCCAAATACAGCCATGCAAAGGATTCTACATGGAAACTAGAGCAAGTAATTGTCCATACATTTGTGCAGAACAGATCATAACATGTTGTTTGTACACATTATGACATTCCCAGACAAGCTGGATGTTAGAACATTATACTAACGTGTTTATATCACGTTATTGAAAGATGAAAATAGCGAACGCTATTTCATTGAAGCTAAAATATCTAACCCACATAATATCTAACATTCAGAACAGCAAATTTTTTTCCTTGGGAAAAAATTTGCTATTCCGAAAGACATACACATAACACAAGCACACCTAAAAAACATCAATACACACACATGCACTTATAATCCTACAACTAACTCTACACTAAACTATACATACACTACTACCTATCCACTTACCTTAACCCAAACCCTAATCCTAAGGTCCATCACTATTGCACACTCACCTAACTCGTGCCCTAACCCTAACTCACTTAACTCGCCCCTAAAACTAATTCACCTAACCCGTGCCCTATCCCTAACTCACCTAACCCGCACTCTAATCCTAACAACCACACAATCGCACACTTACCTGAACTCGACCCGTAAATCTCCACCACAGCTCTGAAAATAGCAAAGCCACATAACCGGCCAACTGAATTCTTTCCCTAGGAAAGATTTCGGTGTTCTGCAGCTTCGCTATTTTTAGCATTTGATTAAAATGGGTCGATATTAGAATATTCAAAGTTTTAAAACTTCTATGTTCTGATATAGACCCATACTAACAATAGCAACAACTTCTTATTTAGTGCTATGACATGAATGCTGTTTTGCACCCCATCCACAAATGAACAATGTAATCATAACTAATGTAGAGCTAAAAGGATAACCCTCATGAAACATAGATTCCAAAACCTGCATTCCTTTATGCAGATATAGACCTGAGTAATACCCTCCCTTGACTGTACAACATTAGGCTCTCCTTCAATTTCCTACATAGTTACCACCCATGCAGATTCAGGGCTGTCAGCACAATGAAGATGCGAATGAAGTCAAAACTCAATAGAAATGCTAAATCCCAAAAAGTTGTAACCATGTTATGATGTTCACTTTATGTAGCCACTTTCACAGTGTTCGTGTTGAATGCATGGCAATGATGACATCGGGGGAGTGTCAGGTTACATTAACAGAGGTGTACATGTAGGTCTGTGAAGTGTAAAGGTAAATATAAACAGGGTACAATTCACAAATTCTGTGTCATCCTCTTTATTGTTTGTTAAAATGTATCATATCTGTCCGCATTAAGTTAAACATTTTTTTTTTAATTTTTGCCCTTGTTTGTGAGCTGTGGTGTTGAGAGTAACTGCAGGGAATGGAACAATAAATGGCAGGTCTCTCGGTACATGTCACATAATTATTCCTGTGGCTGCATGTATATGTGTAGCATCTGAGTATAGAAGGTCCTGGGTTGTACTACAGGGTTTGCAACCTTTCCTCAACTTTTTGAACTGCATGTTTGTGTGATATCACAGGCACAGACAAAAGTAATAAGATCCCCTGTGTTCACCTTATTTCATCGTCGGCACATGTAGCAGTGCATAGGTGTGCATCATGCACTAATGGACACCAACAGAGTTCATATATTCAGTGAGGTAGCAGTTGATTTTCATAGGTGCTAATTACAGCATAAGCAGGGGATTTTCAGTATGGTGGAGCTATTTAACAAGCTATAAAGCATCCAAAACACCAATAAACCAAGAAACAGAACTGCAAGGAGACAAGCTGTCCAACCACTGAACCTCTTCATTGTTGAGCGCTTTCATCTGGCATTCACCTCAATACTTCATCAGAATAAATTAAAAAACATTAAAAACTTAATTATATACAAAACTAATGTGTCACATGTTTAAATCTTATAAAAATGGTAGGCTGAGAGCCCAGTCAATCAACCATATACACAATATAACTTAATTACCCCAAGCAGGCAAGTAAAAAGTATTTGCAATGTCCAATGCTGTAAACCATCTTACAAAAGTTATTGTACAATGATTATTAATTATATTGTTCCAAAAAAAACAACTAACTTATTTAAATTCCTGTTGACCAGGATACCAGTATATCATAGCATATACTTGATAAAATGACAATTACTACAAATGAAACTTGAGTTTTAAAAGGCATGAAATAGAGCACACCATTCAAACCAGGCTTTTTTAAGGCATTACATCTGAGCTGTCAGAGCAGTTCCTTATATTCTAGGAACCAATCTACCGGCCCTCCCCTGCTATTCTCTATGTGAATTTCTTCTAAAACAGAACATTCAAAATAATACTGTGGATGCTCCATTGTATGTTTTGCCAAGGCGTTATTCACATTGCCTTTCTTGATGCCATAAGCATGCTGATAAATATGCCTGTTTAAACCATTAATTGTTTTTCCAGTATAAGATTGGTCACATACTTGACAGATTGTGATATAAACTACACATTTGCTTTGATAATTATATTTTCCTTTCAAGTGAACATGGCCATAGGCCCTTATACAAATGCGGCTAGATTCTAAAATATAGGGACATTGTGCACAATGTCCACATTTTCTCATATATCCCTCCCTCTCCCTTGGAAAATTACTTTCCAAGAGATTTTTTATAGACTTGCCTCTCCTATATATTACACAAAGCTTGTCCCCATGTCTTGATTTACAGAGGTCGTCTGTAGTAAGTATCGTCCAGTTGTTGTATAAGACTTCTCTAATATTGTAATATAGAGATTAAAGATAAGAATCATGGCATCCGTTAAGGACTTGGTGCCTCCTCCCTGTATATCTGCTGACATGTTCACCGCCGCCCCCCACCAGGAGAAGTGTCAAAAACAAATCCCAAAAGTGGGATGAAATGTCTACTACTTCTTTTTCCTACAACTTCATCCAATATTGGGTCAATAAATGTCTTGGGGTAACCCCTCCTACAAAGCATAGCTCTACATTTGCCAATTTCCTGTAGGAACGCACTAAATTCACTTATCATCCTTGCTAACCTAACACCCTGTCCATTTAACAGAGATTTTTTCTGATGTATAGGATGGCAACTATCAAAATGTAACAGGGTGTTTAAATATGTGGGTTTCCTAAACAAAGTAGAAGTGAATCTGTGGTTCTGTATACATTTTTGTATGGTGATATCCAGAAAATTAATGAACTCATGATTGGATTCCATAGTAAGATTTAGGAACCCAGTACTTGAATTCAGAAACAGAAAAATTGCTGTAGTTGTTCACCTGTGCCATCCCAAAAAATTAATAAATCATCTAGATATCTACCGTAAAATCTACAGTATTTAAAAATTTCATGTTTAAACACTGTAGTGAGTTCCCACTGGATTAATACAACATTAGCAAAAAGGGGTCGCAAGCCGCCCCCATCGCAACTCCTATTTTTTGCTTAAATAACTGGTTTTCGAATAGAATAAAGTTATTTTGCAAAACTAACTCCATAATGGTCCTGTACATTAGGATCATAGAGTGACAATGTGTAGAACAAGTACACAGGTAATCATAGAACATATTGATATCCTCCTCTTGGGGTATCACTGTAAAAAGATCCTTTATGTCCGTGGTGATAAGTATCAAGTTATCCCTATATATGTCTCCTTGTACCTTTTTTAAACAATCCCAGGAGTCTTTTAGTATGCATGAATATTGGTCTAGAGCATGTTTTAAATTATGGTCAATAAATTTTGCCAAGTTAAAAGTTTTTAAGGCTTTAGCGTCCACTGTTGGTCAAATGGGGGGGGGGGTCCTACATGCTCTTGTGTATCTTTGGGATGCCAAAAATCATGGGGATGTGTGGATGTTTTTGTGTTAAGAACTCATGTTCACCAACAGAAATTTGGTTGTTCAATAACAAGTAATTTAAACAGATATCAATATTCCTGTAGGAAATATTTAATTCATTTCTCTAAATTTCCTCATATGAATCAGTAAACAGGTGTGTTTGCATTTTATCTATATACATACTTTGATTCATTATAACTAGTCCCCCACCCATGTCTGGTTCCATCACCCTTATTAAATTACTATTAACTATTTCATTTAATAGATCGACTTCACTTTTGGAGAGATTATGAAAAACCTCCCTACTTTTATCAGAATGTAACCTTCTGATTTGTTCCAAACATAAACTCTCAAAAACATGTAGTGTAGGGTACAAGGGTGGGTTAAATGTACTGTTTTTTTTTTTACATTCACCTGTGTTAATGTATCTGTTGTAATTGTTAAAGTACATCTTGATTAAGTTTCCTAACAAACAACTTTAATTCAAGTAGGGAATTTTCTATTCTAGATGTTCTAGTAGGTACAAAATTCAATCATTTTTTAAATAGGTTAGCCCATGATGTACTAATATTTGTATCACTATATTTGTATATTTTGAAGTCACCAAATTCATCCATAACTATAGTGCAAACATGTCCTGCATCCTCTCCTACCACCTGTTTGGCATCTCTCTACCCCTGTATGGCCTGCCCCTGTTGGAGAAGGATCTATGTGAATTGCCACCCCCCCATCCTCCCCTGGTTGTAGTAATTCTGTTGGCGCTTCTGGGGGCACTCCGACCTCCTCAAAGGAACATCTAAAGGGACTGTTTGTTCTATTAATTCATTTGTGTTTTCTTCACCCAAACCAGGTTCCCCCATCGTGTAGTTATCCTCTTCTCTATCATGCATTCTTATAATATTGCTGTTAGGCAGTGGGTATGCCCTACCTTCCTCATGATTAAGTTTGTCTCTTTCCAATTTTTTACCTGTTTTATTTTCTACCACAATCATAGCGTTGTCTGCATTGACCAACACAGCATTATACTCATTCACTTTAATGTGAAACAACAAGTCATTAGGCAATGCTTCAGTCAAAACATCAGTTCTAGTTTTTAGACTGTCCATTTTCTTGTCATTGTCTCTGATGGGGACTTCAAGTAGCTCATATCCATGCCTGTTGAACATGGCAAGTAATTCATTATATAAATCAGACCCATAAACAGTACCTGTTGGGAATTTCCAGGTTCTAAGTCCTTTTGGTATTTGTTGCCTGTGAACACATTACCTAAGATAGCAGTTTTCCATCTGCAGCTTAGTCACCTCTTTTTCAAACCCTTTAAGTTGTTCATCAAAGTTTCCTCGAACTTGCCTGCTGTTTTCCACACTAAAATTGCACTGAATACCGTTCCTAAACTACTCGGAAAACAAACAAGCTGTAGCCATTTCCATTGCATTGCTGCAGCCATTATTATAGTTCCCGTCTCCTGCAGGATTTTAGCCAATGGAAGAGCTGCTCGCTCGTGGTGACAAGGAAATAGGGCTTCCCTGCCCTGGGGGGATGGAAGCAGATTGAGTTGCATTTAAACCTTGTGTTGTACAGCTGTTTTGCCCAAAGGTAGTAGGAACAGCCAATAAGTTTCTCCCCAAACCAGAAATCTGTGCAGTCAGCACTTCAATCAGTGTTGACAAGTTCCCAATAGATGTTGTTAGCTTTTGTAGGTGAACAAGTCCAGTGGTATCCCCTTCAACTCCTTGCTCCATCTAGACTAAGACTACAAAGCACCAATAAACCAAGAAACAGAACTGCAAGGAGACAAGCTGTCCAACCACTGAACCTCTTTATTGTTGAGCGCTTTTGCCTGGCATTCGCCTCAAGACTTCATCAGAATAAATTAAAAACATTAAAAACTTAATTATATACAAAACTAATTTTTCACATGTTCAAATCTTAAAAAATGATAGGCTGAGAGCCCAGTCAATCAACCCTATACACAATATAACTTAATAGCCCCAAGCAGGCAAGTAAAAAGTATTTGCAATGTCCAATGCTTTAAACCATCTTACATAAGTTATTGTACAATGATTATAAATTATATTGTTAAAACAAATCTCATTAACTTATTTAAATTCCTGTTGATGAGGGGACCAGTGTACCATACAATGGAGCATCCACAGCATTATTTTAAATGTTCTGTTTTAGAACAAATTCACATAGAGAATAGCAGGGGAGGGCCAGTAGATTGGTTCCTAGAATATAAGGAACTGCTCTGACAGCTCAGATGTAATGCCTTAAAAAAGCCTGGTTTGAATGACGTGCTCTGTTTCATGCCTTTTAAAGCTCAAGTCTGAGTTTCATTTGTAGTAATTGTCATTTTATCAAGTATATGCTATGATATACTAGTTCCCTGGTCAACAGAAATTTAAATAAGTTAATGAGATTTTTTTGGAACAATATAATTTATAATCATTGTACAATAACTTATGTAAGATGGTTTACAGCATTGGACATTGCAAATACTTTTTACTTGCCTGCTTGGGATTATTAAGTTATATTGTGTATAGGGTTGATTGACTGGGCTCTCAAAAAATGATAGGCTGAAAAGATTTAAACATATGGCACATTAGTTTTGTATATAATTAAGTTTTTAATGTTTTTAATTTATTCTGATGAAGTTTTGAGGCGAATGCCAGACGAAAGCACTCAACAATAAAGAGGTTCAGTGGTTGGACAGCTTGTCTCCTTGCAGTTTTGTTTCTAAGCTATAAAGCATCCATATAGGCTACATTCTTTTTTTTTTCCTGCATACTTCAATACCATGGAAGTAGCCACAAGGAAATTCTAGGCCTGAAATAAAATTGGCACAACTGCTGCATTTGCAAAGTAAGTCCTGCACCTAGTATGCATTCTGTAATAATATTATGGCATATCCTAGTATATCTTAATTTGGTGCTGTACTTAATTGAACAGTGGTGGATTTGTATCGACAGTACCTTAACATGTGACAGCAGACAGTTATTTGACTCATTGCTAACTCTGCATCTTGGTATATCAGACAGGTGTGAACTGTTCATGGTAGAGGTAGCAGTTCATCATTGTCACCCCCAACCATGAGAACTAGGTCTGCCAAGAGTTGCAGTGGCACCTCCACATGCTAGCATAGATGCTGTGCTGCTACCTGAGCATGACAAATACCTGCAGGTTGTGCTCCCTTCACAGGAATGCCCAGGATCATGACCCCATAGCCTGCCATATCAGGGTATCGACAGCACACTCACTGATGTACCGACAGAAGTACTGCCATTATGGCAGTTTGATCAGGCACAGCCACATTGTCTATCTGCAGATGTTGTGACTGACCTATGCCCACAAGGATAACATTCCTCTCCCAGCAGACATTCCATGACAGACACTGCTCATTCTAAGAGAGACACCCCTTGGTCCATCATAGACACCCCTCATTCCAACATGTCATTCATCTGATCTAGTGACTTGGTGACACGGTGTAGGCAGTCACACATGTCAGACTGTGCAGCATCCACTACCCAGAGCACTTGTCTGGGGTGCCTTTCTGCCTTTGCCTCCATGATGACTCTAAACATATGTTAAGTAACATGGGAAGAGATACCTGAACCAGGTGAAGGAGGGACAGCAGGCCCCTTCTGAGCACCCCTATCAAGCCTATTGCATGGCATCTCACCAACACTTTGGCTACAGCCAGACTCAACAGACACTAAAGCTGCAGTAGGCACACTTTCCTGCTCAATGTCCACGCCCTCCACCTGTCTTATATCTGTGGGCTCAGTGAACTGGGTGGGCATAGGCCTACTGGCTGTGTGTGGGGAAAAGGAAGGGGGTGGCTGGATGTCAACCTCTGGATAAAATTCAAACTCTGCACCTCTGACTGTGCCTCATTTTCACCACCATCATCATCAGTGTCTGATGAGACACTGTCATCAGGTGGCACAGGGCCTACACTCCCACTGTTATGATCACCTCTGATAAAAAAGGAGAAACACAGGCACACACTGATATATGCTAAATTACTAATAGTGCTACCACTATTACAGACATTACAGCAATGCACACAACAGGCTTAAAATGACAGATTATGATATTTCTATAAATTACAACAGGCCTAAAATGACACATTATGATATTTCTACAAATTGATTTGCAGTACTGAAATAACTTTATATGGCTTACCATCTGCAGGAGGCATACGTCTCTGGATTCCTGATGGTTATGAAATATGTTAAGCAAGAGGTAAGGGCAACATCATCACATTTAACAGTAAGTCAGGGGGTAGTACATATAATCCTGTATATCTGCATGAAGTTTACATTCAAGAAGAAAGTGGCTGATAACTCTAAATTGAGCTTACCACTGCACCAATATTTAATCCCTCCCAAAAATAGACATGTGACACTGAACTAACTATTATTTGAATTATTTTACTATACAACATATTCAACTAGTCATATAACAAAGGCTACCTTGAAGCTCTTCCTGAGACTGAGACAGAGTTGCATCCACATCAATGACATGCTGTGGGCCATCGTGATGTGAGTTGTCTTGTTGTAGAAGATTTGCCAGTAATTCATCATCAGGGTGAGAGGTGGTTCTGCAGCAGGCCCACCCCCGGTTACCCTCTGGTCTCAGACAATCATGGTCAAAGGTGATCATGTCAGTGGCCCTATTTGCACATGGGCTTATGAGTCTGGCTGTGGCAACCTAGGGAATTTATGTTGGTAATGGTCTGCTGCCATAGTCTCAGCCTGTCTGGTATATTGAGATGATCCCTTCGAAAAGCCTCATGTCGATGGAGTGCATTTTCAATTGTAGCATTCTCGGCCTCACTGAAGGGGGTTCTGTGCCTCTGTGACATTTTCTGCCCTAAAAGACAACAGAATGATAATACACATAAGTATCACATAACTACAACATAACTGTTTCCAGATAAAACAGTTAAGGCAGGCAGTCAGTAGTACCCACTAGAAACACATAAGATATTCTACAGAAGTGAAATGCTAACAACAGGCATGATGCAAAACAAGGACAGCAGCAAGACCAACATATGTATGTGCCACAGCAGTAACTCAGCTGTGCTCCCTCCCTAGCTAAATGTCCATTCTAGTTTGTGACATAACACTAACATTTCTTTGCTTCCCCACCCACAAAAGAACAGGCACATGAATAATTTTGCTAATAAAACACATTTGAAATGCTAAACATGCATTCAATGGACCTGACCCTGACACATTTGTCCATATGCATCACACAGCTTACTATTTTCATGCATTGCCAATCATTTGTACCTCTGAAATGGCCTGACAAACATGGCCATGCCATCAGTACACTTCTAACTAATGCAGACAGATAACAGTGTAAAAGGCATTGCTTCACATTATTCATTAATATATTCCAGCATATGCATTATGTAGGAAACAGAATGATTTTGTTATACCTGTGGGAAACTTAAAAACCTCAGCTTTGGCCGGCTAAGAACTTGCTATATTCAACTGGACGTATAAGAGAATTTAAGTACCTTTATCTGCTTTTTTTTCAAAAAAATACAGTATTTAAATTGATTTTAACTGTGTGGAAAGAATATTAGCTGAACTGGAAGTTTTCACTCTGCTCTTCAGTGTGGAAGGAATATTAGCTGGACTGGAAGTTAGTCAGTGTTTGCTGAATTTTGTTATTTGCTAGTAATTACAGGTGTGGGGGTAGTCACATTCTTTGATTTCCTGTCCTTGCCTATTTAAGTGGTACAGTGTGAAATATTTTCTGCTTAAAAACCTCAGCTTTGGCCGGCTAAGAACTTGCTATATTCAACTGGACATATAAGAGAATTTAAGTACCTTTATCTGCTTTTTTTTTTTCAAAAAAATACAGTATTTAAATTGATTTTAACTGTGTGGAAAGAATATTAGCTGAACTGGAAGTTTTCACTCTGCTCTTCAGTGTGGAAGGATTATTAGCTGAACTGGAAGTTAGTCAGTGTTTGCTGAATTTTGTTATTTGCTAGTAATTACAGGTGTAGGGGTAGTCACATTCTTTGATTTCCTGTCCTTGCCTATTTAAGTGGTACAGTGTGAAATATTTTCTGCTTAAAAACCTCAGATTTGGCCGGCTAAGAACTTGCTATATTCAACTGGACGTATAAGAGAATTTAAGTACCTTTATCTGCTTTTTTAAAAAAATAAAATACAGTATTTAAATTGATTTTAACTGTGTGGAAAGAATATTAGCTGAACTGGAAGTCTTCACTCTGCTCTTCAGTGTGGAAGGAATAATAGCTGAACTGGAAGTTAGTCAGTGTTTGCTGAATTTTGTTATTTGCTAGTAATTACAGGTGTGGGGGTAGTCACATTCTTTGATTTCCTGTCCTTGCCTATTTAAGTGGTACAGTGTGAAATATTTTCTGCTTAAAAACCTCAGCTTTGGCCTGCTAAGAACTTGCTATATTCAACTGGACGTATAAGAGAATTTAAGTACCTTTATCTGCTTTTTTTTCAAAAAAAATACAGTATTTAAATTGATTTTAACTGTGTGGAAAGAATATTAGCTGAACTGGAAGTTTTCACTCTGCTCTTCAGTGTGGAAGGAATATTAGCTGAACTGGAAGTTAGTCAGTGTTTGCTGAATTTTGTTATTTGCTAGTAATTACAGGTGTGGGGTAGTCACATTCTTTGATTTCCTGTCCTTGCCTATTTAAGTGGTACAGTGTGAAATATTTTCTGCTTAAAAACCTCAGCTTTGGCCGGCTAAGAACTTGCTATATTCAACTGGACATATAAGAGAATTTAAGTACCTTTATCTGCTTTTTTTTTTCAAAAAAATACAGTATTTAAATTGATTTTAACTCTGTGGAAAGAATATTAGCTGAACTGGAAGTTTTCACTCTGCTCTTCAGTGTGGAAGGAATAATAGCTGAACTGGAAGTTAGTCAGTGTTTGCTGAATTTTGTTATTTGCTAGTAATTACAGGTGTGGGGGTAGTCACATTCTTTGATTTCCTGTCCTTGCCTATTTAAGTGGTACAGTGTGAAATATTTTCTGCTTAAAAACCTCAGCTTTGGCCTGCTAAGAACTTGCTATATTCAACTGGACGTATAAGAGAATTTAAGTACCTTTATCTGCTTTTTTTTCAAAAAAATACAGTATTTAAATTGATTTTAACTGTGTGGAAAGAATATTAGCTGAACTGTAAGTTTTCACTCTGCTCTTCAGTGTGGAAGGAATATTAGCTGAACTGGAAGTTAGTCAGTGTTTGCTGAATTTTGTTATTTGCTAGTAATTACAGGTGTGGGGGTAGTCACATTCTTTGATTTCCTGTCCTTGCCTATTTAAGTGGTACAGTGTGAAATATTTTCTGCTTAAAAACCTCAGCTTTGGCCGGCTAAGAACTTGCTATATTCAACTGGACGTATAAGAGAATTTAAGTACCTTTATCTGCTTTTTTTTTCAAAAAAATACAGTATTTAAATTGATTTTAACTCTGTGGAAAGAATATTAGCTGAACTGGAAGTTTTCACTCTACTCTTCAGTTAGTCCCACCCACCCTCCCTGTTTTTGTTTTGGTGTTAATCTTAGTGGCCTTGCAGCTGCCTGCCCCTCTTGTAAATTTGTGTTTGGATACTCCTTCTGGGCTCATCTCATTTGCTCACTCAACTGAGTGCAGTGATATCATATTCTGATTTCAGGCACTCCTACTGTGTACAAAGAGAGCATCTGGGAAACAGAAAAAAAAAAAAAAAAATTAAGCTTGTTTCCTGCCTTTCCTGTTAAGTGGTATAGACTATTTGTAGGCTTCTGAGCCCCCAAGCCCTTCTGTGTTGGAGGGAAGCCTTCTAGCTTAGTTTTTTTCCTATAACTAGCCAGTTTTCTAGTTTCAGCACTCAAATCTGTTTCTTTGATCTCAGCACTTGTTCAGAAAAAAAAAAAAAAAATTCATCTGCTTTTACTGTACTTGTGTTTCTACCTACTTTTTTTTTTACTTTTGCATCATCTTAAAAGTACTCAATTGTATTTATTACTGCTTGGTGTAACTCATTCTAAGTCTTCTGGTTTAAACACTTGGGCTTTGGACCAGTTGTTTTGCACTGAGAGGGTTTGTGGTCTGCACTGTAGTGGCAGAACAGGTAGCTTACATCCTTCTAGGTTGCGAACTGCTGATTGAGGGCTCAGTGTCTGTTATTCTAAAAGTGTATTAATTCTGGTTTAAGCACTTGGGCTTTCAGGCCAGTTATTTTACATTAAGAGGGTTCGTGGTCTGCACTCTTGTGGGAGGAGAGGCTGAACTCTGCCCTTCTGAGCTGGGAATTTCTGATTGAAGGCTTATAGTGCATGCATATCTGAACTGCTTCTTACTGAAGTTGGTGCCTTGTTTGCTGTGGCATAGACTGGATTCAGGCCTGCTGGATCTAGCTTTGTTTGTGTAACTTGAGCACTAATCCAGGCATTCTCTAAAGTATTCAATTGTATTTATTAATGCTTGGTAGTAACTTGATTAAAGTTTAGCTGTCATTCTAAGTCTTTTGGATTAAGCACTTGGGCTTCAGACCAGTTGTTTTACATTAGGAAGGTTTGTGGCATGCACTGTGGTGGCAGGACAGGTAGCTTTCATCCTTCTAATTTGGGAACTGCTGATTGAGAGCCCAGTGTCTGTTATTCTTAAAGTGTATTAGTTCTGGTTTAAGCACTTGGGCTTCAGGCCAGTTATTTTACATTAAGAAGGTTTGTGGTCTGCACTCTTGTGGGAGAAGAGGCTGGACTCTGCCCTTCTGAGCTGGGAATTTCTGGTTAAAGGTTTATAGTGCCTGAATATTTGAACTGTATCTTACTGAAATTGGTACACCTTGTTTGCTGTAGCATAGACTAGATCCAGGCCTGCTGAATATAGCTTTGTTTATATGCTTGTTGTTTGTTTGCTTGTTATTTCCCTGGAACGCTAATTCCACCTAATACACGGCTTCTCAGCGCTTCTGTGGATCACTAGTGATATCTGCATTGCTTACTGTACTTATTTCCTTGTTTCACTTGAAAGAAAGTTACTGTTTGTCGTTTTGCATTTAAGTTACCTGTAACACATTGCACTTAAGTTACCTGGCACTTGCTCACTAAAGCAATTATATAAGTCAGCACTAAAAATTAAAAGCACTACACCCTCACTCCCCACTGGCCCTAGTTTTCAATTATTAAGGAATTCCCAATATTATTCTAGCATGTCCAAAGGTCAGTTGTCAATCTCCTCTCCGGTCCAGCTGGTGAATCTGGGAATCTTGAGGCAATGTTACAACTGCCTCATGTACAGAGACAACCCTCTCCTCCTCCCAACAAATTCCAACACATGTGAGAGATGCAACCATATAGCCAAATTGGAGGCTAAGCTCTCTCAACTCAGTACTGGCATAACCAGTCAGGAGGAGAAGGAAACCACACTCACTACAATTCCAGTCTCACATAGACCTACCACGACAGCAAACCAAACACATAATCACACAAAAACATACTCGGAGGCTCTAAATAAAGATCTGCCGAAGCAGCAGAGTCCTCCAAAGCAGACACCCAAGCAGCCGCTACCCCAAAACAAAACACGTGCAATACATATCTCACAAAGCCAGTGTGCCAAACAGTCACAGCCCTTAAGACTAAACAACACACCTGATACACTTGTAATAGGTGACTCTATCGTCAGGCACACTGACGTCCCGCTCACCAGGCTGAACAAGGAGAGGGTCACGGTGAGCAGCCTGTCGGGTGCTAGGATCCACCACATAACACAAGCACTCAGGTCACTCCAAGGCAAGTACAAATATGACTCAGTCATTGTCCATGCTGGTGTGAATGACCTGAGACGTACCTCCCTGGACTACATGAAAAGAGACATAAAGGAGCTCTTTGAGCATGTAGCCCAGGCCGGTATGACCCTGACCTTGAGTAGCATCTTACCCTCACCAAGAATGATGCCACAATATGAAGACAAGATGATCAATTTCAACAATTGGCTTACGTACTGGTGTCATTCAAAGGGGATCCAGTGCCTGTCAGCTTGGGATGATATGGTCGACAAGCCACAATGCTTCGCTAGGGACGGCTTGCACCTGTCACCCCTGGGCTTTCGGATATTGGCAAAGGCTCTTGCTACCCCCATAGTGCCTTTTTTAGGCAAGGCTCAAAAGACAAACCCACCTCCATAGGTATCACAAGGGATAAGAAACTAAGAGTAATGCTACTCAACGCCAGAAGTCTAAACCTCAAGATGCACGCACTCAAAACTCTCCTTAGCATGGAGAACATCGATATCTGTGCAGTAACAGAAACCTGGTTCAGGGCTCCCGAGAGCACCCCAGCACTACCAGGTTATACCTCATACCATGCTTTTTGGCCCCAAAACTTGGACCGAACCACAAAAGGAGGGGGAGTATCGATATTCATCAAAGATACCCACACCTCCAGGTTGGTGGCAAAGTACGAAGTATCAGAGACTATCCATGTGCAACTAACAGTGGGTAAAACTGCCTTCCAGTTTATAGCCTGCTACAGACCACCCTCCCAAACCCAGGAACCCCACTCGGCCTTCCTGAGAACACTGGAAAATATGAAGGTCTCTCCAAACACCATTATATTGGGCGACTTCAACTGGGAGCATTACTCTAGCTCCAACACCCTAGCCCAAAGGTTCCTAGAATTTATAAACTCAAATGCTATGGAACAACTTGTTACCACTCCCACAAGAGGGGAAAACATACTGGACCTGATCATCACCAACATGGGGACTCTATGTTCCAGACCAGAAGTGTATCCCTCACTGGTAAGATCAGACCATAAACTAATCTCACTGGATATTCACATCCCGACCCCACCCCCTGCCCAGAAAACCACAGTGAAAAACTTCTCTAAAGCAAATTTTACACTCCTCAAAACTGAGGTGGAATCCTTCAAAGCCCCGGCCTGTGGAAAATACGCCCAGACCGCAGAATCCTTTATAAACGCATTCTATGAACACCTTCAGGAATGCATGGATCATCGATCCCAAATAAAACCAAGACCCAATCCTCCAAAGGCAGACGTCCTGTCTGGTGGACCCCAGCCATAAACAAACTATACAATAGAAGGAGGAAGCTACTAAATGATAAAGCAAAATCCCAAAAAGGGAAGGCATCACTGAGCAGTATTAGCAAAAAACTACGGGCACACATAAAATTGTCTAAGGCCAGCTTTGAGAGAAAAATTGCACAGGACACTAAGGATAATAACAAGGCTTTCTTTAGTTATGTTAGGAACCTGGGTGGTAATTCCCAGATATGCTCAGAATTAGTCCAAAATGACAAAAAATACACCAAACCCACAGACATTGCCAACATCCTAGCTGACAGGTTCAGCGCAAACTTCTATCCCCCCACCCCACCAAAAGGGCAAATATCTATCCCAGCAGAGTGCTGCCCCCCTGACATCTCAGATGCTCAGGTAAGAGCCGCCCTCCAAAGCAAAAACACAGCAACAATGGGACCAGATGGTGTCCCGGGCTGCGTCCTACATGAACTCAAAGAAGAGCTAAACCCAAACATAAAACTACTGTTCAATCTCAGCCTTACTACAGGATATGTGCCCAAAGAGTGGCGTACAGCAACAGTGGCCCCTCTCCATAAAGGTGGTGCCTCAACGGATCCTGGAAACTATCGCCCCATAAGCCTGACTAGCTTGGTCTGCAAAGCTATGGAAAGGATCATCATGGACCTCATAAATAAGGATATTGGGGACCTACAAACACTGGATCCTACCCAGTTCGGCTTTGTTAAGGGCAGATCCTGCCTCTTAAACCTGGTTGATTTCTTTGAAACAGTCACCAAGGCCATTGACGAGGGGAAGGTGGTCCACACAGCCTACCTGGACCTCGCAAAAGCCTTCAATACAATACCCCACTCGGGCATTATAGATAAGCTCACCAGCTTAAATATAAACCCCTATGTCACTAGATGGATTGCAAACTGGCTCAAGGACAGAACCCACATGGTTAGAATTGCTGGAGCCACGTCGGACTCCAAACCAGTTACAAGTGGTGTCCCACAAGGCTCAGTCCTGGGACCTCTCTTGTTCGGTATATATTTCTCGGAGGTACAGGCCAACACGGAAGGACTGTGGCTGACTAAGTTCACAGATGACTGCAAACTGGGTGCCATAATCGGCTCTCCAGCCGACACAAGCATCCTCCAAAAGGGCCTCATAGAAACAGACAACTGGTGCCAGAGCCATGGCCTCAAGCTAAATGCCAAAAAGTGTATAGTCATCCCCTTTGGGAAAAACAAAGTGCCCACAAATTACCACATAGGTGGAAATCCATTAAGTACGGAAGAAGTAATTAGGGACCTGGGGACCCAAGTTGATAGCAATCTCTCATTTGACAACCACGTGGCCAAAGTGGTTAGAAAAACATTTTATATAGCCCACCTAATCATGAAGGGATTCACATCTAGATCAGGGGAGGTCATCATGCCTCTTTACTCATCCCTCATCAGGCCCATAATTGAGTACAATGCCCCTTTTGGGATGTACCTTACCAGACACCTGCAGCAACTGGAAAGACCCCAAAAGTACCTCACCAAGAGGATCAAAGGGCTCAAACAGATGCCATATGCTGCCCGGTTAAAGAAACTCCAGCTCTACTCAGTGGCATACCGCCTGTTCAGAGGCGATCTGTGCCTGATGTATAAAGCCATGTCCAACCCGGAATTAATGGACATGCTGCACCTCAGAAAATCCAAATCCCATCGAGCCTCGTGCTCGAGAGACTTGAACCTCAGCACTGAAATAAATAGGACATGCTGGAGGGACAGATTCATAACCCAGAGGCTCCCTTCACTCTGGAATAAAATCCCAGTCCAGGTTAGGCAGAGTCCCTCATTGACTCTCTTCAAGAGGAATCTTGATGAGTGGATGGGAGATCGTAGGTTTACCCCGGGTATCACTTCTGTGTCACTGTTAGATAGAGGCACAGTATACTAACCTCGAAAAAGGGCATAGCAAAATAAATTTAAAATGGGTGGCGAAAGCCAAACACATTCTGGCTAGGCTTATAAATGCCCTAGGGTAGATAGCCTAGTATGAACCTATGAACCTATGAACCTATGAACATACCTGTTGGAGTTCAATACTCCACTGTAAAGATGGCTTTGGAAATATTTTGCTTTTTTGAACATGTAGCAAGTATCCTTATGATCAGTCTGGCTAGCTACATATTAGCCTTTTTATAGTAGAGCAGATTATTAATCTGTTAGACTGTGTTTCACAGATGCTAATTACAGCATAAGCAGCTGAATTGCATGCTAATCAACCAATCTGGTGGAGCTATTCATCAAGTTAACCATTTAGACTCCATTCTGTTTTTTCCTGTGGATTTCAAAAGTAATGGAGTACAGATGTAAAATGTCTACACATACAGATTGTTAGGAGATGCTTAACTACATTTCTATGTGCTACATGCTACTGCCAACAGGCCTAGACCAAGATGGAGAACAGTTTTCAGGCCACATTTAACTTATCACAACATACACAACTTGGACATTGTAGAGTGCTACTGGGTGGACAGGGACACAATTCAGAAACCCTGTGACCTCTGCTTGCCCCAACTCAGAGACACAACCTTTACCTCCCCATGTATAGGCTGTGTACTGCTTGCATCGCAGTCAGCCCTAAACTAACAGTGTGGCAACTGCTGCATTTACAAGGTAAGACCACAACATGTTCTGTATTGCATAATAGTATTATGACCTGTCCTTGCATTTCATCATTTGGTACAGTAAATGACTACAAGGTGGGAGATTTGGACAGGAATGTATGTAACAACAGAGAGTTATTTGACTTATATGTGTCCATTAGCAAGTTACCGGACAGAGGCCTCAGAGATTCACACATTGATACATCTCCAATGTAATGATGATCACTGCATGTCCTCACTTTAGCACCATATGTTTGTAATGGGAAACCATAATAGAGAGAGCTTATAAATTAATGAGACATATAACAGTCTCTGGCTTCACCAGCCTCCCATGATCTATCAGGCAGCATGCAAAACATGGAGAGTGACAAGAGCAACATATTCTTGTTTGTGCCATAAGAGTAGCTGAGCCTGGGTCCACCCCCCTTGAAAGAACATTATACCCTTGCTTGTGCCATAACAAGAACCCACCTTTGCTCCCTACCCCCAAAATAGCAGTCTGTGGTTGTTTGTGTCATCCAGCCTTCTATTAGTTTGATGGCAACTGCAAATCATAGTGTTTCTAGATAATATCCTCAGACATTTTAGGGTAAATGATATATATCGGCTTGTACACTGCATGTCTCTGAGTACTGGTCAGATAACTGATGAGTGACCAAGAAACACAGAAAGGTAGGAAACAATTGTATATTTGCAAGGAGTAAGTGTAGCAGTTCATGCGATCACTTAGTGCACTACATCCTTCTTCTTCTTCTTTCAGCTTTTCCCAGTTAGGGGTCGCCACAGCGGATCACCTGTCCACTCATGATTGGCAGTGGAGTTTTACAGTGTCGCATTGCCAGCCCGGCACCCAACCTTCCACAGAAGGCACACACATGCACGCACTCACACCTAGGGCCAATTTAGAGTGTCCAATCCACCTACAGCATGTCTTTGGGATGTGGGAGGAAACCTGAGCACCTGGAGGAAACCCACGCAACTACAGGGAGGACATGCAGACTCCGTACAGAAGGCACATCAGCCATTGATCGAACCAGAGAACCTCTTGCTGTGAGGCAGCAACGCTAACCGCTGCACCACCGTGGCTGCCCACTTAGTGCACTACATCCAAATATATTAAATAAAATACATTTACAAATAACAGGTCATGCCTAGATTTCAGTGCACATTCAGTTGCACTTGGTTGTGTAAGGAATTATGTCATGTATTTGCTGCAAAGCTGTTTGTAGGGCAAAGATGCTTAAGTCCCTCATCCTGTTTTCTGATGGTACATTGCAGTGAGAGTTGGGATACAGAACTATGTAGTCATATCTCATGTGTACTAACATTTTCTACTGTGTATGTCATAGATTGATTCTCCGCATTTCAACTAATTCTATATATATATATATATATATATATATATATATAAAATCTCTGCACACACACACACACACACACACACACACACACACACACATATATATATATATATATATATATATATATATATATATATAGATATATATATACATATATATGGTCTATATTATATCATTGAATGCTTAAAAAAGTGAACGATGAATAAGTGACCCCATGTAAGTGAAAACTTACAATCACGAAAGCTCAGAACAGAGATTTTATTCCAAGGGAAAAATAATCTCTGTTCCAAAAAAAAAAAAAAAAAAAAGAAAAAAAATTGAAAGAATACATAAATACTTAACTATACCAACTCCGAGATCGCAGTACAGTGCTGAAAATGGCAAAGTAATAGAAGCAGCCAAGCGAATTCTTTCCCTGGGAAAAAATTTGCTTAAAAGCTGCTTTGCTATTTTGCCTTTTCGTTGTTTTAAGTTCGACCAAGACGCATTTGATGGAATGCGTATTCGGTCATCTAATAGGAACCCTATATATATATATATATATATATATATATATATATATATATATATATATATATATATATATATAGACAGATAGGGGCACTGTTTGCACAATGCATCGCTTAGTCAAGTGCATAGAGTGGTGGTACACAAACCAGATGAATGGGCCACTCAGGTAGCAGACAGGACCCAGACAGCCACAAACATGCACAAGATGCATTCAATTAATACTAGTGGCCATCTTGCAAACACACTTCCTGGCAGAGGGAAGTCTCATGCTATTTGTTTGCGAGATGGTAAGCACAGCACAACACTTTTAATTTTTGCAATACCAGAAAGTATGCACTCCCAGTAAGAGTGATACCTGCAACTGACAGGAAAACACTATTCTACATTGGTCTTGATCTGTGATAGGCATGACGGGTGTTTATGGACTGTTTTTGAGATTCCATGCTCAAAGATGGGGTGCCTAGGAATCCAAAGTGTTTGTTGGACTCCTAGTAAATGAACATTGGCCCAGGCTTTTGCAGTGGGACTGTCATGGCTCAGATTACAAGGCAGATGCATGGAATAGTCTGTCCCAGGCTCTGACCAGTGCACTGGTGAACAGTGTAAGAATCAATGCAAAGACCTCAGGATGAGGAAGAGAGATATCCTCCCTGCTTGATCGAGGAATGTAGGACTGAGGGCACCCCACAGATGTGTAAGTATCACTTACAGAGACTATTTGTGAGAGTTAAAGTAGTGTGTAGTCAGGATTAGTATGCTTAATGGTATTCTGTTCTGTTCTGTTTTTTTCTGCAGCCATCACAGCCTGAGAACTGAATGTGCAAACCCATGCCACTAGACTGGCATGGATGCGAGATGCAAGTAGTATGCGTGCATGCCAAAAGTAGGGTTATTTTAGCATTAACAGTTATGATGCATTTATTGATTAATTATACAGTTGTATCAAACTGAGCATTCATTTCTCAACTGTAATAGGAAAGTATGCATGCATTACTCTGGAGGCCAAAACAACAGTTCAGTATTACAGAGTAGTCATAGTTTGTGCCTTCAAAATTCACAGTTCCCAAATATACAATATTGTTAGGTTATCATCAGTATTGCAATGTAATGTCGCCGCTCTAAAGCAGTGTCACCACTGGCCTGCTGTAAACCATAGTCAGTATAACTGGAACACGCATATGTGCAATGTATGCTCACATCAAGGATAAGCTTGCTGCAATCTGTAGTATGTTGTGCATTTGTTAGGAGCTGGGTAGTCTTAACAGTAAACAAGGTATTTGTTAGGAGTTGGTAGTCCTAAAATCAAAGGTAACAGAATAGAGTCAAATAATTGTATGAATGCTTTGTATGGCACATATGAAGTTATTAATGTTCTCCCTTTTTTTCTCAACCCAACCATATTCTCTCTTTTGTTTTTTTGTTTACTTTTTTATTTTTTTCCCTGACAGCACAGCATGGTAGGCTTGTCCCACAGGACACTCCTGCCCCCACTGCAATGGCTACAGCACCACTGCCTAGCACATCTGCTGCCTGACCTGGTAGTCATCCCCTCTGTTGCACCTGCACTACCTGGCCCCTCAGGTAGTTCTGCCCTACAGGTCATGCCAGTGGTTCCCTCTGGGAGCAGTGGCAGAGATGGTGAATCTATCACCTGCATTGAATTGCCAGGGTCGGTGCATAGAATTGTGCCCCACACAGCTGGTGCATGCCTATGCCAGTTGGAGACACTGCTCTCCATCATTATGTTAAATAACACAAGGAGATGCAGATGTCAGACACTGCAGCAATTGGTGCAGTGAGGTGACAGTGATGACAGTCCACAGGGTGAGGACTCAGTTCTAACTGTCACCAAACTTGATGTCCATGGGTTTGTGATGCCCCCACCCTCACCCCAACAATGATGTTCACCCACCTCTTGTGCCCTTCACCATCTCTGTCTCTTATCTTGTCTGTCTGCAATTGGTTCTTCACCTGCCCAACTTACCTCACCCAGACATTCCTACAGCCTTTCCTCAACATTACTCTCTCTCACTCTCTCTCTCTCCATAAAAAAAAAAAAAAAAAAAAAAAAAAAAAAGTTCCATACATAGCTCTCCATTTTGCACACATCTTCATGACACACTTGATTTGGTCCAATTCCCTATAAAACAGACTGTGTTGTGGTCACCCCACTCTAGAGAGGTGGCGGTCCAAATTCAGCTAAATTTGTGCATAAATGTTCATGTTTTATTCTTGAAAAAATGGATATCTATGCATAGTTATGGTTCTTTCCTACATCCTTCCTGCACATTCCTGCCTTCCCTTCACTTTATTCTTCCCCCTGCTTGCTCCCCACTTCATCACTTTCCTGTCTTTCCCATTTATTTTCTTTAAAGCATAATTGTGCAATGGTGCACATCATGTACTAATGTGCAGCAGAGGCAAAACCAGTTCTAAGCATTATATACAGTTGTATTGGAAACCAGTACCATCTAGCCATATTTTACAGACTCCACACCAAATATTGCACTTCAGAATTTGGATTTACATGTACAATTATTTGAAACCATTACATACACCTGGATTTGAACTCAGTACCATCTGAACACAAAAATAAATGTATCACTGTATTAACAGGTGGTACTTCAGAGTCAGTCAGTTGGCAGGTGTATTTTAGAGACTGTATAGCAAATGGCAAACTTAACTGCTGTTGTATACACCTGCTGCTTAACTGAATCTCTGCTTACAGGAATTGATGCACAATGCATTGATAAGTTCCTTTTTGGGGCTATTGGTATATAGTAAACTATTTTGGTAGTAGTGTTGCTTTTTGATGCTGAGCAATGGACAACATCAAGCAAAATCACGCACTAGTGCTGTACAAAACTAAATAAGTGTCATGCAATACTGCTTTATAAAACATTACTGGGGATTGCACAATGCTGCTTCATACAAATTTAGTGAAGAAGATACAACATCAGTGATATGGAGAGCAAGCATGGGGGAGTACAAAGGGAAATCTTTTCTAAACTCTGTCATTTACTATTGAATATATTAAATACAACTACTAGCTAAATGTCTCTGTGGCAGCAAGTGTTAATGCATTGTTTTAGGAGGCAAATGGTTGTGATTTTGAATATGGGTGGAAGTAATTTTACAAGTGTATAGGTGAAGGGACATACAAGCGGGCACTGTTTTTGCGCAATGGCAAGTGATGCAAAACAGTGACAAACTATGCAATTTCAAGATTATTAGGTATACAGACACTTGTGTGAATGTCCTAGTCAAATGATCCATGTCTACAGTTCTCCCTAAGGAGGTTGAGAAAGCTGTTCTGTATGTTGCACTTCATTGCTATAATCTCCAGTCTCACAATAGTAAAACAAAATTTGTACATCTTAGGTTCATAGGTTCATAGGTTCATACTAGGCTATCTGCCCTAGGGCATTTATAAGCCTAGCCAGAGTGTGTGTGGCTTTCACCACCCCTTAGGATGAGAATACTATACCCATTAGTTTGCTGTGCCTCTGTCCAGCAGTGATACAGAGATGATTCCCGGGGTAAACCTACGATCTCCCATCCACTCGTCAAGATTTCTCTTGAACAGAGTCAGTGAGGGGCTCTGCCTCACATGGACTGGGATTCTGTTCCATAGTGTAGGGAGTCTCTGGGTGATGAATCTGTCCCTCCAGCACATCCTATTTATATCCGTGTTGAGGTTTAAGTCTCTTGCTCTCGTGGCTCTGGTGGATTTGGATTTTTTGAGGTGGAGCATGTCCATTAATTCCGGGTTGGACATGGCCTTGTATGTCAGGCACAGATCACCTCTGAGCAGACGGTATGCGACTGAATAGAGCTGGAGTTTCTTCAGTCGGGCATCATGTGACATATGTTTGAGCCCCTTTATCCTTTTGGTGAATAACTTTTGGGGTCTTTCCAACTGCTGCAGGTGTCGGGTAAGGTACATTCCGAATGGGGCGTTGTACTCAATCATTGGTCTGATAAGTGAAGAGTACAGGGGTACAATGACCTCTCCTGATCTGGATGTGAATCCCTTCATGATCAGGTGGGCAATGTAGAAGGTCTTCCTAACCACTTTGGCAATGTGAGTGTCAAAAGAGAGGTTACTGTCAACTTGGGTCCCCAGGTCCCTGATAACTTCTTCCGTGTTTAATGGATTACCACCTATGTGGTAATTAGGGGTTACCTTGTTTTTCCCAAAGGGTATGACTATACATTTTTTGGCATTTAGCTTAAGGCCATGGCTCTGGCACCAGTTATCCATTTCTATGAGACCTTTCTGGAGGATGTCTGTGTCTGATGGAGTGTCAATTATGGTGCCCAGTTTGCAGTCATCTGCAAATTTTGTCAGCCACAATCCCCTATGTTTGCCTGCACTTCAGAAAAATAAATGCCGAACAAGAGGGGCCCAGGACTGAGCCCTGTGGGACACCGCTCGTGACCAGCTTAGAGTCTGACATGGCACCAGCAACTCTAACCCTGTGTGTTCTGTCCTTGAGCCAGTTTGCAACCCATCTTGTGACATATGGGTTTACATCTAAGCTGGTGAGCTTTTCTATGATGCCCGAGTGGGGTATTGTGTCGAATGCTTTTGCTAGGTCAAGGTAGGCTGTGTGAACTGCCTTACCCTCATCAATGGCCTTAGTGACTGTTTCAAAAGTCGACCAAGTTCAAGAGGCAGGATCTGCCCTTGACAAAGCCAAATTGGGTAGGATCCAGTGTCTGTAGGTCCCCAATGTCTTTATTTATGAGTTCCATTATGATCCTCTCCATAGCTTTGCAGACAAGGCTCGTCAAGCTTATGGGCGGTAATTTTCAGGGTCCGTAGAAGCACCACCTTTGTGGAGTGGGACCACAGTTGCCATACGCCATTCTTTGATCCTGTAGTAAGGCTAAGATTAAACAGCAGCCTTATGTGTGGGTTTAGTTCCTCATTGAGTTCATGTAGCACACAGCCGGGGACACCGTCCGGTCCCATTGATGCTGTGTTTTGCTTTAGAGAGAGCAGCTCTCACCTGGGCATCTGAGATGTTTGGGAGGCTAGACTCTGGTGGGATAGATATTTCTCCTTTTGGGGGAGGAAGGGAGAAATTTGCACTGAACCTGTCTGCCAGTATGTTGGCAATGTCTGTGGGTTCAGTGATTTTTTATCATTTTGGACTAATTCTGAGCATATCTGGGAGTTTCCACCCAGGTTTCTAACATAGCTAAAGAAGGCTTTATGATTGTCTTTTGTGTCATTGGCGATTTTTCTCTCAAAGTTGGCCTTGGATGATTTTACGTGATCGTAGTTTTTGCTAGTATTGATCAGAGATGCCTTCCCATTTAGGGATTTTGCTCTGTCATGTAGTAGCTTTCTCCTCTTGTTGTAGAGTTTGTTTATGGCTGGAGTCCACCAGACCGGGCGCCTGCCTTTGGTGGAAAAGGTCTTGATTTTATTAGGGATTGCTTGATCCATACATTCCTGGAGGTGCTCGTAGAAGGCATTTGTAAGGGTTTCAGCATCGTGGGTTGTGGTTTCCACTGGCTCGGGGGCCTTGAAGGATACCACTCCAGTCTTAAGAAGTGTGAAGTTTGCTTTTGAGAAGTTCTTCACTGTGGTCTTTTTTGCTGGGGGTGGGGGCGGGATGTTTATCTCCAGTGAGATTAATTTATGGTCTGATCTCACCAATGAGGGATATACTTCTGGTGTGGAGCATTTTGTCCCCATGTTTGTGATGATCAGGTCTAGTATATTTTCTCCTCTTGTGGGAATGGAGACTAGTTGTTCCATAGCATTTGAGTTTATTAACTCAAGGAACCTTTGGGCTAGGGTGTTGGGGCTTGAGTAATGTTCCCAGTTTATGTTTGGGTAGTTGAAGTCACCCAATATGATGGTGTTTGGAGAGACATTTATACTCTCCAGTGTCTTCAGGAAGGCTGTGTGAGTTTCCTGAGTTTGAGAAGGTGGTCTGTAGCATGTTACAAACTGTAGGGCAGTTTTACCTATGGTTAATTGCACCTGGATGGTCTCCGATGCTTTGTGCGTGGCCACTAACCTGGAGGTGTGGGTATCCTTTATGAATATGGATACTCCCCCTCCTTTTGTAGTTCGGTCCGGATTTTGGGGCCGGAACGCATGATATGAGGTATAACCTGATAGTGCTGGGGTGCTCTCAGGAGCCTTGAACCAGGTTTCAGTCACAGCACAAACATCGATGTTCTCCATACTGAGGAGGGCTTCGAGGTACATCTTGAGGTTTAGACTTCTGGCATTGAGCAGTATTACCCTTAGTTTTTCTCCATTTTGTATTCTAGGGTAGGTTTATCATTTGAGCCTTGCCTAAAAAAGGCACTATGGGGTGGCAAGAGCCTTTGCCAATATCCGAAGCCCAGGGTGACAGGTGCAAGCCGTCCCTTGTGAAGCAGCGTGGCTTGTCAAGCATGTCATCCCAGACAGACAGACATTGGATCCCCTTAGAATGACACCAGTAATTAAGCCAATTATTAAAGCTGATCATTTTGTCTCTGTATTGTGGCATCATTCTTGGTGAGGGTAGGATACTGCTCAGGGTCAGGGTCATACCGGCCTGGGCTACATAATCTGAGAGCTCCTCTATGTCTCTTTTCATGTAGTCCAGGGAGGTACGTCTCAGGTCGTTCACACCGGCATGGACAATGACTGAGTCATACTTGTACTTGCTGTGGAGTGACCTGAATGCTTGTGTTATGTGGCGGATTCTAGCACCTGACAGGCAGCTAACTGTGATCTTTTCCTTGTTCAGTCTGGTGAGTGGGACGTCAGTGTGTCTGACTATGGAGTCACCTATAACAAGTGTGTCTGGCATTGTGTTTGGCCTTAACGGCTGTGACTGTTTAGCACACTGACTTTGAGAACTATGTGTTGCATGTCTTATGTCTTGAGGTGGCAGTTGCTTGGGTGTCTGCTTTGGAGGCCTCTGTAGTTTTGGTAGATTTTTGATCAGTGGCTCGAAGTATGTCTTTGTGTGTTTATGTGTTTGTTTTGCAGTTGTGATAGTTCTATGTGAAACTGGGTTTGTGGTGTGCGTGGTTTCCTTCTCCTCCTGTCTGGTCTTGCCAGTCCTGAGTTGAGAGAGCTCAGCCTCCAGTTTAGCTATATAGTTGCATCTCTCACATGTATTTGTGTTTTGTGGGAGAAGGAGTGGGTTGTCTGTGTACATGAGGCAATTGTAACATTGCCTCAAGATGCCCAGATTCACCAGCTGAACAGTAGAGGACGCTAGCAACTGACCCTTCGACATGCTAGAAAAAGTGAAAAAGTTTGCTGTGTAACTGAGTCAGAAGGGACCTATAGGGAAATGGGTACTCAAGGGGATTCTAGGCTAATGTAGTACTTTGTTTAGTATACAAGTGCTTTACCTATATAAAAATGCTTTAGGAGCAAGTGCTGAGCTATTGAGATAGAGAATAGACTGTTTAGATTTCAAGTAGAGAAGTTCTAAGGGAAAAATTGAAGAGCAGACTTTAAGGAGCCAGAAATAGTTTAACCTTGTTTAACCGGCGCTGCCCGATGGTGCTCTATGGGCAACTCCACGCTAAATCGCGCTAAAGCGGGCTTTATAGCAGGGGGTTGAAAAGACCTAGGAATTGACCCAAAATGGCCAATAGACTACAAGTTTCTGGCTGGAACCACTGCTCTAGGGACAAATAGGCTGCTCAGTGCTCCCCACTCCCACTGGTGAACAAAGAAGCTTCCCTTTATCCAAATAAGGATATGGAATAGCACAGGAACCAAGCCAAAGCCCAGAGATCAGCAAACTCTGAAGACTGGACTATTCTAGTTCAGTAAGGTGGGAAAACAAGATTTTTTTTTTTTTTTTTTTACAGAAAACAGAGGAAAAACAGACAGTAAATGCTATAAATGCTTTTAAACGGCTAGCACACTTGAGTGTGTTAGCCTACAGGTAAAATTAAGCAACAAATAACTTTTTTAAAAGTGCAAAACAGTTAATCAACACAAAACGGTTTAAATAGAATGCAGAGCTGTATAAACAGGCGAAAATGCAGTCGCTAAGCAGTAAATAATCAAAAGCCAGAAAAAAATACTTAAATCAGGAAAAAGTCACTCTTTTGCTCTCTGCTGCTTGTAGAACTCTGCAGGACACCACGAGGAGCTGTGCTGAGTTGAATACAAGCGAAAAGCGCGCTAAAGCGGGCTTTATTACAGGGGGCTGAAAAGAGCTAGGAATTGACCCAAAATGGCCAATAGACTACAAGTTTCTGGCTGGAACCACTCCTCTAGGGACAAACAGGCCGCTCAGTGATCCCCACTCCCACTGGTGAACAAAGACGCTTCCTTTTATCCAAATAAGGATATGGAATAGCACAGGAACCAAGACAAAGCCCAGAGGTCAGCAAACTCTGAAGACTGGACTATTCTAGTTCAGTAAGGTGGGAAAACAAGATTTTTTTTTGTTTTTTTCTTTTTTGCAGAAAACAGAAGAAAAACAGACAGTAAATGCTATAAATGCTTTTAAACGGCTAGCGCACTTGAGTGTGTTAGCCTACAAGTAAAATTAAGCAACAAATAACTGTACTAGAAACCTGGACCATGTGAACTCCACACCTACACTAGCACCTGCTTCCATGGGATTAGTAACATCACATGCCCTATCGTAGAAGTTATTGTAAAATCCTCACTTTTAATAGTAGCACAATGCTGCTTATTCTGTTCGCATCTGGTTTATGTCTGTGGCTGTCTGGGTCCTGCCTATGACCTGGCTGGTCCATTCCCCCAGTTTTAGTGCTGCTGTGCTTCATGCAAACCAGGTGAGCACAGCTAAACATGCTTATGCCAAGTGGTGCATTGTGCAAATACTGGCCTAAAAAAAATAAATAAATAAAAATTTGGAGATTGTCCAGATTTTTGCAGAATGTCCAAATGTTTTCATCATATTTTTGGGCTGTTCCTTGTAAAATGTGTGGTTTACTGAGAAATCACTGAAGATTGAAGTCAATACAGAATGACATATATTTCAGTTTCATGCTTTGTTTCCTACAGAACATGCATGCTAACACAAATCCTATTATTCTACCTACTTTCTACAGTTATCAGACCAATATATTTTAAATCTATCCCCATTTCTGGCCTTTTGTCCCCCCGTTAGTTTAGTGTTTGTCCAGATTTCTTGCACTGAAAGGTTTGGTGGTACAATCCATATTCTTGTCTACAGGTTTCTTGGCCAGCAACACTGGTGCAGGCTGTGAAACTTTGCTTACATGTACCGTGCATCATTAATATTCATGGGGCAGTGCTGTGGGGTCCCACATGATGAGCAGTATAGTGTACATGAAAACACGCCAAGCAGGTTCTAAGTGGAACCTACGCAAAGTTTATTGAACCCTGTAGACTGACTTTTTAACGCCACGATATATTAAAATTTTTCAAATTATTTTGTAAATTGTATGATAAGAAATATTATAGCCACAACTGGTTTCATTGTTCATACCTGATATAGTTCTGCTCATAGTTTTTTCATAGTCGATTTAATTCTGCATCCTTCACACAAAAATTATTTTAAAAATCAGTCTGATTAATTTGTTAAAGTGTGTTTCTTGTAACGTTATCATAGTGAATGTACTGAGTGAAAGAAGAATCATGTGAAATGAAGGCTGATTTTGCATTAGGAATAAAAATACTGTGAACACCTTGCAGTAACACAGCATTAATGATGTTGTTTTACTGTTTTTGCTCAATGTACTTTGTGATACTTATTGGAACATGTCTAATACTCTGCGTATTGTATTCTGAGACTACTAGGCATTTGAATATTTTCCTCAAGGCAGACTAATCTCAGATTAAGTAATATAAATCGGGGAAGTGCTGGGGTAGCAGGTACTTTCATAATAGAAAAACAGTTTATTTTTGAGAACATTCATCAGCCAGCAAGACTGCTTTCATTCAGTAGTTAATCTACAAATTGTTAATCAAGTAATATTTTGACAAATTTTATGATCACTTATGGAAAAGTTTTGGAAGTACATTGATCCAATTCTCTGTTTTGATCCTTATACCTTCTGCAAGCATAGAGTATGGGACTGTGACAGGTATAAGCAATTCATGATTGCCAGTCAGTGTTATTAAAGTGTCGACTCTCGTGTAGTAATTTGTTTTATGCAGTTTATTGTAAAGACACAATGTGAGTGGAAGGCAATCGAGCATTTAAATACCAATTATTTTAACTTACAAAAAAGAATCAAAATAGAAATCTGAAAAACAAATTCTAACAATTACAAGTCATGGGCATTGCAATTTACAAACAAAGATGTGTCCCTCATTGAGAAATACCTAGAAAAGAAACTATGCTGAATGTATTCTGATGTATTTTTTATGGCATTTCTAGTATTTATTTGGATTTATATACACTGTCTGTTGTAGGATCATAGGATGTTACTAGGCTGTTGGCCTTAAGGCCCTTATAATCCTAGCCAAGAGTTTAGCCCATGTTTATACAAATCAGCACTCAATGCCCCTGTTCAGCAGGGGCACGAGTGGAATCCCAGGGGTATATTTTCTGCTTCCCATACAGTTATCCAGGTTGCTCTTAAAAAGAGTAAAGAGGTACTCTGCTTGATGCGGAGAGGGAGTGTATTCCATAGATTGGGGAGTATTAAAGAAAAATGTTTTTATGTTCTATGAACAAATATACCAACAGAAATGGGTGTCACAATGGGAACACCTGTCGCGAACACCTATGCTAACATCGTTGTAGCAGAATAGGAGAACATGTATGTATACAATTGTCCTGAGATCTATAAGGGCAAAATGCTATTTATGAAATGTTTTGTTAATGACATCTTTTTAATATGGGATGGAACTAGCATTGAGTTGCAGGCATTTATATATTATTTAAAATCAACAACTGATTAATTGAGGTTTAGTGCTCAGTATTCTAATGAAGATATCGCATATCTAGATATCAAATTAAAAAAGAGAGGTAGCACTATCGACACCATGGTATATAAAAAAGAAGTACAAGCCAATAGTATGTACATAAGAATACCATACATGTGCCTCACATGTTTAAGACTATAGCAAAAAGTCAACTGATTAGAACTAGCCGTCTTAACACAAATGATGTACAATACATGAACCAAATGCAGATAATGTTACAGGAATTTAAGAGGCAGGGTTATAGTGAGGAAATGTTGCAACAAACACAAACCGAGGTTTTAGGCATGAGACAGAATAAAGCTAAACCTTACTTCATGAATGGTAATAGGAATAATACCTTGACTCATAGAAGGGCTGACAGTGGTGTTAGATATATTACTACCTATAATAGGAAATCCAATGATGTAAAGAATATCATTGAGAAAAATTGAAGTATCCTTATGACAATGTCAGAAATCAAACAGATTTTAGGTGATAAATCACCGGAACACAAATGTCCAGAGACTCCTTGAATTTGTTGATGAAATCACAATTATGTTATAAAGATATGAGATATGATAGAGTAGAACAAATAAGTAATAGGGTAGGCACTTTTCCCTGCCATAACTGTACTTGCTGCAATGACATAAATAGAAGTAATACATTTGCACATCCTGTCACAGGAAAGGAATTTATTTTTTAAAAAATTTGCTACATGCAATACTTTAAATGTTGTTTATTTGGCAAACTGCATGCCATGCTCTGCATATTATATAGGTAAATTTAACAGAAAATTTAAAGACAGAATTATTGAACATAAATCAGAGATTAGAAGAATTAGTACAAACGCGTTAGCTAAACACATATAGAAGAGAAAGGACAGGAACATAAGTTCTTATTTAAGGCTATAGATATTGTGGTTAAGAATAGAAGGGGTGGTGATTTAAACAATGCTCTTGATATGTGTGAGTGTAGATGGATAACAGTACTAGATGCAGATAAGAAACTTGGCCTGATTACAGCAATAAGTATCAAACCAGTACTTAAACAGAAGCAACAGACGCTGAAATAATTTTATATGTTTTTATCCATATTTTTTATATATCTGTCTACATTCTGTTTATTATATATCTGTTTACATGTTGTATTTTATATGCTTTGAATAATGTGCATAGTTTTTTACTATGACTTTAAACTATAATTGATGGTTTAATAAGTAATTGATTCTGAGGGTGCTGTGTCTTGTATAAATTGCACTCAGTTTTATCAGAATGTTTTTACATACTGAAGAAGGGTACCACCCGAAAGCTATGGGGAAATAAAATAAACCTGAGTTTTGTTGGCTCAATGTGTCCACTATTTGGAATTCTGTGGTTGGTCATTTGGATTTGTTGTGTATTCCAGCAGTTTACCTCCATGTTGGTCCTATTTGTTTTGTTTTAGGGTCCTGGGACACAAATCTGTCCTGCCAACAAGTCTTGTTGATGTCACAGACCTAAAGCTGAGCATGTGGGTTACTCGAGTGGAGATTGACTTGCAGATATGTAGCAGTCTCATCAAGGTGGGGTCCGTGATTGTCTCGTATGCCAGGCAGAGGTCACCTCTAAGGACTCTGTATGAAACTAAGTAGAGGGCTAGGGCTTTTAGCCTATCTGTGTATGGTAGATGTTTGAGGCCCTGGATTCTCCTGGTGAGGAACATCTGTGGTCTCTCTAGTTGCTGCATGTGCTTTATGGGGTACATGCCAAAAGAGGCATTGTACTCAATAATGGGCCTTATAAGGGAAGAATACAGGGATGTTATGATCTCCTTGTCTCTGGATGAGATACCCCTACTTATTAGGTGGGCCATGTAGAGGGCTTTCCTTACAATGGAAGCAACATGGTGGTCAAAAATAAGGTTGCTATCAACCTGGGTGCCCAAATCCTTCACAACTGATTGCGGGCTTAGGACATTGTTATTAATGTGATAATTTTTGGGGACGTTATTCTCACAAAAGGGGATGACGATGCATTTGTTGGTATTCAGCTTGAGGCCATGTTTCTGGCACAAGTGAATGATCTGAGTAAGACCCTCTTGGAGGATGTCCACATCACTAGTGGAACTGATGACAGCACCTAGCTTGCAGTTATCTGCAAACTTTGTCAGCCATAGCCTACTGGTTTTGGCCTGCACCTCAGAAAAGTATATCCTGAATAACAGAGGCCCCAAGACTGAACCCTAGTGTATGCCGCTTGTTACGTGTCTACTGCTTGAAGTGGCTTCCCCTATTTTGACTACATGGGTTCAATCAGTGAGCCAGTTTGCTACCCATCTAGTAACATATGGATTGATGCCTAGTTGAGAGAGTTTATCTATTATGCCTGAGTGGGGAATAGTGTCAAAGGCTTTGACCAGGTCAAAGTAGGTGTTGTGTACTGTCTTGCCCTCATCCATGGCTTTGGTGACTGTCTCAAAGATGTAAGCCAAATTTAGTAGACATGACCTCCCCTTGATGAAGCCAAACTATGTGGGATCAAGTGTTTGGAGGTTACCAATGCCCTTATTAATGAGGTCCATGATAATCCATTCCATAGCCTTGCAGATCAGGCTAGTTAGGCTGATGGATCTATAATTTCCTGGATCAGGGGACGTTCCACCTTTGTGTAATGGGATGACAGTGGCTGTCCTCCACTCAACTGGGATGAAGCCAGTACTCAGGCTTTGGTTAAATATGGTGCCTAATGGTGATGCAAGTTCCTGCATGAGTTCACGTAGGATGCAGCCTGGGATGTTATTGGGTCCCATGGTGGCTGTATTTTTTGCCTTTTAAAGAGCAGTCATGACCTGTTCCCTAGATATAAGGGGAAAGGGGCCAGGTACTGGGGATGTCCTGATTTATTGATGTGGGAAAGAGGGGTAAAGCTTTCATTGAATCTGGCAGCCAGCAAGTTTGCTATATCTACAGCATTTGTATATGTGGTGTCCTTGACCACCAGTTCTGAACAGATCTGGGTGCTTCCTTTGAGGTTGCGGACATATGTGAAGAAGGCCTTATGATTGTCTCTACTAGAGGTGGCCAATTTGGACTCAAATTTTGGTTTGGAAGATTTCACTAGTGCTCTTATTTGCTTGTTCAGGCTAAGGAGACAATGCTTCCAATTCGGCACCTGCTCCCTGTTGATCTTGGACAGCAATTTTTTTCCTTTTGTTATAGAGTTTATTTATTACAGATGTCCACCAGACAGGTTTACTCTTCCTTGCGGAGGATGATTTTGTCCAGTTGGGCATTTCTGATTCCATGCATCTATATAAATGCTTGTAGAGTGCTTTGGTGTAGTTTTGGATATTGGTGCTAGTTCCTACAGAGTGGGAGGGGCTGTGAAGCTGTTTATACAACCCATCAGGAGGCTGTAATCAGCTTTGGAGAAGTTTTTATGTCTGATCCTAGCTAGACAGGGGTTGGGGGAGATGGTGACTTCGAAAGTGACTGCTTTTTGGTCGGATCTTACCAGGAAGGTTGATACTATAGGGATGCTGCAGGGGTTACTCATGCTGGTTAATACCAAGTCCAAGATATTATCACCTCTTGTGGGGGTATCAACTAGCTGTTCCAAGGCATTTTCATCAACAAATTCAAGGAGTCTCTGGACATTTGTGTTCTGGTATGAGTAGTTTATCCATTCTATGTTTGGGAAGTTAAAATCACCCAGGATTAGGGTAAAGGGTTGAATCTTGATATATGTGAACAGATCCAAATAAGTGGAATGGGCATCTTGAGTCAGATTTGGGGGCCGGTAGCTAGCTATGATTTGAATAGGGGTCTTGTTGATGGTTAACTACACCTGGAGTGTCTCCTGTGCGTATATCACATATGCATTGTGTGAATATATCATATTTTAATTAAATTATAGAGCATGGCTATTCATATCTGCTTCTATTTTGTTTACATTTTATTTTTAATCACTTAGTGTCACTGGCTGTTGAAAAAAATGAGATGTTGTTGTGTATTTTACATATAAAAAGTAAATCTGATATCTGAAAGTGTAGCTCTCCCTTACTAAAAGTTAAATACTGCACACTGACCCCATACTGACATACACCTCTTTCTGTACAGTGCAATGTTCTTCCAGCTTTTCTGGCTGCTCTGTCACATTGTTTACCTGCCTTTAAGTGATCTGATGTTATTAGCCCCAGGCCAGTTTGCTCATTTGTTGTTAACAATGCTTCTTTGCTGCTTCTTCTTCAACAACGTTTTTATTTATTTTATTTTTTAATTTTCTGTCTTTTTTTGTTTTGTTTTTTTTGCACTGCAGATACATTATTTTGCTTTTCTGCATTGGATACAAGCTGATATGCTGTACGTCCTTTCTCTCATCTCTGCATGTTTCTTTCTTCTTCTGTTCTATTCTTCATTTATGTCTGGCTGTATCAATTTGTATCATTCATAAAACAGCAAATGTTTCCTTCCAATCCTTCAACAGTGAACAAGGTCAACGGTAACAGGGTTTTGCCTTGGGTCATTGCACCTGTCACCATCTTTTCATCTCTGTGGAGGGCATTAGCTAGGACTCTCTGAATAGTATTACCTAATCTGTGTTTAACCTTGGTAAGCTTTCAGACCCAGCCTAAGTCTGCATAATTTATTAAGTTACATATTGTATAATGTGGTATAGCGATACAGTATAACATGCCTTGCTTTCTTTGTATATGCCTTGAAGAATTCTGATAACAGGCATGGCTGACCGTGCATCTATGTGTATGATATGTGTGCATATAATGGATTACAAAGATGTTTTGGCAATGCCAGTAATGAATACAATAGTGTCATTTAAAGAAATATTAAAATTTTTGATGCTGTTCAAGTTTCAGAAAGCAATACATTTTATCATCCTTAAGAAATGAACATACAAAATATAATATCACATAAGAGGAGCAGTTAACATTAAAGAAATTATCTGATGTCTGATGTTGCAAGAAAACAAAGCTTTGTCCATCAAAACAATGAAAAGAAAGACCTTTACATTCACTCCTACAGAAGAAATATATTTTCAGCCAGACAGTATTATACCAAATCATCAGCTGTACAGTGCAAATAAATTGGTCCAGTTCTGATTATTCATGTTTTTCATCTGTTTCTCTCAATAACTTCTGAGCCATTTGGATGGTGGAAATTTTAAAAGAGACCCATATCTGCTGAGGGCTGAGCTGTTGTAATTCACTCTTAAATTGATTGACAATGATCCTAACTGCAGTTCACCTTTTGCCAAAAAAAAAGTTTTAACCAATTGCTGGGTTATTGACCAATTCTCTTAAAACACACTTATTAATTCGGATGTGGAATGTTGCACCTCTTTAGCCTGCACACATCCTTGCATTCCGGAGCATTTTCTGAAAAAAAAAATCAACTTAAAAAGCATAATATAATCAAGGCTTTGTTACTGCTGGACACCCTACATTAACAATGTTAGTGTTATTTTATTAATAAATCATTGTCCTTTCCATTTCTGCCTATTATAAGATGGTAAACCACTTAATTAAAAATTCAGACCTTAGAAAGGTCTGTATGCCATAAGCAGCAATGGGTGTTAAATGGAAGTACACAGAAAGGCACTATAGGCTTAAATGAGTTGCTAATCCTTCAGGCAAGAAATAAGAAGGCGCTCAGTTTTACACCCTAATGTTATTCTTTACCCTGGATACACATATTTTCCTCACATAGACAAAACACTTTTTACCATTTTTAATACAAACAAATATCTATGTATTTATGATCTAGCTGTAAAATCAATGAGAATTATGTCATAACAATTACCCTATGAACCTAAGAACCTATAAGATTAATCCTACAGAAACAAAGGGAAGGAAGAAAGAATATATTTAATTGGTCACATTTGCATTACAGTTTTCTCTAATTTTGAACCAATCAATATCTTCAGATTTTCTATTTTGAAATAAGCCGTAGAAAATGGGGAGGGTCTACAGATTAATATATTAAGTGCGGCTTACTGTATTTTGTATATGTCTTCCTACTGGTCAAAAATGAAAAAAAGTTGTTTTTCAAAATGAAGACTGTAGTTGTATACAGACAGGTGTGTGTGTGTGTGTGTGTGTGTGTGTGTGTGTGTGTGTGTGTGTGTGTGTGTGTGTGTGTGTGTGTGTGTGTGTATGTATGCATGCTTCGGTTTGTGTTGTTATGTGTTAGTGTGAGTATATACATTTTATCACTACAGATGAGGTTTGTGTACAAAATATCTAAGTACCATCAGGACTGACAGCAGTACAATCATATATCGAGTGAATCATAAATAAATTTCATTCAGTACCCCAGGTCAGGTGATCTGCTGTGGCAACCCCTAACCGGGAAAAGCTGAAAGAAGAAGAAGAAGACCCCAGGTTAGAAACATTGACAAAGTTCTAGGAAAAAGAAAGAAAGATGTGCAGTATAGTAAGCAGTGAAAATATTGTCTGCTTATTTTGCAAATTTACATTTACTAATGTAAGAGTTAGACTAGAGTGCAGAGCTGTAAGCACAGCAACTCACATATTTTACAAGAAACTTGTTAAATCCTAGTTTCTAAGTATGTGCACTTGTGGACATTACAATAGAAGTTAGTACCAAGATTTAAAAAATTAAAAATAAACATTTTTAAGAGCGATATCCTCTTCTATTCTCGTATGATGTTCTTCCCTCCTCCAAACTGCCTTTACTTATATATTCTTACTCAGAGGTCACTAAAATGGAGAAAGTGAGATCATGCTTATGGTGAGGAGAACAATGACTGCTTCTGTTCTACACTGTGATTTTGGAGTACTGTTAAAATCAACTGTTCAGTCATAAAGCCCTTACTGCAATAGGTAGCTAAGGAACACAATATGGGGAAACTATACGTTTAGCAGACTATTCTTAACCAGATGCGTTATCAGCTAATATATCTCAGACATGTATATTTTGTTTGACTTGGTAAATGTGGATGAAGAGGTTTCATTTTCTTTCCCAGTTCTCTTTTATCCACTTTTCCAAAGGATGAGAGACATTCCAGAAGATGATGAGCTCAGACGTATAGCAGAGCAATAAGAGGTATGTTTGCAGGCCAGCCTGACTATGATTCAGGTAATCTGAGTTCAATTAGCAGCTCAGGAGTCAGCAGTTTGTAGCTGGAGTAGAGTCCTGGTCATACTGTTCTGGATGTAAGTATTTAAGAAATAACATCCTACAAGTATCTAAATTTAGTGAAAAGGGTGAACCTACTTTGCTATAACAAGCATCACAAGTCCATAATCATTTGTGAGATACAATTTGTGAGTATATGGGAAAAAGCTTATTCCTTGCGGCACACTATTTTAGTTATCTTTGGACTTAGCAACAATATTTGCTGGGCAGCTACATCGATATTATCAGCTTTTAAAGGTTTTCAAAAAATGCATTGTTGTTATATTCATTCATTTTTACATTTATTTATTTTTACATAATTGATAGTGTATATATTTATTTTATACTTCACTTCTGCGTTTATTCTAAGAAAAATTACATGGTGTTGGAGCTTTACGAAAATGCTTTTTTTAAGGAAGTGAGGTAATGGATTTAGCATTCTGATGAAGATCTTGGTTCATGGAACAAAAGAACTCAATCAGTTTTGTTAGCCCGATTAACTTGGATTTTTAGTAGGCTTTGTGCCACTTTTGTGTTTTTTATTCTTGATAAAGTTTCAGCTGTTTTTTTTTTTTGTTTTAATTGAGGCTTTGGGACTATTCTCCTATCATAGGGGCTTTGTGGTGTTTGTGTCATTTCGAATATTATCAGCTTTGTTTACCTTAATTTCAGCATAATAGTATAATTACACTGTTTCATTTAAAGGGTAAATGACTCAAGTTATAAGTAACTTGCTATGCAACTCAATAAAAGTATAATAGATAGAAAATGATTAATTTTCTTTGTTCTACAAATCAAGTAATAGTCTCCAAAGAGGTGGTGGCATCTATCTCAATCCAAACACATTCCTTGCTTCACTACTCCTACCATCTAATCACAAAAAATATAAAGTGTATTAACAATAAACAGCAACAAGTGAAAGCGTGGTCTTCATAATACAATTCAGAGATCATTGCAATTACTGCATGTATCCCCTCTAGGCTTTCAGATACTGGCAAAGACCTTTTCCACCCCTATAGTGTCTTTTTAGGCAATGCCAAACTAATACACCTATCGACTTAACTGAACTAATGAAGGAGCATCTGAAGGTGGTACTGCTCAATGCTAGAAGTCTTTACAAGAAACTCCATTTGCTGCAAGCCTTCCTCACCCTGGAAATTGTAGACATTTGTGTAATAACTGAGACATGGTTTAAAGCCATGTAGAGTACCCTAGCAATGCAATCTTATAATGCCTTTCACACATTTAGACCAGCTACTGCACACAATGGAACTAAAAGAGGAGGAGTCTCAGACTATATTAAAACCATCTTCACATCCAGACTAGTTAAAGTGTATGTCCCAATAGAAACCATACATGTCCAACTCACCATAAACATGGTCTTGTACCATATCCTTGCAACCTGTAGGTCCCCCTCCATGTCCCAGGAAACCCATGCTACCTATCTCAATGTACTAGAGACCATCACTTTTCAACTCAGTGCAATATTTACAGGAAATCTCAACTGCCCCTCCACAGATTGGGAATCCTACACCACTTCTAGTGCACAAGCCCAGAGATTCCTAAACTTTGTTAATACTAACATCCCAGAAAAGTTTATCCATTCTCCTACCAGGGGCACAAACATTCTTGACCTTGTACTCACGAATGGGTGGGGGGGTTGATGTTCCTCATCCACTGTAATGTCTTCACTCATCACATCTGACTATAAGGCAGAATAGCATAAAACATAATTATATCTAGGCATCCAGTAAAACCAAAAACCTTTAAGAACTATTCTAAGGCTAATCTCTCACTTACTAAACAACACCTTGGCTAAATTGCAAGCACTCCCAAACTCGGTAAACACCATAGCATATGTTAAGCAATTTACAAAATCTATGTACAGCCATATTGATAGCTGCATACAGCAAACTGTGCCCACTCATATTAAGAATAATACAAACTCAAAAGACAAGCCACTACAGTGGAATCACAGTATCAAGCTGTTATTCAACAAAAAAAAAAATCTTGGCCAATTTAAGAGGATCAAAGCCATACTTGCTAAAAATTCCCTAACCAATCTAAAGAAGCAACTACGAGGATTCAGACTCAAAAAACTCCAGCTTTTGTCTGTCTCATTTTGTCTATTAAGAGGCGATCTCTGCTTGATTTACAAAGCCATATCTGACGCAGCCCTGTTAGAAATCTTACACCTAAAGAAATCCAAATCCCTCCGCACCACACACTCCAGGGACCTAAACCTCATTACCACAATCAACAGAACATGCTGGAGGGACAGGTTCATAACCCAGAGACTGCCCATGATCTGGAATAGACTTCTCATCATGTCAAGCAGAGCACCTCACTGGCTCTTTTCAAGAGAAATTTTGATGAGTGGATGGGAAATAGAAATTTCACCCCGTGGATCACTCCATTGGCTCTAATTGATAGAGGCACCGGGAACTAACAGCGGCATGATACCAGGGCACTTCTATGGGCTAGGCTTGTAAAGGCTCCAGGGATGTTGACCTGGTACACACCTGTGAACCTATGGTTAATAAATACTTCAAAGTCTAAATTTGAAGAAAAATAGCTTCTCGTGTAAAGGACCACCACAGAGATTTCTACAGCTATGTCCATAATTTTAGGGGAAATATGAAACAATGCACAGAACATTCAGTAAAATCCCTTCAATAAGTATAATAACATGCATTTTGAGGACATCTTTCCAGTATAACATTTACTAAAGATTTTTCCCTAGTTCTGCTGAAAAAATAAATGCTGCAATTGGATGTATTCAGAATAGTCTCTGTTAGGCAAACCGAAATAAAAAAACTAAGTCCTAAAATAATTCTTGTCCCTCACTGGTAATCAAAGGAAATCCTTTTATCAACCCTAACTTTCTTCACTGTGACAGTGTATGTTATTTAACTCTGAATGTAAGGCATCAAGAGAGTCATGAGACATTTGGAAAGTATGGAAGTAATGGACTTGAGTTTGCTTATACTCTGCTTTAATATCACTTCCCGCACAATCAAAAAATATGTACTAGCTGTCTTATTGACTTACAGCCAAGGTTCCAAATTACCCTTTACTCCAGACTAACCATCTTAAGCGATGCTTTTTCAGAGCAAGCAAGAATTTGGTATTGCCATAGCAGGCCTAAACTCTTCAAATTTACAGGTCCACTTCCAAAATATTCTCAAGTGCCTTCCTTAGTAAGAAACCATACAAATTGAAAACAATTATTTTCATACGAGACATGTGAATCTTGTGTGGTCATGGGTGTGGGGGGGGGGTCCGATCTCACTGTCTGCATATGACATTTCAGGAAAAATTTCATGATTTTTGGCCACTATTCTGAAAGGAGGTAATAAGTGTTTTTTTTTTTCTCCAGTTTAGCTTTATAATTTATTTCTGCCAGTTTGGTTGCTCATCTCAGTAAATCAATTCCTAACTATTTAATAGACTTAGCAGACCATTGAATGAAATATGAAGTGTTATCTCACTTCACTAGATGTCTCATAATTCATGATGACATTTCTGCTTTACTTTGCGTAACAGACTACCCTGCAGCTATGATGTACTGATTCAGTAGATCTCCCAGACAAAGAAAGCAGTCAGTTATTTTCACAGACATCTAAAAACCAAAATACCATTAATGAAAATATTCAGCTTATAAGTCTCACACCACAGCTATCCCTTTATACACATTTTATATCAAATAGCTTGTGCCAAAGGTTTGATTGTAATAGGAAGACGAACAGGGAAAAGAATGCTCCTGTCTTGTGCCGTGCCTAAATTTTACTTTCTCAGAAATAAAATGGCTAACCATAACATCACTTTTTGCATAACCGCAAAGACACAACATAATTTCCATCCACAGCTTTGGAAACTTAAACATCCATAATACTTAATACAAATATCCTGACACTTTAAGCTTTGCACACATCTAACATTAAGAAACATTTTGGCAAAATCTACTTTGTGACATTTTTCAACTAATAACAGAGTGTAGTCCATTGTGTTGAAGGGCATAAGTCCTTTTGTAAAGCCTCACTGATCTATATGCACTAATTCAGCAGAAGAGATTGGAGGCTCAGGTGCCCAAACACTACCATGAAAGTTTCATAAATGATGCTCAGAAGTATAATGGGACTGTAAGATTTTGATTTATCCTTAGACTTATGAGGCTTCAGAACCATGGCAGTACTCATTGCCTTTGATAAAGTACCTACTTCTGATCGTGAATGTTTTGAAAACCCCACAAAAGGTCTGCACACATAGTGACATCTGTGTTTGTACACTTTACCTGAGAGTCTGTTAGGATCTCATACTTTTTCCTTTACTCTGCATAAGCAAAGTCCAGTTTTCTGTTTCATTACTGGGACCACTAAATGCTGTCTATGTAGATCTGATAATGCTGGTGAAGGGATGTTCTCTAAGACAATGCATAAGAACTTAATTTAAAGACTCTCTATATACATTGTGGAGACCTTCAAAAAGTTTACTCAAAACTTTCCTCTATGCCATAATCACTGTAATAGCAAAATCTGAAAGCTAGTAATGGCATGGCAAGCCACATTAATTGGAAAATCTAAAAGTACAATGTTTTCATTCCTCGGGAGATAATGTTTTTTTATGTCCAGCTAAGATTCTCCAAATAAATTTCATTTTTTTTCCTGTAGTAGCTCTGTGTCTGTTGATGCAGCTGTGTTAACTCTTCCTCTTTAATTACAATATCCTTCAAACTCATATATTCCAATAACCTAATATTCACTTATCTGTCTCCTAGATCTGCTATTCATTGTTTAATTAAGTTAGAGGAAATTCCCTGCAAGCTTAAACGCAACCTTAAATGCAACTGATGTTTTAATGTGTCTAATAATATGGGAGGGGGGTCTTTATACTATTGGTTATCTCTCACGAATCTTGGATGAACTTGCCTATTTTAAAATAAGCCAAAGGGCTTTCATTTAAATGTTATAAGCTTGCAAAATGGTTCTCTTGACTGGAAAAAATAAATAAAATTAGGAGCCTGATCTGAAACTACAACTAATTGTACCCTCATTTGTCATCTTGACTGGAAAGAGAGCTCTTTTTATAAAGAAAGTACCTACTTCTGATACATTACAACCCTACTTCTGTTTCCTGAAGAAAAAAGGTACTGGCCAATTCCTACAATCCAGAGTTCCCTAATTTAATGCGTTGTTTGCTATCAAGATGTGTATCGTGATCTGAAGAATATTCTAATGCAAATTACTTAAGAAAGTGTGTAGGCTTGGTCATCTGAAAGGGTACTTTTAACTTTAGAATCTTACTTGATATATTTGCTTCTCTTACCAATGTATAACTGACATTGTCTTTTTACCTATGTTCTATATAATCTTTTACCTGGACTGTTTTACTAATTTCTTGTAATATTACTATGCTCAGCATACATGATGAAACCTGTTTTGTGTAGTATGCTAGATGTACTGTAACTGACATTGTATTTTACCTATGTTCTATATCTTCTTTTACCTGGAGTGTTTCATTAATTTCTTGTTGTATTACTATGCTCAGCATACATGATGTAACCTGTTTTGTGTATTATGCTGGACGTACTGTATTTTTATAACTTGATGCCAGAGCTTTTCTTCCCGGGCCTCCGCTGAAAATGGACTTGGTACAGTCGGAATTTCCTGGTTAACAAATGTAAAATATATAATTCACTGCCCATTCATTTACAATAAACCAGGTAACATAAGGGTTCAGTTTCCCTGTCTCACAAAACTCTAGTTACTAGACAAGCTAGATATGTTTTAAAATATTGCCATGTTATTAGCTAGTAACTCTGAACTAGTCATAATACCTTTCTCATACAAAACCATTTTCATTGGCATGGCATCTTCCAGTTCTCAACCTTCAAAACTAAGTAATGGGGAAGACATTGAACAAAACCACTGACAAAACAGAAACAGTCTACCCTAACCTATTTACAGTTGAACAAATTTTGTAGGTGAGAAGCAAGACACCACAACTAATATATACACTAGAGAACGGACTTCCAGGAGAGCCCAAATAATGTTTAATACTTTCTCCAGTAAAGGATATCCATCTTTCCAATTATTTTCTGTTTTTCTGTAGTCCTTAAGATTGTTTCAATTTTGAGTTAAAGTACCCAAAACCAAACATAATTTAGACACACAATGACAATAATAGCAGATTACTAAGTGTAAATGCCATTTTGTCACTGCAAACAAACTCAATGTTATCTGACTGTGAGAAATAGTCGCCATTATCTCTCAAGTGACTCATCCAAAAATTGACAGATTCTCAAATATTCATTCAATTCAGTTAAATATCAAAACGTTAGGGCCAAATCCAGCAGACCACAGGGATGGAGACTAATCCAGAAAAAAGTGCATGCTAAATGTTCATCATATTGATTACTGCTGCAGTTGGTTCAGCTATGTGGGATATATCCTGCTTAGGATGTGTGTGCTGGCTTCCAAAGCTTCAGGGCACCTTCCACACACCCAGACCATCAGTCAGCTCAAATTAAGCTGACTTAAAAACAAGTTTGGGCTCCAAGCTTTTCAGAGCTTTCCTGCTGCCAAAGAGAATGCTCCTCTGAGTTTTTTGAGGATAATACTGTACTGTTGAGGAAAGTTATTTTAAAGCCAGGAGTTTGTATTTTAATGGACAGTCACAAGACTGTATTGTACTCTTAAAAAAGATTGCTGTGTTAGATCAGTTTAAAAGTTGCTTAAAGTAATTGAAAACCTTTTCGCTGAGGAAATTGTGGTTATTTTACTTTTGGAGACTGGAAAAGTGTTTTAAATAGCTTTTTATTGTTTTTTATGTGAAAAGGTGACTTTTAAAGATTTTTAAGCCTTTACAGGCTTTTGCTTCTTGTTTTTCATGGGAAAGAGGCACCATTTTTGGCTTCACTATGGAATAAACTGAAAGTCCTATGGTTGATCCTTTTTCCAGCAACAAAAAGAAAAAGTTAAGTAAGCAGCCTTTGCCACAACAGCAGGCTATTAATTTGCCTCAGCCACAGGATGATGTCTGCTGAGGCCATTAGTTGTACCTTAGACCACTCGACTTTTACTCCATATCTCTTTGGTGTAGCTCCTACAGCTGCTATGGATCAGGGGGTTAACAACATCCTCTGTGGCTGCTGCGGTCCCCCTCATTGGGCAAGGGATATCCACTCTTGTCAGTCCTGGAAAAGAGAACAGGTAAGGCTTCCCTGTTTTGTCAGAATGTTGTGTCCAGTCATGGGGAGGCTGCTGCCATTAATAGTGTCAGATTATTGTTGAACTGTGAGAAAGAAACATAAAACTAAACAGACATCTACTTCTCCTCAAACTTCCATATAAAGGAGTAGTTACTGTCTTTGGCTCAGGATTTAATTCAGGGTATCAATCCTTCTTACAAATCAGTTTCTAGTAAAACAAGATTCTGAATCTATACAGGAAGATGAATGGACTGATGCAGGGATTTCTCCTCAGATTTTTAATTCAGACTCAGAGGAGAGCCCAGTTTCTAAATCTCCCTATGGGGTTTCTCTTTCTCTTATACTACTTCCAGAATAGGCCAGTGCTTTCACTAGAAGAATGATGAGATTTCTTAGTCCCTCAGAAAATACTATGATCTGTTAGAGATGGAATTTCCAGAAACTTCGCCCATTCTTCCAGTTCTGTCAGCCTTGGAGTATATGTGTGTTGCTGCTTGTAATTTTCTTGATAGTCAGGCAGTTGCCCTTAAAAAGGCAGATAGGATATATAAAGTTCTTCAGTCTTTTAAGTTTTTATACATTCTTCCCAAATCTAACACAGGAGCCATAGCTTTAGTTAATCTTACTGTTGTTAAACATTTAGTTAATTCCAATCCTATGCTTTCTGAGAAGGATGGGAAGATTGTTCATAAAAATTAGAAAAAAAGCATATGCTTCTGCAACTTTGATTTTCAAAATGTTAAATTGTCAGGCTCACATGTTAAAGATTGTTATTTATTTATTTTATTTTATTTTACATTTGTTGAGTGGGAAAGTCTGACTCCTTTTACAGCAGAGGTCCGGGGAGAAAACCTTCACATTTACAACAGAACAATTGTACAAAATTTGAAAACATTACACTAGAAAAGTAACACAAGGATACAGAGTAATACATGCAGTGAGTTCTTAATACATCAATTTTACACATATACACTAAGCTTAATTCACATTTGTAATAACAGTAGATACTAATATTTCTATCTACCACAAAACTTTATGTAGGTGCATAACCATTGAGAGATAACACAGGTAAATAATATTATATTATCAGGGAGAAATAATAGTAAAGACATAACAGAACAATTACTAATTGAGAAAAGTTGCAGAAAGTTTTGGTGACAGAGATTCAGTCAGACTAATTACTGGGAAAGAACGGATGGGTGGAGAAGCTAAGGAGAATAAGGAAGAGAGGATAGAGGAGTTAGATAGCAATGGGGGAGGTACAGGAAGAAACTCAGAACATATCCTACTATTCATGTTATGATGAGATTTTACACAGTTATTTTTTATCCAGGATTGGTGCATAAGCATAACTTTGTATTCAATAAATGGAATTTGAGTCTTTTTTTCGAAACTGCAGAACATTTGTAGTTGTCCGTATATTTGTCAGCAATGCGTTCCAGATTTTGGCTCTGCATGCTGAATAGAGAGAATCTCCAGTGGCATTATTAGATTTGGTACATTTTAAGGAGGATTTATTATTTGAGTGTAAAGACCAGGTACTAGTTAATGGGGAGTAGAAGGTTATGCACAGCATTTTTTAGGTTGATTTAGAAGTGCATGGACCAAAGTAAGTTGGGTGTAAGTTAAGAGCTGGGGTAGTCCTAGCCAGTTAAGTTGTTTGAGTGCAAGGCAATAGTGTGTTCTAAAGTTGGAGTCTGTTGCAAACTTTGCAGTTTTATTATATTAGGTATCTAATTTTGCTAGGTTTGATTTTTTTTTTAGGTTTGTCAGAATGAGTGAGGCATATAAGAGTGTGGAGATCGGGTGTGTTCTAGCAGTGGTGGTTTTTGTGCTATTGGTTAGGTATTCCCTACTTCTGTAAAAAGTACCAAGTTTTTTATTTACTTTCTTGACTGTCTGAGCTATCTGTGTGTCAAATTTCATGGCATTGTCAATAACAACACCCAGAAGTTTAGCCTGGGAAACAGAAGAAATGGCAGTATTATTTGTAGATGTGATCCTAAATGGAGAGAGGGGATCTATAGTTGTAGTGAATTGAAATATCGTAAGTTTGGTCTTATTGGGGTTTAGAATAAGCTGAGCTTTAGAAAGCCACATTTCAACTGCAGAGAAGGACTGCTGAATTAGTAGTTGTAGCTGTTGAAGTGATGATGCAGGGCATATTAACGTAGAATCATCCACATATTGGACTAGGAAAGCATGCAGGATAGCAGTGTATAACTTGTTAGTGAAAAGTGTGAAAACAAGAGGACCATGGATGGAACCTTATGGTACACCTAGAGTAATGTGAAGTAGAGGAGATATAATTTGTTGCCATTTTACAGGCTGCTGGTACCCTGTTAGGTAGTCCTTGAAACAAGAAAGTGTGGGTTGACTAAGGTTTAGTTCTAAGAGTACTTCTATAAGTTTATGAGACAATGTACTGAATTAACATTTAACATTATTAATCCAACAACTGACACAATGCGTGGATGATCTGGCGAGGAGAATGTCCAACCAGACTAAGGACAGCGAAGTCGTTGTGAGACCTAGACCTGGGGTTGTTTTTAATACTTCTCCCATTGACTCAAGGAACTCTCCTGTTCCATTACTGGCTTCTACATCCGATTTACCAAATAATGGAGAGTCGTTTTTTTTATCTTTGCCGGGTAACCAAGCAGGTATTTTATCTAATAATTCTCCTAGTAACAGTGTTAACACTATAAATAATACAAATACTGAGAATAATCGTAGACACGGACTACCAAACTTGAATGATTTTATTTCTACGCCAACTATTTTTCAAGGTTCTGACACTAACACTGTTCTTGGTTCCAGTGTAAATCATGATAACAACAATGACAATAATATTGTTTTTAAGTTAAAACAATTTGATCAGTGTTTAATGAAGTATAAAAAATTACAAATCGAAATTTTATACTTCAAAGAGTGTATCAGGCTTGTTATTGTTCCTAAAGGCTTACGCCAATGGAAGTTTCCATCCGGTGTAATTAAGGGCTCAGATTTTCATTCACAACTAATCCAGTTTTTTAACAAACAAGGTTTGGACTTTTTGGCTCTTTTGATTGATCAGTATAATAAAGAAATGGCAGAATTAAAACACCGGTTGGACCATTTAGATAATGACATCATTACCAACCCTGAGTTTGCTAAATATTAATTTGATTATAGGCGAATATTTTCTAGTATTGATGCCCTGATTGAAAAGATCACTGAAACCAAGAAGCGTAAAATAAATCGAGATCAAGTGGCATACCAACAAAATCGGGCATACCCGGATCCACCTACTAGGTATGCTGAGCCTATTTCAAACACGGGGTTGGCACCAGTTACTATGGCTACTAGTGGGAATAGCAACGCTCCAGTTGATGACATCATTAACCCTATGGTTACAAATAATAGTGCGACTAATGGAGAAATACGCCGTAGTGAGCGTATTTCCAAACAAAACCAAAACAACCAACATTCTAACTATCAAGATAATCAGCAGGGTTTTCACAAGAACAATTACAAAGCATCCACCTCTTTGACGAACACAGGATGGAACCAACGCCCACAGCGCAAGAAGAACAACCGATGCAGGAGGTGATTGTTGCTGAGCAGACGAAACATTTTTGTATTTTACAAAGCAATAATCGTGATTTTAATGTTTATAATTATACTATGTTGCCGATTTCACAAGAGCAAGTTGAGTTTCTAGCCAAAGGCTTTAACTTTGTCCCACATTCTAAACCAAATTTGGCTCAGACATTATGTGACCTGATGGTCTATATTCGTAAGTTAAATCTAAGAGCAATGTTTGGTCAGATTAATAGTACGTTTACTGATGAGCGAGTTGCAAGTACTTTTAATCCTCCCTTAGACAATGCTTTAGCATTGTTTCAGCATATGTCTTTGATCTATTTTAGGGCTGCATCTGTGGATTATTTTCATAATACATCCAAAACTGGTAGTAATTTTACTTTTGATGAAAGGCAATTTATTGAACGTATAAAAGTTCATAAGATTCGTGTTATGCAGCCTGACAAAGGCGGGGGGGCTATTTTTATGACAGAAAGTGAATACACAGATTGGATGAATAGTATGCTTTCAACTTTGAATTATAACAAAGTTTCATTGAACGAGTTAAATCAAGCATATCAGCACATTAAGAATTATTTAAGTGATTTGTTTATAGAGGGCAGTATTTCTTTGGAATTGTACCATTATTTAACTATGCCAGCACCTCTTACTCCGGTTATTTTCGGAGTTCCGAAATTGCATAAGAGTATGTCGGATCCTCCATTCAGACCCATAATTGATGGGTGTAAATCTATAACTTATGCATGTGCCAAATGGATAGATGGCAAGTTAAAAGAAGTTTTAAAAACTGAGCCCCAAATATGCCGTGATTCATGGCACGTGTTGAATCACTTAAATTCTATTCAGTTTGATGCCAATTATGGATTTTTAACGATAGACATCAAGGACTTGTATACTGTTATCTCCCAAAATCTGGGTATGGAATGGATCAGGGAATTTTTACATATGAAACATGTTCTTGAGACAGATATTGATTTAATTATTTCTTTATTAAACGTGGTATTAAAGAATAATTATTTTATGTTTAAGGGCGAGTACTTTTTACAAACATCAGGCGTGGCGATGGGCTCCCCCTGTGGAGGGAGCTTTGCCAACGCCGTAATGGCATATTGGGAGTGTACTTTTTTGTTCCCTCATTCCCTGTTTCATGATATGGTGATTTGGTACACTCGTTACCAAGATGATATATTTATCATCCTAAAAGGGTCTAAACAGGATGCATATACTTTAGTGAATACCATGACTACTTTTACTTCATTCCTGGAATTCACATTCCAATATGATGAAGACAACATCCATTTTTTGGATATTCACTTGTATAAAGATGTGTCAACTTCCAGATTTAGATCCCTGATCTATAGGAAACCTTTTTATAGTAATTCATTTCTGCATTTCTCCAGTAATCATCCTTTTTTTCAGAAGAAAGGCATTATTAATGGTCAATTGGTCAGGGCATCTAGGATGTGTTCAGATGAAGGTGATTTTGAACAGGAATGTAATAATTTAAAAATTATGTTTTTAAATCGTGGATATCCATCTAAGTTGTTTCAAAATTTAAGGAGGGAAGTTATGACCAAACGATGTAATGGTACCTTAGGCCCTTTATAAATTAATCATGAGAGGTCCCATTCTAGCAATAATGTACAGTCCATTTTGGTTAATACTAGTGACAATAGGTATGTTACTAGTTTTATAACTCAATTTAATGACATGTCGGCATGTTTTAGAGATATTTTAAATTATAATTGGAACATTATTTCACAACAGCAGTCTCTCAGAAAGGTTCTGGGTGATAGACCTATAATTGTTTTTCAAAGACGTACTAATTTAAAATCATTATTTGAAGCACCACTAAAACAGTTTAGACACCACAAAGGTATGCACAAATGTGGTAGATGCCATTATTGTCGGTATATTCTTACTGGGAATTTTTTTGTTGTCAATGGCATTAAATATGCCATTCACAACAAATATAATTGTGAGAGTCAAGGGGTGGTTTACGTTGCTTTGTGTCAAAAATGCCCTGCATTTTATTTTGGCAAGACCGAGCGTCAGTTAAAACAACGGATTTACGAGCATAATTACGCTATTTCTAAGAACGTAAATACCAATGCCTTAGCAAAACATATTTTAGAGTACAACACACATTATTTCAAATTTGTAGTTGCTCAGTCAGTACCAAGAAACCCTAGAGGTGGTCCTTGGCACTTAAAGTTAGAGGGACAGGAATTAATGTGGCAGTTAAAAACCAATGCCCATATTTATCCAGGCATTAACGATGCTTTCTATCAAATGTTTATTAAAACTCAAAGCACTGGAGCATTAGATGTATGAATTTATTTACATATGTATTTAAAAATATATTTATCTGTGCATTTATATATATTTATGTATTTATTTATATATATACAATATAATTCTTCTTTTTTAGAAAATATGTCAGTATAATATACTTAGGTATAGTTTAATAATAGGTTTAATACAGGAATTGTAATATCACAACACATGATTTCCTAGGTTTGTTATTTTAACATTTTGTATTTCAAGTATGTTTTAACACAGTAGCTGTCCTTTTAAATTGTCTTTTATGGCTTAATTGCAATTATGTGATATCAATTTACTTTAATTGGTTAGTTTATAAAACATGGTCTTTCAACAGAATATGTGTCTGAAGAAGTGCACTTAGTTATGTGCATGAAAGCGCTAACACAATAAAGATTTTTTTCAGTAGACAGACTCCTAGTATTGCCATTGGTATTGTTCGTTTTTGATCCACATTTTACTGAATGTTTTTCCTAGATCTAGAAAGATGGAGGATACTATTTTATTATTATTCCTATGTTGATTAATAATGTTTGTGAAACTTATTAAGGTAGAAGTAGTACTGTGATGGGGCTGAAATATATGCTGGGTTATGGATAGCAGGCTGTTATCAAAGAGATACTGCATAATGTGTGAGTGGATGCATCTTTCTAGAAGTTTAGACAGAGGTGACAATATAGCTATTGGCCGGCAATTAGACAGTTCTAATGACGTCCCCCCTTTGTGTAGCTGACTGATGTGCAAGATTTTCCAAATTGCTAGTACCTTTTGTTTGGAGATGAATCTGTTTATTAAGATGGATAATGGGTAGGAGGTGGCATCAGCAGCCAGTTTGGGATATTCGCTTGGTAGGATATCAGCTGGTAGATTGTTGGTTTGTGTTTTTTTCAGTAGTTTTTTATAGTGTCTGTTTGTACAGGTTTGAATTAATGGTGCTGCCAACTGGACTTGCTATATTAAATTCTGCAGAGATGGTGGAACAGTTACTATTTGTGAGGGCTTGTACAGACTCTGTGAAATACTTATTAAACTGCATAGCTATAGAGCCTGAGCTGTTAGAGGTTTAGGAGTGGGGGTACTAGTGCTTCCAGGTTGTAGGATTTTATTAATAGTGAACTAAAATGTCTGAGGATTGTTTTGATGTTTAATTTGAATATCTTGGTAGTGATTAATCTTGTCCTGTTTGATTTGTTATTTAGCTTAATTTCTAACCTCTTGATATGCCTGTTTAGTCACTTGTTCTTTGCTCTTTTTGCTGCAGGTTCCAAGATTTATTTCTCTCTTTTAATAGTGATCTGGTTTCTTTTATTAACCATGGAGCATGATTAGCCTTTATTCTTATTGTTCTTGGGAGAGCTAGTCTATCCAGAATGTCCAGGAAAGCTAAGTTGAAGCATTCTATAGCTTAGTTTAGGGGGATATGTTTCAGTGGTACGCAGTTACAGAGTTTAAGAGTGGGTATGAACGTTTGAGTGCTAAAGTTTTTTTTTGTTCCTAATTTCAAAATAGCTAGTGAGTTTTGCTGGATTTATTCGCTGCCTAAGTAAAAAAAAATGGAAGATGAATGCTGAGACTGCCTGGAAAACACCCAGCTTGTTAAGACAGAAAAAGTCTGCTAATATCCAGTCAATGATAGATTGCCTATTTGATGTTTTATCAATTCTAGAGGGGGCTTGTTTGGGTGATGTCATGGAGGTTTATGTGATTTGAAGGGTTTTGTGAGTTACAAGTATTCCAATCTATGTTAAAGTCCACCATAATAATTTTTTTTCCTGGAGAAGAGAGTTTGAGGACCATTAGAGGATGTGTTCTAGGCTGGAGATGTTGTTACCTGAAGGTATGTAGGTTCAAACTATGTTTAAATATTTTTTGAGTTGATCTTAAGTTTTTCAAAGATTACTTCCACATTATCAAAGTTAGGAGTATTTTGCTGTAGGATCTCTACAATAAGGCTGCTGTTAAATAGAATGGCTACTCCCTCTCCTTTTATGCCCTTTCTATCTACCCTATACATAATGTAGCCTGGAGGTAGAATTTCATTATCACTAATTTCTGATTTTAACCAGGTTTCGGTAATCAGAGCAATGTCAGGACAGTATGGGGTGAGAGTGGTGAGAAGTTCTTGAGTTTTGTTAATGATACTTCTAATGTTCAAATTTAATAATACAAGGTCAGATCCTTTCAAAGAGAGGTTTAGAAAACTATGCCACCATATTGGTGTATTTGTCAGAATGGGTAGGTGTTGAGCCCAGGGTTTGGATGGAAGTCACTGCTATGGGTTAAACATGAGGTGATATGTGATATGGTCTTGATGAGTTTTACTATAACTGCATTATATTTCAGTGAAACATTGGGACTGTTTTGTTGTGGTATTATAGTATAGTTAATCTGATCAATATAATTAATTTTGTAGATTCAGTGTGATATTTTAATATCTAAAGTTTTTTTTTCTGTAGTGGATAGGGGAATGTAGTGTTATATGGGGTTGATGACCCATTGCGGCTTATGTGGTATTAGGTGAGGTTTTCTGCTATTGTTAGGACTATTATTGCAGTAACATAGATGTGTATCATGTTGATTTATTTGATTGTTACTGATAGTAATGATTTTTTGTAAATGTATTGCTGTATTTAATAGTTGGGAGAGTAATACTAATTATAAGTATTGCTATCTTGTCATAGCCAAGAGACTAGTACTATTTATAAGTGATGTAATATAGTTTCTTAGTTTTGTTGGGTAATAGGAATTGTGGGAGTGACTAGTTTAAAATAAATTTAGGCATAGCAGGGCTGGTTGGGAAATGGGGGTAGGGTAGGGGAGCAGAGTGAGCCTGAGCATGGCATGCACTAGAAGAAAAATTATCAAATATCCAGTTTTGTTTTAACTCAGTTAAAATTGTTTTCCAATTAAGAAACACTTTATTTAAAAAGTAAGGATTATTTCACTTGCTGGTAATATGATATCTTAAGGCAAGATAGAACAGGTAGGACTAGAGGTGGAGTAGCAATTCTTTTCAAAAAATCACTCAACCTCCAATGTCTACCAAACCCCTCTACCCAATTTTCAAAATGCTGAAACATTGTGAACTTGTAAATTTGTAATTATTAGGGGTTGGGGTTTGGCATAATAGTTAAGGTGCATACCTCAGACACAAAAGGTACAAGATTTGATTCCTGGGAAGCATGGCTAGGCTTAAAAGGGCCTCTGGAGTTGTTAGCCTAGTAATCAGCTGTGAACTGTGAACTTAGGCTTCGATCTAGCTATAAATCACACAAAAAAATCAACATTCTCTGTAGCTATATCCCTCCAGGAAACAACACCCCCATAATTGAAGAAATCCTTTAATGGGTCAGACAAACCCTTCCACAAGAGACTATTCTACTAGGTGACCTAAATACTGACTGGCTAGCCTGTAACTCTACAACCTCACCAACCAAATCAACCTGTCTGGATTAACTCAGCTTATTCAAGAACCTACCAGAATAGATACAAAATCCCAAAAGAAATCCATTTTGACTGGACACTAGTGAACAGCTCCAAACAAAACTACCAGACAGGATGCCCATCAGATGGGCTTAGTGATCACCACTCTACATTCCTCCTAAGGAAACATACCAGCATTCCTAAGCCTATAATCTATAGACAAATCAAGGATGTCCGTAAACTAAATCCACAGGATCTAACCTATATATTAAAACAGTGTAATTGGGAACCTCTACGAACCTTAGGATTAGATCAGGTGGTTTACTACTTTAACAATATATTCACTAGTGTCCTCAATTCAGTTTCTTCAATCAGGAAAATTAGGGCTAAGGCAAATTATGCTCCATGGCTAAGTAGGGACACACGAGTCTTACTAAAGTCTAGAGACAAGGCCTGGAGGCAATGGAAAAAGGATAGCTCTCACCAAGCCAATAAAAACTACAAACAACTTAGGAATTTGGCTAAAAAACAAACCAAACTTGATAAACAAAACTACTTCCTTGTTCTCCAAAACAGACATTCAAAAAAACCCCAAAAATGTTGGCATGCTATGAATTCTCTATTAAAACCTGGAAAAACAACCACTACTACCCCCACCTCCCCCAATAATAATACTAAAGACATAGCTTCCCAACTTAATTATCACTGTACTAACTCAATCCAGATGCTGTCCACCCAACTATCCAAAAATAGCTCTTCACCTGCCTCTTGTAAATGTCCAGATGACATGCCTTCCTTCACTCTCTCACCTGTTCCTATCTCTAAAATCAAAAAACTCCTCCTAAACTTGAAACCTACCACTCTTGCAGTTAACAGTATACTTGCTAACTTCATAAAAATAGCAGCTGAATCCTTATCTTACCCAGTTTCAATCCTTATCAACAGATATATTCAAGAAGCCTATGTTCCTCTACTATGGTAGATATCATATAGTATACCTCTACATTAACGTTAGCAATTCTTATGATTTCTCAAACTACCGCCCAATAGACATACTCCCTCCCTTATCTAAGCTTCTTGAGAAATGTATTCACTCCCAGGTTATTCAGTTCCCGAACACACATAAGCTCCTCTCCACCAGTCAACACGGCTTCCACCCTCACCACAGCACAACTACTGCTCTTCTCTCTTTTACTAATCAGGTTAACCAGCATAGAAACAATAATAATTATGTATCTGCTATTTTTTTAGATCTCTCCAAAGCTTTCAACATGGTCTCACACACAAAACTATTACATGGTCTAACCTCCCTATCCTTTGCCCCCTCTGCCATCTCCTGGTTAAAAAACTATCTCTCAGACAGACAACAATCTGTCCAATGGCAAGGTGAACTATGTCCTCTATTTCCAACTACCATAGGTGTACCACAAGGCTCAATCCTGGGCCCACTACTTTTTTTCTATCTTTGAAATCAATCTACATACAGCCACCCAGCAGGCCACACTTATACAGTATGCAGATGACTCAACGCTTATCTGCTCAGCCCCATCTCTGACCACCCTACAGCAGCTGACCCAAGAATCCTTTAGCTCTGTTGAAAACTAGATCACTGACATCCAACTTATTCTAACCCCCAACAAGACTAAATTACTCCTGTTCACCCCTAATAAATCTAAATCTACTCCCCTAACTTTCTCTATCACCTCTAGAAATGGTACTGTTATCTCTCCTACAGCTCAAACTATGCTTCTTGGGTTAGAAATAGACAAAAATCCTTTCTTTGATGTCCATATTGTTCAGACTATCCAAAAAGTCCAAATAAATGGGAACTCTTTATAGACACAATAATTTTCTCACAGACAAAGCATGAATCACCTTAGCTCAAACTCACCTTCTGCCCACCCTTATGTATGCAGTACCAGTCCTGGCCTACATTAGAAAAACTGACCTTGACAAAACTGAGTCATGTTATAACAAAGTTGCCAAATTTGCTAACAACTCTACTTTCAGAACTACAAGCAAAGCAGGCAAGTCCAAATACTCAGGAACAAGTTCCTGAGTATTTGGACTTGCCTGCTTTGCTTGTTTTTCTACTGTTCCGTTTTTGTTGGCTGCCACTACTTTCAGAACTCATCACTGCCAGGCACTTAGGGATATTCAATGGCTAGACTTTCCTCAACTGCTCACCTACAAACAGCTAGTCAGTGCCTTCAACATCCTGAAGTACCCTGACAAACTCCAGCTCTACAACAACTACTTTCCCACTATTCTATTAATTGTCCGCTTTGCTCTACCAATAAATCTCTCCTCTGTATAATTAGTACCAACAATACTGCAGGGAAAGCTCTATATTCTCATACCATAGCTAAAAACTGGAATACCCTCACCTCTACTATAACTTCTTCCTCTACTATTACACAATTCAAAAAATCACTCAGATCACACCTCAGAAAACCTGGATTTGCTCATGTATAACATACAGATGCCTGTATTTTTTATTCCACTTTGCCTCCTTCCTAATCTTCCTACTGTTGAAATAACACAAGATTATAAGGACTAAACTTGTAGACTTGTAATTATTTCATAGTTTATTGGGACAGCTTAAGCTCACCATTGTTATTATACATGTCTCTGTGCTATCATTGTCTGTTTATCTATTTTTGCTACTTAATCTAATTGTGGAGCTATTCTCCCCAAGCCTTCACTGAAAATGGACCTGGTCCAATTGGATTATCCCAGTTAATAAATGTAAAATAAAATAAAAAAATAAATAAATAATGTTACAAATGAGATTTTAAATTCTCCCTTGAATATAGATTTAGCTTTTGGCCCCTTTGCTGCAGAATTGATGAAAAAGTATTACGGACTGGGTCAGCTGATACAGAGAATCTCTAAGATTTTCAGCCCTCCTTTTCCAAAATTTCTAAGGGATTCTCTAACCCTTCATCCAGTTTTGGCAAAAGACAAAATAAGCAATCTTAGCAAAATGCAGGTAAATAGATGTTTAACAAGAAAAGGCAAGGAGGTTCTGAAGAGAATTCTGGAACTTCTCTAAACCAAGAACAGTTAATCAAATCGGAATGACTATTTTAGAAAGCTTGTCTCCCTTCTCCCAACCTGCCAGCCCCATTTCTCTTCTAAAAAGTCTGAAGCTTTTCTTTTGGACAACCGATAGTTTTGGACAGATGGGTCCTGAAGATCATTCATAAAGGTTACAGATGACAGTGGGAAGAAATCCCTCCTTTCCAGGGATTAGCTATCATCCACCAGACCAGACTCATACTTCCACCTGTTCATTATTACATGTTGTCCCAGGGTGTAATATAATCAGTTCCTCTTTCCAAGATCGGAAAAGGTTTTTATTCAAAAATATTTTAGTGTCAAAGAAAAAAAAATCTTGGAGACCAGATCTGGATCTTTCTTTCCTAAACCTGTTTGTGATAGTGCTCAAATTTAAACTGATGTCACTTTGCAACCTATTACCTCGCCTTCCTTTCTCAAGTTTCCTGGTAATATTCGATTTAAAGGATGACTATCATCACATCCCTGTGCATCCAGACCTCAGACATTTCTTATGTTTTTGAGAGTCTGCATTACATTATCAGTTCTCTACCTTACCCTTTGTACTATCCACTATATCAAGTGTATTCAATAAGTGTTTAGCTCCAGTTATAGCTCATTGCAGGCTATCCACATTTTCCATATTTAGATGGCTTGCTCATCTTTGCAGTCTTTTTCAAAACATAAGTCACCTCTCACTTGGGTAAGAGATCTTTTACTCAGCTGGGATCCCAGGGAAACATTCAAAAGCCTATTTTGATTCCTTTGCACAGGATTATGCTCTAGGGGTGTCAGCTAGATATCACAGTTTAAAGAGCTTTTCTTCCACATGAGAAATAGATTTATATCTAGATGTGTTTCCAGGATTTTCCTCTCAGCCTTCAGTCATTGTGAGGAAATACCTCAGGATTTTGGGTCTAGTGGTATCTATGACTCTCCCTGGCAATATTCCACATACAAAGGTACAATGATATTTAAAAATATCTTTATTCCCAACATCGACACCCTTTGTATTTTTAAATCCAAGTACTGGGGTTTGTCTGAAGAGAAATACCTTGGTGGAGACAGCATATATCCTTAAACTCAGGTCTCCTTTTCTCCTTTCCTGTTCTAAAACAGTCATCACCACAGACACATTGGACTTTCCTTGGGAAGCAGTATCTGGAGGGATAAAATGCTAGGCATGTGAGATACAAAAGACAAAAGCAAGAACATAAATATAGAAGAGATCGTTATCCTGGTCAACGTTTTGAATCATCCTTAGTTCCTGGGACCTCTGATATATCAACAAGCAAGGTGGAACCAAGTTGTACCCCCTTTGCAGACTAGCTTTGTTAGTTCGGATAGAAAATCACCACACAGTATCAGTCTATAGGCTTCCTAGTCTCCATCAGAGCAAAACTGTGTGGCAGACAAGCTGAACAGGACCAGTGCTGATGCTCTTGAATAGAAACTAGATTGGGGGTCTTCTAAGATTAGATCCATCTGTGGGGACCTCCTCATATAGACTTATTTGCCTCCTTTCTAAACAATTAGCTGGCAAAATTCTGTCCAGGACTCTATGCAAGAAGATCTAGAAGACAGATTCCTTTTCTTTTCCTTGGACAGCAATGCTTCTGCCCTGTCAACAGATATCCAAGGTACATCTGAAGACTCAGAAGGAATCCTCTAGGATCAGTGTGGTGACTCCCTTCTGTCACTGGTAACCAGGATTCTCCTTTTCTGGAACTGGCCAGGGGCAATTACTACAAGCTGCTTCACAGACTTGATCTGCTTAAAAAGAACATGAGTGTTTGATACACCCAAACCACAATCAACTTCAATTAACTGCCTGAATAATAAGGTCTTAATTTCCATTAGGCATCTGTTTACTGAGGATGTGCAGCAAGTATTAATGGAAGCAAGAAAGTATGCTACTAAAAAATCATATATTAGTAAAAGGAAAAGGTTTTCTAGTTGGTACAAATAACATAACCGGCACCCATTCAAGTTTAGTTGTTCTCTGGTTTTGCAATATTTGTGTGTGGTATTATTCCATGGCTTTTCATACTCCTCCATCAAGCTTCACTTTTTGGACATTTCAGCACATCTGCTCCTGGATCCTCCTCTTTCAATGCATTCTTATATCAAAATGTTCTTGAAAGGGGTTTTGCACAATTGGCCTCCAAGAAAACTGGTGTCCCCTTCCTGGGATCTTAATTTTTGTTAGTTGAACCAGATTACCTGGATGACTTCAGCTCCTTAACATGGAAAGCAGTTTTACTGATGGCTCTGACCTCTGTAAGAAGAGTATCTGATTCGCAAGCTCTTATGGTCAGTCAACCCTATCTCATTTTCCACAGAGACTTCTTTTAATCCCTAAAATGGTATCTGAGTTTGCTTTAAGCCAAACAACCCATCTTCCTGTTTTCTTTCCTGAACTTAAAAATGAGGAAGAAATGATAGTCTATACCTTGGATGTCCACAGATAACTCCGATGCTATCTTGACAGAATTTAATCTTTCAGATAACTGGTCAGGTGTTTTATTTCTTTTGAAGGTAAGAAGAAGGGACACAAAACAGAATATTTCCAAATGGTCATCTAAGGCTATTACTTTTTGTTATACTCACCACAACAAAACTATTCCAGGTAGCGTCAAGTTCCACTCTACAAGGGTCTTCACTTCATCTATGGCTTTTTGGAAAAGGTTGCATTCTAGAAGTATTCTAGAAGCTACAACTTGGTCCTCTGTACATATTTTTAGATAACACTGTAAGCTTCATTCTTTCTCTAGATCTAGGTCAGGCTTTTCTATGACTATTCTCCAGGACTCCTGGACTCTTTTCCTTCCACCTCTTAAATTTAGTAAGCTAGGCTAATCTACCCAACTAGCTAAGGCTACTGCAGCATTGATAAATATGATGAACATAATACAGTTGTGTAAGTAGATGCACCATAACAGACATGTTATTGGCAAATGCTGCAGTAGCTGCTCCCTCTCTCCACCCCATTTTGTTGTTTGGTGTGTTGTTTATACTGAGGTATGTGTACATTTATTTTTTGTCACTTGTAGCATTTTGCTTTCAAGGCTCTGTCTCACTTTCTCCATTTGCAAAAAATCTCTGAAGTTCTTGGCACCCAAACATGCCTTTTTAGTCATCTCAGCTCAAACTAACTGATGGTTTTGACCCATGGAAGATGCCGTGAATCTTTGGGACATTGCCAGCTGTTATATCCTTGCAGGATATAATTCATATAGCTAAGGCTACTGCAGCAGTGCTTATTCAAACATCTATTGTTATGGTAAAATTACTTGCACAACTGTACTGTTGTGTCATAATGTGAGTAGCTCAATGTTCCCCAAACCCTGCACTGCATTATGAATTCATAATCATGTTTGCTTCAGATTATTTGTTATATTTATATTTCTGAAAGCAAATAATCAACAAGAGGAAAATTCAAGGGAAACTTGTTTGAGTAGGTAGGGAGTGGAAAAAGGGAAATCCGAAGAGGATAAACATATGGAGAGTTAAAAGCGGAAGTAATAATTGGAAAAAAATAGGTATCTAACTTGTGTATAAATCCTTCTAACATTTTCATAGATATAAAACAGAGTGAGTGATACAGCCATGAATTCATGGTTAATGCAGTTAAAAGAAGTGTTCTTCAATAAAACATTGCCTGGCACTGTTTCCACAGCCTGAAAGTATTCACAAGTTAGGAAATAACTGCCTGTCTAGCTCAGAATTATAACCATTAGACAATAACCTAATTCTGTAAAAAAACAATCAGGCACACTCAGAGGTAGTTGAAAGGGGAAAGGTATGTGTCAGTCACTGCACATACATTGTGCAGGCTTATATCATGCAGCTATCATGCATCAATTCTGGCACTGGTTGCTTACATGTTGTTGAGAGGGCAAAAATTCATAACTAGATTTTGAACTAGGACATAAATCCATCTTATTAGGTCATGACAGATGCCTTGTCTACTCACACAGCCCCAAGAAGAATTCAAGCCTTTAAGAAATGTCAAACCATTGGGGGTTAACACATGCAATAAACAAAGGCAGTACATCCAAGCTTTTCCCATATGCTTTTGAAGTATGATATAACTTTTTTGCTGTGATCAAAAGCAATTTTAATTCCTTTCTACTAGTAGACCATTTTTCTGCATATACAGTTGCCTTTTTAGTCTACAAGAAAAAAAAATAACAATCGGTGGTTGAGGTCTTACATTTACTGCAAGTGGCTATCTGCCAGTGAATGGAACAGCCTTTCAATATTAAATACCCCAGTCTTTATGAAATATCTAGGCAGATAGTTTTTGAAGCACTTAACAAAGCCACATCCCTGTGTTTTTGTTGACATCCCAGAGATTTACAAGTTACTACTAATAAAAAGCGAATAATTATGGTACCATAATAAAAGAAGTGGCCATGAAGTATATTTTTCTGTTAATAAGTACTTCCTTTAATCACAAGCATTAAGCAAAATAAATACATAAATACACTACAAACAGACTTCATGATGAGGGCCTTTATCTATACAATATTGCAGATTTCACTGGAACTAAATTTTAATACCATTGTCAATATATATCCCAATATATCTATCTGTCTGTCTATCTCTCTATTTAAAGGAATTACAATATTCCATGATTGTAGGTTCATAGGTTCATATGTGTGTACTAGGCTAATGGCCCTAGGGCCTTTACAAGTCTAGCCATAGGATTACCCTGGCATAGTGCCATTCGACCTTAGTTCCCAGTGGCTCTGTCGAGCAGAGCCACTGGAGTTATCCCCGGGGTGAATTTTCTGTTTCCCATCCACTCATCAAGACTTCTCTTGAAGAGGGTCAGCGAGGTGCTCTGCTTGACATGTATGGGAAGTCTGTTCCATAGCATGTGCAGTCTCTGGGTTATGAACCTGTCCCTCCAGTATGTTCTCTTAATTGTGGTAATGAGGTTGAGGTCTTTGGAGCATGTGGTGCAGAGGGATTGGGATTTCTTTAGATGCAGCATTTCTAATAGAGTTGGGTCAGACATGGCTTTGTAAGTCAAGCAGAGATTGTAACTAAGTAGGCGATATGAGACATAGAATGGTTGGAGTTTTTTGAGTCTTTCCATATAGGACAAGTGTTGAAGGCCTAGGGTCCTCTTTGTGAGGTACTTTTGTGGCCTCTCCAGTTGTTGCAGATGTCTAGTGTTGCTTGTCTGGTCAGGATAAAACAGATGAATGGTTGTGGGTTCAGCTCAAGCACCTTTATTACACACAAACACACAAGGAATGAGGCTTTGTAACTTAAACTTAAATAAACTTATAAACAGATTGACTACCACACACATACATGTTAACATTTTGGCTGTCCTCTCAAAATGGCACTGGTGTCTGCACATGCTCACTATTTATAAACATGTGCCTATATCTGGAAATGCTTCTTAAAGGTACATACACATGCTCTGTTCCACATCCTCCCTCTTTGAGAAATAGCTCATACAACAAATGACAGTAGTCAATGACTTGCAATTATACAGAAATGATCTTTTGACATGCAGTTATGCAGAACTAATTCTTTGACATGCAATCATACAAAACCAGACACATATTAAACAATCATGTCCAGGTTGCTGTGTATTTTACACTTTGTCTAGAAATACAACCTGATCGTGTAACATAAAAGTCAGAAATAACTTTGTTTGGACTGCCATGGACTGAGGAATGATGTTTGACCCTAGTAATAACAGCACTGGATGTTAGGTTAGGTAGCAAATCGATCTCAAACCAGTTTGAATAAGAGTCTACCAACACTAAGTAATGATGACTGTTCCACTCATATATGTCAGTGGCTACTGTTGACCAAGGTAGTTCAGGAATCTAGCTTAGCTTAAGTGGCTCTTTTTGCAAATGCAGTTTAGTACTACTGCGTACTGACCAAGAAGAAAGCACTTTATCAATGTCTTTCGACAGAGAAGGCCAAAATACTAATCCTCTCATTCTTCCTTTGGTAGAGTCAAAACCTGGGTGTCCACAATGCAAAATCTGAATGTATTCATGTTGTAAGGACGCAAGAAAAATAACTTTGGGACCTTAGAAAATGATACCATCTTCAATCAGCATCTCATCTCTGTATGGAAAAGAAGGTTGCACTTCTAGTGGTACACAGGATTGCTTTGATGGATATCCAACATTAATGAAATGGTTGAGCTTTTGCAAAATTGCATCAGTCCTTGTATGATCTCTCAGCTCATCAAGTCTCGTGGTAGAAAAAATATACACTTCTATGACATCAAAGTCAAAAGTCTCTGCATCAAGCTGTTCTGTTGTATTTCTGAGTGATCTCAATAAGGTATCAGCCAGATAAAGAAGTTAACTTTTGTTTAGACCATTTTGAAATTATACTTTTGTAATCTGAGCATCATTTGTTGTAGTTTTGCTGGAGCTGAATGCATAGGCTTCTTTAAAATAGAGGTTGATGATCAGTTTTGATTTGGATATCTTGGCCATAAATATAACCATGGGACTTCAAACTTGCAAACACAATTGCCAAAAGTTCCTTCTCAATTTGAGCATACTGCATCTCAGTTTGGGTAAGGGTTCTAGATGCATAGGTAACATGTCTGCCCTCCTGAAGAATAACTGCATCAAGACCAAACTTTAAAGCCTCACAGGAAAGAACTACTGGTTTGTGGACATCATAGTATCTTAATGTAAGAGGGTTGGCAATTTGCTGTTTGAGGTTATCAAATGCTCTTTGGTGTTGTTCTAACCATGACCAGGCAGCATCTTTGCATGTCAGCTCACTTAAAGGCACGGATAACTCACTAAAGTCAGGATAAATTTGCCCAAATAGTTAAACATACCGAGAAAACGCTTTAGGGATTGGACATTGTCTGGAGCTGGCAATTCAAGAATGGCTGCTTGTTTGGAAGGGTCTGGTTGTAAGCCTCTACTGATAAATAAATGAACTACATAAGTAACGTCTGGAATTTACATTTCAGAGGATTAAGCTTCAAATTCCCTTCCTGCACTTTGTCCAGGACTTTCCTGAGGTTTCTGTCATGCTCTGCTTCACATTGCCGCCAAGCAGTAAATCATCTACTATTATTGCAAATGGATAGTCCAAAAAAATTTGCTTCATTGCATGCTGAAAGACTTCACCTGCAGAATTTATTCCAAAAGGTATCCTGAGGAATATGCATCTACCAAATGGAGTATTGAATGTAGTCAGTAGTGAAGATTTGCGATCAAGCATTACTTGCCAAAATGAACTCTTTGCATCTGAGACAGAAAAAACAGTGGCACTTGGCATGAGGGTGGCAATATTCTTGACTGTACACATAGGATGATGAGGTCTTTTTAATGCCTTATTCAAGTCTCTTGGGTCACTGCATATTCTGATTTCATCTGAATTTTTCTTATGAGCAGCTACTATGGAAGACACGCACATATTTGGTTCTGTGACCATACAAATCACAGCTTGCTGCACCATTTTGTCTAACTGGACCTTGACTTTGTTGTGCATAGCTATTGGAACTCTTTTTTCAGGTCTGACCATTGGACTGCCCACTGTGTCTACTTTCATGAAGTATACAACTGGAAGTTTGCCTAGCTTGTTGTCAAAAACATCAGCGTATTCTGAGAAAATAGTGTCAGTGAAACTGGACCTGGGACATGTGCTTACATGATGTACTTCTTTGGTAAAAGAAAACAGCTTTATTCCAAATTGTCTGTGAGACCTATCAATGACTGTACTGGTCTTTTGATTACATAGAATTGCAAGCTGTAACTGTTCCCAGACAAATAGCATGAAAGCACTACTGAGGCTTCTGTTTGAATCTCTTCACCTCCATAAGCAGCAAGCTTTGCACAATTAACCAAATTAAGTTGCTCACCAGCTCTCATTCTAGCAAATGTTTCTGCTTTGAACCAGTGTCTACTTTCAGCTCTGTGGGTTTGCCATTGATCAGGAATGTACAAAATACTTCATTCATTGCAGACAAATCTACTGCATTAACCTTTTCACTGACCACTGATACACCATATACATAGAAAGTAGGGTTGCAGCTTTCTATATAATCAACTTGCTTTTTTGAGTGACCTTTCATAATAATTGAATAAGGCTTGCTTGATTAACAAAACTTTTGAAAGTGGTTCCATTTTTACACTTGTAGAATTGCTGACAAACTGTTAAACACTTCTCTCTTTTAGACTCATGATTGGCTCCACAATTATGAAGTTAACAATAAGACTTGACTTGAGTTTTGCTGACTCACCCTTGTACTGCACTGAACATGTCCTTTTTACTGAGCTAGTCTTGAAATTGCTAGAACATTACAGTTCCTCCCAGGAAAACCAGCAGATGTTGCAGCTGCCATGTGTTTAGGCCTATTTTTGCTTGTCACATGCTGCATGCTATCTACACTTGCTCTAGAAGCTCCTGAAACCATGCTCTTATCACCTGCATGCATACCTGTGTGCCTTTCTGTGAGCTCATGGATTTGACAACTCTCTATGAATGTGCTTAACATTAAATCACTGTCACAAAGCAAAATCTTTCTCACTGCAGCATTATTAACACCACACACAAAACTGTCCTTTATTAACTCATCTTTCAAATCACGGAATCTGCATGTTTCAGCCTTATTTCTGAAGTCAGTGATATAAGCTGCAAAAGTTTAACCTGGCTTTTGGTCTCTTGTATAAAATAGGTGCCTTTCTAATGTAACATTTGTCTGGTGGTTGCACATTTCTGTAAATTTATGTTTCAAGCACTCAGGGTCCTCTCTTGATTTAGCTGGTACAATAATATGGCAGTTTCCCCTTCTTCTGCATATACTTCTGGTGCATACATAAATGAATGCTGTCTTTCAATGGCTTCTAACACAGCTACATTAAGCAAAATGAATGCCCTTGTACATGCATCTCTGTCAGAAAAAGTTGCTTATATGAAAATATTGTATTCCTGCTCAAATACTCTCCAATTCTCTGCAATATTATGATCAAATGCAAGTGGCCTGGGTCTGCAAAATATTTCTGCCATATCAACACACAGTAGTGAAGGTGTTTGGAATTATATACGGATATACACACATACAAATATGCCAGAACTTTATGCCAGAACTTGTAATTATGCCCAATAGCACAATAAACTCTTTGAAACAACTGCACGTTGCCAAATACGTATCTGTACCACAAGAACACTTTAAAATCATTGTACTTTATAAAACCACTCCTTACCTGTGTAAGAAATGCATTGAAATAATTGTACTTTGTGAATAAACTGCAAGGCAAAAGAAGTTCAGAGTAAGAAACACTTTGAGATGAATGCACTTTGCAAATAAACTTTACACAGCATAGAAACTTTCAAAATGGCTGTATTTTGTGAAATAACTCAGTATAGTGTAAGAAACACTTTGACATGGTGGCACTCTATGAATAAATATACACAGCACACAAAACTTTTCCAAATTGCTGTACTTTGACTGCGTTTTGCAATATAAGTGTACTTTGCACACAGTATACTCTTTGAAATAATTGCAAAAAAATAAAGCACACACTCTGCAAAGATTTTGCATACTCTGAGATACTTAGAACAACTCTAGTTATGCTTTGAATGGCTTCGGTCAATGTGAAATAGTACTTTGTACCCAAACATGGTTGTTTACTAAGAAACATGCAGTCACCTTGCTTTTAAGCTTAGCTTATTTTCCCCCTTTATTGTATTCACTGTGTGCTTTTAACCTCTTATCATTCTCATTATACTTTTTTCTGCTTGTTTTACTTTAAACATGCTTGTTATGTGGTCTATATTATTTCTTCGACAGCTTAGGTTGTCAAATGCTCAATGCTCGACACCTAAGCATCGATGTTTCAAAATCACAAATGGCCACTTAACCGAGTTCTTTCCTCGGGGAAAGAATTTGGTTGGCCATTATCAAGGATTTGCCCTTTCCACAATGTAGAGCAATCTCGGAGTTGGTATATTTAGTTAAGGGGTGGGGGGGGTGAAGCCGTCCCACTATATTAAGATTGAAAAGTTAATTTTATTTCCGGACTGCCTAGCGAATTCTTTCCTGAGGAAAGAATTTGCGTATATGGCCATTTTGAAACTTCGATACTTAGGTGTCGATCATTAAGCATTCGACAACCTAAGCTGTTGAAGAAATAATATAGACCCTTGTTATGCAAATCAAATATAATTCTCAGCCCCATATGAATATTTCTGCTAGTTTTATCAAAAATTGTGGTTTTGAACATTTTATTTAATTAATAATGCATTTTGTGCCTTTTATTTGATTAATAATATGTTTTTGTGCTACTCATTTAATTAATAATGAGTTTTGTGTTTTACAAACTCCCCATTTCATTTTCTTTGCAAAATAAATCATTTGTGCAAGTTCTGGTTACCTTAAGTTCATTATTGTCCCTTTTTAATCGTTTGAGCTCTGTATAAGTTAACCTGTTCAATCTGCCTTCACCTTCAACTCTGCACCTCATGGCTCTCTTCATCCTACTTCTGACACCATGTCACTCATCCAGTCAGGATAAAACAGACGAATGGTTGTGAGTTTAGCTCAAGAAGCTTTATTACACACAAACACATCAGGAATGACGCTTTGTAACTTAAACTTGAATAAACTTATAAACAGACTGACTACCATACTCATACATGTTAACACTCTGGCTGTTCTTTCAAAGTGGCACTGCTGCTTGCACGTGCTCACTATTTATATGCATGTGCCTGCATCTGAAAATGCTTCTTAAAGGTACATACACACGCTGTGTTCTACAGTGGGTAATAAAATGCAGGCGGGTTCTCATGCCATTTGGTATTAAGTTTTGTGCTTCTTGAGCTTAATTCTATCATTTCCATCTGAGTCATTGCATTACAATCTTGGCAACAAAGTGTGATGTATATGTTTGACTACATCTGACCCATGTGTCCTACTTTTTGGTCATCTGAATAGGAGACAACTCTGTCAGTGCCAAAAGTAATAATCATAGAAGAAATAGGAAGCAAGAGCATCAGGTTGCGGTTTTATTAACACAAATCTAGTGTATTTTACCACTAGGATGAATTTATGTATAAACTGATGAGAAGGGGGAATAGACGGCCTAGTAAATGAAGACAGCATCAATGACAAAATTTGCAAAGAAAAAAAAAACCAGAATGGAGCGTTACCACATTTTTAGCTGTATTGCTAGATATAAAATATTCCTGGGGCACTGATATATAGAGGAAGAGAAAAATGTGAGTTGAGCTTTTGTAGTTTCATTTGTTTCCTGTTAAATAGTTTACATTCTGCACTCACTGGATAAACTGTAATTACAAAACTGCAAATAGACATTTGTCTGAAATGAGTGATGAATGCTGGGGCAAGCAATGAGCATCAAGTATGTGAGGAGGTGGTGCTGAGTCTACAATGCATGATAAATATTACACCTAAGGTTACCGTTCCTGATTAAAAAAAAACTACTTAGTTTATGATTATTTTTTTTTCTTCAGTGAATTCAGAGAAAACTTATATTTTTGAAACCCCATGTTAAAATTTGTATCAATAGGAGACATAGCCCTCATTTTGTTTATACCCTGACATGAAAATAGGATGTCATCTGACAATTTCTGAGGTTAGTCAGCCCTGTTATTTTAGGGCATAGCGGTGATGGTCTCTGCATTTCATATCTAAAACAATGTTTGCACCTCTGTTGTAAGTAGTTCCTATCTACATATCTTTAAAATCTATTGATCAGTTGATCTATCTATATTTGCACCTCTGTTATTTGCAGTTATTATCTCTCTCTATGTACTTCTATCTAGCTATCTATATATCTATATCTATATTTATATCTGTATATAGATAGATATATGGTTCCCAAGGACTGGTCAGTTTGAAGTTGAAATTGACCTCTGAATTGTCAACACACACTGAACAACAACACAGATGGCCAACATATGTGTGAGATCAACAGTCCTTAGAGTAGAGGTATTTGCCCTTTCTGCAAGGACTGTGCAATCTCAGAATTAGTATATAGATAGCAGAGTATGTGTGTGTGTGTGTGTTTGTGGGTGGGGGGCACACAGATTTCTTTTGTATGTAGAGTAAGCATTGGACCGTGCACTATAGTGGGTAAATATTTGTTTATTCACATAAAGGCTTCTATGTTTGTGAGGTTCAGTATAGTAGATCCATACAACTTTCTAGCAGTTTATCTATCCATATATGGCTGTGCACACACACACACACACACACACACACACACACACACACACACACACACACACACACACATATATTTGTGTGTGGGTGTTGGTGTTAACCAAGCAAATCATGAATTAGTTATCATGTAGTCTTTTTAGCCAAGATCCAGGCTGGAATGTTATGGTTAAATGCAGGATATAGTGAGCTGTCCACATAACCAATTAATTAACATATTTTGGAAAGTGGGGGAAAACTGGAGCACCCAGAATAAACCTACAAGGGTCTATATTACGTCGAACTCGCAGGAGTTTGAACGTTGTAATATCGAACCATGAAGTTCGAAACCCAATAATTACGAAAACACAGAACAGCGATTTTTTTACCAGGGAAAAAAATTGCTGTTCTGTTACAAAAAAAAAAAAAAAAAACACTTGCACTTTAAACTTAAACTAAAGTGGGGGGCAAACCCCTACTTAAATATACCAACTCTGAGATCACACCACAGTGGAGGAAATAGCAAAGTCCCAAAAACAGCCCACCAATTTTTTTCCCTAGGAAAAAAATTGGTGTGCCGTGGCTTCGCTATTTTCATATTTTGGACTTCTGTGTTCGAAATTACAATGTTCAAACTCCTGTGAGTTTGACGTTGCAATATAGATCCAACCTACAAAGACATGGGGAGAACATGCAAACCATACAGACAAAGCCCAGAGTTCAATGCCGGACATTAACACAGAAGCTGTGAAGCTATGATTTTAACACTTGAACTATATTGCTATAATATTATGTATAGTATGAGGCAAAGATGAATTCACATAGTAATTAATAGACGTGAATCCTAAAAGTGGTGACTTGTACATTGTGTTATCTAGTTTAATTCTTCATGCTTACGTAAGATACTTGCTGGCCAATGATGCACTTTGAGTAGCTCATTTGTCTTGGTTACTGTTAATATTAGTACATTTCTATACATGTAGCCATCACTTGCACAAAAGTCAGGAAAATTATAAGCATAGCAAGTACATTAAGTGGACATTAGCAGTGAATCAACAGTATCTAAAGAAAAGAAATCCGATGAAAATATGTTAGTTGGGTTCTGCGGCGTGGTGAGTGTTTTCAGATGACTATAAAATATTAGCTGCACTCTCGATCTTCAAAGATGCAATGTGTGTGCAAACTGTTATACACAAAAACAGTTCCATATGTTTTGTTAGAAAAACTGGTTTTCTTTAATAAAGAAATAGCTAGAATTTGACATTTCTGTTCTCTGGAATGTCATTCAATGCAGGCAGTCTCATTTTCTGTGAATGGATGTTGGCTGGCAATCTGCTATGCTTTTTAGATTGTTTCTGTTGTGATGTGATGTTATACTTAAATGAAATCAGCTGTCTCGTTAAATCATTATAGTTTTAAAGCTTTGAAGTTTGTCCATGGAGTGCATTTAGTGAGCTGTGAAGTCTCAACAGAATGGCACTAGTATCTCACTGACATCTGTTTGACAGAACTGACTTCAGATTTTTTTTATTTCCTTTTCCTTTGTAGCATGCATTTAAAATACTTTGGCAAGCATGATGTGGATTAGCAAATACATACATACATAATGTGTGTATTTGTTAATATAAAGTAAGTAAATATATATAGAAAATATATACATATTGATTGTGTGTGTGTGTGTGTGTGTGTGTGTGTGTGTGTGTGTGTGTGTGTGTGTGTGTGTGTGTGTGTGCGTGTGTGCATGTGCGCTTGTGCGCGGGCGCGTGTGTATGTGTGTGTGTGTGCGCGTGTGTGGCATACACACACCCACATCATACATCTCAACCTCTGAGAGCAAGAAATGTGGACAAAGCCATAACTAAAAGGGGGACAAAGGCCCAAAAGAAGGGGCAATTTTTAAATATTGCACTTACAAACTTAGAAAGTTGATAGAATAACAGGCTTTCTATTAGAAAGAATTTTCTGAATGGTTGTTGACTTTCGGCTTTTGCCGATTAGGGGTCGCCACAGCAGAACTCCGGTCCGCTAATGATTGGCAGTAGATTTTCAAGAATGCCAAGGTGCCAGCTCAATGTTCAACCTTCAACAAAGGCACACCCATTTACACATCTTTCGAACGCCCACCCAACCGCAGGGATGACAATCAGACTCCGCATAGAAGGCACTCCCCGCACTCCAGCCGAGAATCGAATGGGATAACCTCTTGCTGTGAGGCAACAATGGTACCGCTGCACCACTGCTGAAGTCTAAAACTCAAATGCCTGTCATTATTTTCGAAGTTCAGTATTTAATGATTTGACACTAATTTGCCAGAAAACCACAATTTTATGAAAAATGGGCCAAAAATATGAGGCAAAATTCTAGACATTCTGCAAAAATCTGTAAAGTTGAGAGATATGACCCACATACATATGTAGCAGTGTCAATGGTACAACGGGTATCACATTCATCTTTTGGGGATGGACAAACAGAAGGCTATAGGTTCTATTAGCGATCCAGCTGATTGTACTGCTGACACAGAAGTGCAGCATTAGGAGTTGCTCTACTTCTGAGGGTGTTGTCCAGTGGATGAGAAATTAACTTGAGGCTCTATCTGCTTAATGGTAGCTCAGACAAAAGTAAACGTTCAAACTGAATCTTTGTCTGATGAAGTTGGGACACAGATCCCTTCGAAAGCACTCACATTTTATGCTTATGCTGGTCGGTGATTGAAGAGGCAACCAACATTTTCCCATGCTTGTTGCTTTCTGTTTTTAAACGTTCAAGTGGCACTTACTGAAAAGTGTAGGGAAACATATATATATATATATATATATATATATATATATATATATATATATATATACATATGAGTCCCCTTCGGTAGATCGAAGTTTTAAATGTTCGAAGACGATATGGCCGAGAGCATAACTTCGAACATTAACTAAATGGAGATCTGAAGTACAGAGCGGAATGGCAAGATTTCCCATTTCAGCAATGTAGTGTGATCTCAGAGTTGGTATATTTAAGTAAGGGTGGTGTGAGGGGTCCAGGGTATCGTAGCCTCTCCCCCCCCACCCGCTACATCAGTTTAATTTTTTTTTTCTTTTTTTCCTTCAGTGTTTGAACTATTACAAGTTCGAACATATGGTCCCGGCAATATTTGGTTTGAACTTGTAATATGTTCTATCTACTAAAGCAGATCCATATATATATACATATATATATATATATATATATATATATATATATATATATATATATATGAGTCTACGTTGAATGAATAAAATTACATTTCTATGAAATGTAATTTCACAAGCTTGTTTTTCCAAAAAAGCACTTTCGCGAAAAACCAATTCAACAAAAAAAAAAAAAACAGAACAACACTAAACATATTTATGAAGGAGGGCAAGCCCCCCTGCACCCCCATACCCCCACTACTTATATTTTCTAACTGTGAGATCACACTACAGCAGTGAAAAGGGAATACTCCCTTATCCCCACTATGCCGCGACCTACAACAGCAACCTCACTTGCTGTTTGTTAAAATGTTTTTTCACAAAATTGTATTTTCAGAGGCATGCACTTTCAGAAAAAATGGCTCGGAAATTACATTTTGAAGAAATGTAATTTCTGTGTGTAGAGGTAGACCCATATATACAGATATATAGATATATGTATGTGTGTATATGTATATATATTTATATATATATATATATATATATATATATATATATATATATATACATATACATATATATATATAGGTTTACCATTGAAAGGTTGAGTGGAGTGCAGGTGATTGAATGGCAAGTGCCGGAAAGTACAGTTTCAAAAATGTACAATGCCAAACCAGACTATTACAAACTCACAATAACGAATGTGAAGCATTATTCATTAGTCTGAGTTCAGTATTGTCAATGGAGATTGCGGTACATTGAAGAACAGGGAATTTACCCTTTTCCTCACTGTAGTGTGATCTCAGAATTGGTATACTGTATATAGTTTGCAGGGAATGTGGGGGGTGCAGGGGGACTTGAACCCCTGCAGATACCATGAAAGGCCGAACAGCAGGGGGCTATTTTGAATTCATCAAATTGCGAAATGATGATATTACAGGTTTCATTTGATGTCATGAAGAAACAAGCAAAGCACTTTCTTTATTTCGATAGTAAGCCTATATATATATATATATATATATATATATATATATATATATATATATATATATATATATCTAGGGCTACTTCTAGATCCCAAAATGCTACAATACCAAAGACTAGAAGCTCAAGACAGACGAAATCCAAAATCACAAATCACTTAATTATTTTAAGGGCAAGTTAATACTTGCCCAAAGCAACAGTAAATCACAGAGCCCCAGCTAAAACCCACATAAAATCCAGCTAGGTGGGGGTGGGGGAGCTATTCCCCCCACATACACTGATGTGGGAGGGGCTGGGTCCTCCCCCATACCCACTTACTACATATACCAACTCCAGGATCGTACTACAGTGGAGAAAGGGCATAACTCCCTGCATTGGATTAGTGTCTACTTACCCTGGGAATACTTACACGATTCATGACTGTGAGTTTCGTCCTTCTCATCACAATCTTCCAGTCTTTGGTATTGTGGCTTTTTGGGCTATAGAAGTAGATCCATACATATACATATTGATATATATATGTATATATATATATATATCTATATATATACACACACACACACACACACACACACACACACACACACACATATATATATATATATATATATATATATATATATATATATATATATATATATATATGTACATGGATTCCTATTACAAGAACTTGTAATAGGAAGCCTCACTTCTGCGAAAGTTCACTTTAACGAAAGTGAACCTTTGCATAAGTGCACTTCACCGAAAACACCGCAGCACAGTGGATGACATAAAAAGCAAGCTTTGTCCTCCACTATGGTGCGATAGTCACGGACCTTAGGGTTAGGGCATGGGTTAGGGTAAGGGGATAGTTAGTAAAGCTATCCCCTTACCCTAACCCATGCCCTAACCCTAAGGTCCGTGACTATTGCACCATAGTGGAGGACATTGCTATGTCCTACACTGCGCTGCAGTCATCGCTGACCTTAGGGTTAGGGCATGGGTGAGTGTAAGGGGATAGCCTTACTATGACCTGTGCCCTAACCCTAAAGTCCATGAGTACTGCACAGATGTTCAGTACAACACCCGTTCGTTGTACTGAACTTTACATAAGTGCACTTTCGCTGCAGTGAGCATTCCATGCACTATTTTGAATTAGTGAAAATTCGATCTAGTGTATGGAACCCATAAATATATATATATATATATATATATATATATATATATATATATATATATATATATATATATATATATATATATATATATATATATTAATATATATATATATATATATATATATATATATATATATATATATATACACACTAAATTGGCCATAAGTACCATAGGTGTGAGTGTGTGTGACAGTGTGTGGTGTGGATGAACTAATCAACAGACATATCAAGCATAAAGGTAGGTTCTTAATTTGCATAAGATATTTCTTTAGATGTCTCATTAGTTTCAAAAGTCTAAGTTGTGTTGGTGTTTCCAAACAGCATGGGCTTAGGCAAAAATGCTCGTTTATTACTTATTTCTTCTGCCACTTTGCAAAGAAGCTCATGCTTATAACCTCTCTTTTTTAATTTCCCTAAGTCTTTTGGGTTTTTAATACAATGATTGGAGTAGACTCCATTCCTAAGCTAAAGTATGATTAAATTTCATGAAACTAGTATTGTTTCAATCTTTGATGTTAGCCAGGAATGCAGTGTGCCCAGCACTGACTCCCTCTGTAATTTGTATGGAGTTACATGTATCAGTAACATATCTAAATATGATTGTAGATTCTTTTTTTAAGACCCGTTGCTCCTACTACTACTGGAACTGTCTGGGTATCTCTCTTCCACATTGTTCTCATTTCTGCCTGCAAATCCTGATATTTAATGACTTTGTGTCTCTCTCTATCCATACACAAGACACTGTAGTCACTGAGTGTAGCAATTTCAATGATCAATGCTACTTTTATCTTCTTGTCATGGACCACTATTTCATGGACCACTGTATCTGTTTTTTTTGCATCTATCTTTTGAACTGTTGGTAATGGGTTATCCCATGTGATATAAACTTCATCATTTTCTATGATGCTTTGTGGCTTATGTTTCCAGTGTTTTTCAGCTACTTCAGTATTATAATGTTTGCACAATCCCCAATGCATCAATCTTAGGTTCATAGGTTCATAGGTGTGTACTAGGCTAATGGGCCTGGAGCCTTTACAAGCCTAACCCATAGAAGTGCCCTGACATTGTGCCGTCCAACTTTAGTTCCCAGTGCCTCTATCAAGTAGAGCCATTGGAGTGATCCCAGGGTGAACTTTCTATTTCCCATCCACCCATCAAGACTTCTCTTGCAGAGGGCCAGTGGGCTGCTCTGCTTGACATGTATGGGAAGTCTTTTCCAGAGCATGGGCAGTCTTTGGGTTATGAACCTGTCCCTCCAGCATGTTCTGTTGATTGTGGTAATGAGGTTGAGGTCTCTGGAGCATGTGGTGCAGAGGGATTGGGATTTCTTTAGATGTAGCATTTCTAACAGAGCTGGGTCAAACATGGCTTTGTAAGTCAAGCAGAGATCACCTCTTAGTAGACAATATAAGACAGAATAGCTGGAGTTTTTTGAGTATGTCCATGTAGAACATGTGTTTAAAGTCTAGGATCCTCTTCATGAGGTCCTTTTGTGGCCTTTCTAGCTGTTGCACGTGTCTAGTGAGGTACATACCAAATGTGGCATTATACTGCATGATTGGCCTAATGAGGGAAAAGTAGAGAGAGATGATGACCTCTTTCTTCCTGGATGCAAAACCCTTGGTAATGAGATGTGCCACATAGAAGGACTTTCTGACCACAGAGGCAATGTGTTGGTCGAAGGAGAAGTTGCTGTCATCCTGTGCCCCCAGATCTCTCAAAATGCTTTCAGTGTTCAGTTGTCTCCCACAGATGTGGTCATTAGTGGGAACTGAGTTTTTCCCAAGGGGGATGATGATGCATTTTTTGGCATTAAGCTTAAGGCCATGGTTTCAACACCAGTCATTGGTCTCAATGAGGCCTCTCTGTAGGATGTCTACATCACTTGGGGAGTTAATAATGGCTCCCAGCTTGCAGTCATCTGTGAACTTGGTCAGCCAGTATCCCTCCATGTTGGCCTAGACTTCTGAGAAGTAGATGCCAAACACGAGAGGATCCAGGACCAATCTCTGTGGGACTCTACTTGTGATTGGTTGTCAATCTGACTTGGATCTGCTACTTTCACACTGTTGGTTCTATCTTGCTACATTATTATGCCTTCTAGCATACAGTATACAGTCCTTCTGCCATTAGTATATCACACCCAGCAACAAGGTGTGTAACTGTTTCCAATTCTGCTTTACAAAACCTGCATTTGTCTGTTTCTTCCACATGCTCAATGAACTTTGTAAACCAAAGTGTATATAGTCCACTATCTTGGGCTGCCAATATTAACCTTTCATCTTTTGGTTTGAATTTGCCTCTCCTTAACCATTCCTGATTTGATCAGGATCAAAATGAGGTTGTTCCCAACATTTTCTATACTTGCAACTATATTTATGCTTTTTCCACCTTTTCTTACCTTCTCATTTGATCCTTCACCTTATATTCTTTCTTTCTTTCTTTTGTTTTTTTTTTCACACATTCAGTTGCTGCCTGTTTTTTATCTACTTCTGGTTTGATTTCCATTCTGGCTTGAAGCCGATATGCTTTTACCAGACTAAGCAGGGAAGTCATCTTAGATTTTTTCTCCTCATGTTTTAAAACTTTCACTATGTCTAGGTCTTGTGAGGTCAGTAGATATGTATGCAGTCCCACAATTGCAGATCTATTCTTGTAATCAATTTCAAGGGGGCCCATACCTCCTTCAGAATGGGGAATATATAATCTTGGTATGCACTGATTTTTATAAATCATTTGATGAGCATGAAGCATCCTTCTTGTTTTCCTGCTGAATCTATCCAACACATTTTGGGAACAGTCAGTCACTCCAAAACTATAAGTTGGGACAGGAAGAGCAAATTGGTTTATAGCTTGAACATTGTTCCTAGATGCCAGTGCTGTTTTTAGGATTAATTTAAGTCTGATACACTCCCTGTTGCTGAAGTTCTTTTATATCATATTGTTGTCCCAAACTGAAGTTTTTTTGTTGCTGCAGCTTTCCTGCATTAATGGTTGCTTTTGCACATTTATCAAGACCAAATGATATTCTTGTATCATCTGAAAAAAGATTTTTTTGAACATGTTTTTACTGATTTTAATATATAAGTATTGATTCTAACATTGAAATACAAAATTGAAATAGAACAATATTAACAAATACCACAAACTGTAGCAAAACAACTATTAACAAAGGTGTCTAAGTAAGTAAACAACCTGTTATTCTTAATGTCCTTGTTGAAGAAAAAGAGTAGGAAAAGGTTTCCATATTATTGGTATGTTTACATTTGTTTATTTAGCAGTTATTTAAACTTTATCCATAAGTTGTAAGATGTGGTAACTCTAGTTGATCTCTTCTTGATTGTCAAAAGTTCATAGTGACAGACGTCGGTTGCCATATTTACACATTCTTTCATAGTAGGAATTTGATCACTTTTCCAGTTCTTTGTAATTGTTTTCCTTGCTATTGATATTAGACTCCATGATAACCCAAAAAGTTAGAAGTTTGATAAAACAAATGGACACAGTAATTAGGACTTTCCATAGAGATTTTGTGATACAACAGAAATAAATAGGATACATTACTGTGTAGCCAAATTAATAAGAGATAAGTTCCTACCACAGTAACACAGGGTAGTATGTTCCAGAGGATCTTTATAGATATTTCTCCAAAATGTATCTATTTCCATTTTCATTTGGTGGTCTTTCAGTTCCTTTTACCTTGTTTCGCAGTTCTCTATAAATCCTTTTTAGGTAATCAATACATTGCTTATTTTGTTCTTCTTTTTTATATTTATCTGTGTATCTTCTATGTTTTTCTGCCTGTGCTGATATAGTTAGTGTATTATTTGTCCCTATCTTTCTGAGTATTTTTGTTGATCTGTTCCATCTTCTATAGTCATCTAACAGTGATACTTCTTGTCTTAATTGCTTTATAGTTTTCTCTATTCAATACTTCCATGATGACATTCAATTTCTCCCAATCCTTTCCCTTAATACTCTGTTAAATCAAGCAACTTTTCTCTTAGATCATTTTCTTCTAAACTGAGAGGACACTCTTTGTTCTCCATTTCCTGTGGGCATTCCATAAAAAGTTACAGAGCATCTTCCAGTGACACATTCTCTTCAGTTTTGCCCTGTGCCATCCATTGCTCTTTCATTTAGGAATGTACTGGCCTATCACTCCATGACATTGACTTTGTCAGAATAGTCAAAGTTTCCTGTTTTTTCCCTTAATGTATAGTTTGTACTGGCTTCTTATGGGAGGCTCTAAAGTATCTTCATATGTCAACTGATTAGATGCTTCCCACTCCACTGGTTTCTCCTTAATTTGGGTGTCCATTGCTCTATACTGTTGTGTTGTTATCTGAGCTAAATTTTCTACAATAAATCCTTCAGTTTGAAGGTAATCCATAACCTCAGTTTCTATTTCTTTAACTTCTCCATTACTATTAACTACTCCATTACTTTTAATCTCTCCATGTAAACACTGAAATTATATTTAATGCTTCTTTCTTATAATCACTATCTAAGGTAGTCATCTTGGAGGCCCTAATAAATTGTTCTCTTGGGATGTTTTTCCATCATAAATTCAGGATGACCACTCTTAAAGTGGGTGGTGAAGTGGTGTAGACGTTACTGTTGTTGCCTCATAAGCAAAGGTTCCCTGGTCTGATTCCCAGCTGGGGTGCCTTCTGTGCAGAGTCTGCATGTCCTCACTCCTCACTGCATTTGTGTGGGTTTCAAACAGGTGCTCCCGTTTCCTCCCACATTCCAAAGACAGACAGTAGGTGGATTGGGCACTTTAACTTGGCCCTAGGTGTGAGTTTGTGCATGCAGATGTGTGTGGTACACCCTGCAAGGAGGGTTGGGCTTTTGGCTAGAAACATGAATCCATGAAACCCATAACTACTACAGAAACAATGTGTGTTGAAAGGTGATTGTTTCCACAAGAAAAAATGTTAGTGCAAGTAGCTATTTGAGAAGGCTTCTTCTCTACAGACTTTACGGACAATTTTCGTATTAAGTAAATTCCAATCCAAATTTACATCTAAGAAATAAACATTCAGCCCAACTTTGCCTAAAGTAAACTGAAAATAATCAGAGATTTTATTTAATTCCTTCACAAACCCTTGACATTTTGCCTGAGTGATCTCCATAACTAGGAAGGGGCTGTCCACAAACCTTTTTGTAACATATGATGTTCCCAAAATAATTACTGGTGGTTTGAAACATTGATTTCCCACCACCAAAGTGCTAAATTGGCAAACGTTGGGGCTACTGATATCCCCATTGCCACACCTCTAACCTGTTTATAATATTTTTTGTCAAACAGAAAGAAACTGTTTTCTAATACCATCTCCATCAATAAACAATATAATGATATCTGATCATTAGTGAAAGTAGTTTTCTGGCTCAAAAATAATTTTAAATTTTCTGTCCTTTTATATTGTGGCCTACATGTAAATAGTGTGCACAAATTGAGAGTTACCATATTAATATCAATATTACAATAATCATAATTTTCATAACAATCCCTTAATTTAACTGAAGGTTCCCAAGAATCTGTCAAATAGAAGATGATTCTTGTATTAAAGGGTTTAATATGATATTTAAAAATGCTGTAGTACCTTCACAAATATTGTTAGAAGCTGACAAAATGGGTCTAAAAGGTGTTTTTTGGGGATTTTTGTGAATTTTTGGAATCCTGAATAAAACTCTGATTTTAGAATGTTCAACATTTAAAAATTCAAACATGTCATTGCTCACGTCGTTATTCATCACAAATTCATATAAAGTGGATGTAATCATCCTATAACTCTTGTGTATTTCATGTAGAGTAACTTGATATTAATTGATATTGTTTAACATTTCATTAATAGCTGCTTTGTAATCACTATTGTCCATTATCACCAAACCACCCCCTTGTCAGCCTTCATAAACCTTAAAGTAATTTCTTTAATTTTTTGGAAGGCTAATGCAAATCAAGAACCTGCCCTTATGCTTGATATGTCTGTTGACTGTAAAGCCATCAGAGAAGTTATCAATAATAATTGGAAGGTGTTAGAAGGAAACCCCAATGTATTTAAAGTTATAAGAAAAAATAAACAAGCTTTGTTTATAAAGAAATAATTGATTTAAAAACATGTTACGATGATAACATACTACAGTAGATATTTAATTTACTACTAATAAAAATGACCAATAATTCTCATCAATTTCATTTTCAGCCAGTGCCCACTTCACTTATCTGTAACCTCATACAGAAACTTAAACCCACTGCTATCTCTGCTGATAAATTACCTGCAGAATACCTGCAAAAAGCTGCTAAAGTCATAGCCTACCCCATATCCATCCTCATTAACAGAACTATTTCTGAAGGATCTATTCCCCTAATCTGGAAAGTCTCTCACATAATTCCCCTGCATAAGGGCGGTAACTCCAAAGAGTTGTCCAATTATAGGCCCATAGCTATTCTATCTCCTTTGGCAAAAATAATGGAGAAATGTATACACATACAACTGTTAACCTACCTACTCGATCACAATTTATTAGCACCCTGTCAACATGGCTTTAGACCATTTCATAACACCACCTCTGCTCTCTTATTCTTCACTAACCATATTAACAGTAATCGTAATATTGATACTCTATCCTCAGGTGTTTTTATTGACCTGTCCAAAGCATTTGACATGGTGAATCACCACCTCCTTATAGACACACTCAAAAACCTGTCATTGGACAACTATACTATACAGTGGTTCCAATCATACCTACATAACAGGCAACAGGCTGTACTATGGGAAAACACTTTATCTTCCCACATCCCAGTCACTCTAGGGGTCCCGCAAGGATCTATATTAGGCCCATTACTCTTCTCCATCTTTACAAATGACCTTCATTCTGTAATTCCTCAAGCTGACTGTATCCAATACGCTGACAACTCCACACTCATATGCGCTGCTGCTTCTCAATCAGAACTTCAGTCACTAACCCAAATGACCTTTAGTACAGTTGAAAACTGGCTCCTACAAAGACGTCTTATCCTTAACCCCAAAAAAACAAAAATGCTACTATTTACCCCCACCCGCAGAACCTCCCCACTTAACTTTACTATTACTTCAAATGATGGAACTATAATATCTCCTGAACCAACCACCAAACTACTCGGGGTACTAATAGATAACAACTTGTCCTTTGAACCTCACATTAATAACACAATAAAAATAGTAAACACGAAACTAGGTAACCTCTATAGAATAAAACCCTTTCTTACACCTCCAGCCAGGGTTACTATTGCTCGTACCCACCTCATCTCTACCTTGCTCTATGCCTCCCCTATGTATACCAAAATATGTAGAAGTAATCTGAGTAAACTTACATCCTCCTACAACAATATTGCCAGATTTGCAGCTGGGTCCTCCTATAGAACTCATCACTGTATCAATCTGAATCAGTTAGGATGGTTACAGCTGCCAAATTTAATACTTTTCAATCAATTAATAGTAGCCCATAAGATCCTGTATATACCTCAAAATACACCCATACTTACATCCCTAGTCATCCCCTATAATAACCTCAAGACCTTACACTCAACTAATAACCTACTTGTACAAATATCAAAATCCAACAACTTAGCTGGTGACACCTTGTTCTCCAATACAGTAGGTAAAGCCTGGAACATCCTCCCAAGCCAGCTAACCTCAATATCCTCTGTCAGCTTATTTAAAAGCAAGCTTAAACCCTACCTCAAATCACACTGGTTATGCCCCTGTGTTAACCCAGACTAAGTACCTAACTATTAACTAGACTCCCACAATTCCTAGCCTCCCATGATCATGATCTTGTGTTGTCTCATTAATTTTTAGTGAGCTTAACCTTCCTTAGGATTTTTTCTCATGTAAATAAGTATATACTGTGGAATGATCAAACACCTTCATATAGTATCACAACCTATGTGTTAAATAACACTAGAAATCCATCCTTGTTTGCTGTTCTTCTATACTCTATCTATTGATCTCTAATGTTTTTCTTTCTTAGGTTTTTGTGAGACCTTAGTATCTCTTATCATAAATTACTAGGTGTATCTAATTTTGTAATATGTTATAAAGATTTGTACTACACCATTTCTAATACAAATGTATTAGTCTTATTCATCTATTCTTAAATAAATGTTTCCTTTTTCCTACTGAAATATAAAATATATAATCTTAGGCTTGTACTATAATTGTTAAAACTTATGTACCAAATTATACTGTTATTGTCTTTGTCTTGACCTTTTATGTTGTAATTTGTGGAGCTTTTCTCCCCGGGCCTCCACTGAAAATGGACATATATCCAGCTGGACTAGCCCAGTCAACAAATGTAAAATAAAAATAAAATAAAATAAAAATAAAATAAAAATAAAGAGATGTACACCTGTGGAATATGTAAGGTATGTAGGTTTATTTATGTTAGTCCTTACATTGCCTTAGATCATTTAGAATATACAGTACAGATTACAGGCAGATACACTTGCACATTCAGAGTGGTAGTATAAATAGGGTTGTGCTCAGGGTGCCAAGCTTTTTATATAGGCATTGTCACTTGTCCCTCTAACATAGATAACAAACAGGCTGGGTAGTTCATTTAGATGCTTTATTATACAGAAACACATCAAGATGGATAGTAGCATCATTAAATATAAACAAACTTATCGACAGACCTACCTTACATACATACATTCTTACATCTCAACAGCTTACTACAAAAATGGCAGTCAGACTTGCTCAGGCACAGCATTTATGCCCTTGTGCAAGACCTTGGATATCTTCTTAAAGAAATATGCACACACATTGATCTACATTCTCCATCTTAAAAAAGATGGCCAGAATGACATTGCGATTAAATATGCATCAATATAGACATTAAAACAAACACAATGTTCATGTCCAAGTTGCAGTGTATCTATAACATGGTCTGGAGATGTGACCAGATCTCGTAACATAACAATCAGGACTAGGTTTAGCAAAAGAGACGGTCTTCGGTGAACAACTCATATCAGGAATTTTGGGACTCATCACAGGAATGGGAATATTTTCTGTCACATCTTCTGGAATTGGAACACTGGACAACTCATTCTGAGATAAAGAGTCTTTCTCACAGGCTGTATGTTGTGGTATAGGCACTGACACCGGTATCAAATATTTCCAATTCTGCCTAAAGTCGACTCCCTGTCACTCCACAATGTACGAGCTCAGCTCTGGGCAAATATTCTTCATGGCTCCAATCGAATCATAACTTTTGAACATTTGCATCCTTACTACTTTTCCTTCTCATATTGGATTGAGCGTTTTGATGGTCTTATCGTAATAGGACTTCTGGTTTAAATACTTTTTCAACAGAGTGATTTTCACTTACCTGTTGCCCCTGACACATGGAATCAACAATTGGTTACTGATTGGTAATGTGGTTCTGGTTTGTCTTGACAGAAGTCTTTGAGCAGGTGAACCAAGATATTTATCACGAGTAATGCTTCTAAGATTCAAGAGATTCAGGAAAACATCACCATTGTCTCATTTCAACTTCTCTAGTAACTGCTTTGCATATTTAACTGCACATTCTGCCAAACCATTCGACTGCGAATACTCTGGGCTACTTGTGACATGAGCAAATTCCTACTCTTTGGCAAGTCTTTTGAACTGTTGGCTTGTAAACTGTATGTCATTGTCAGAAAAAAAAACTTTGTGTAGACTACCATGAAATGCAAGATAATGCTTCATCTTAGTAATGACAGTATTGGATGTTAGGTTGGGAAGTAGGTCAATCTCGAACGAATTAGAAAAAGAGTCTACTAACACCAAATAATGTTGACCATTCCACTTGAAAATGTCATCAGTAGCTACTGTTGACCAAGGTAGTTAAGGAATCTGCTTCAGCTGAAGTGGTTCTTTTTGTTGATGTTGCTTTGTACTATTACACACAGAACAAAGTGAAAGTACTCTCTCAATACCTTATGACATAGAAGGCCAAAATGCTAATTCTCTCCCCCTACTTTTGGTAGAGTCTGCTCCTGGGTGACTTTGATGTAAGATAGCAATGCACTCATATTGCAAAGACTTTGGAACAATAACTTTAGGACCTTTCCGATGATACCATTGTCTGGCAAAATCTCATCTCTGTATGGAAAATAAGGTTGTACTTATGGAAGTAAACTAGATAGCTTTGACAGCCATCCTTCTTTGATAAAGTGGTTGAGCTTCTGTAAAACTGGATCTGTGGCTGTGTGATCTCTCAGCTCATCAAGATGTTTGGAAGAAATAGTTCTCATCTTCATAACTTCAGAATCAAAGTGCTCATTCTCGTGCTTTTCAGGGGTTTATATGGGTGATCTGGACAAAGTATCAGCAATACAAAGACGTTTGCCTTTCTTGTAGACAAGATTGAAATGAAACTTTTGCAATCTCAAAATCATGCGTTGTAATCTTACTGGAGCTGTATGCATAGGCTTTCTCAAAATAGTGACTAGAGGTTGGTGGTCTGTTTCAGTCTGGATAGGTCTACCACAAACATAATAATGGAATGTGGAACATGCAAACACAATAGCCAAAAGCTCTTTCTCTATCTGACCATACTGCATTTCAGCTTGGGTAAGGGTTCTGGATTCATAAGCAACAGGATGACCTTCTTGTAGAATGACTGTATCAGGAATCAATTTTGAAGCCTCACATGAAAGAGTAACTGGCTTCTAGATGTCATAGTATCTTAGAGTAGGTGGACTGGCAATTCTCTGTTTTAGGACATCATGTGCTCTGTGGTGGTGCTCTAACCATGGCCAGGATAAATCTTTATGTGTTAGCTCCCTGAATGGTGCTGATATTTCACTCGAGTCTGGAAGGAACTTGCCTAGGTAGTTAACCATGGCAAGAAAACATTGCAGGGCTTGAACATTGTCTGGAGCTGGCATCTCAAGAAAAGCTGTTTGCTTAGAAGGGTCTGGTCATAAGCCTGAACTGGTAAATAAATGATCAACATAAGTGACTTATTGTAGCCTGAATGTGCATTTCTGTGGATCCAGCTTAAGATTCACTTGACATACCCTTTGCAGAACTTTTCTGAGGTGTCTGTCATGCTCTGCTTCACCATTACCTCCTACCAGTATGTCATCTACTATAATAGCATAAGGATAACCAGAAAAAATTGCTACATTGCATGTTGAAAGACTACACTTGCAGAATTTATTCCAAATGGCATTCTCAGAAATTTGTGCCTGCCAAATGGAGTACTGAAAGTCGTTAGCAATGAAGATTTCTTGTTAAGCAAAATTTGCAAAAATGAACTCTTTGCATCTAAGACAGAAAAAACAGTGGCATTTGGCATAAGAGCAGTGACTTCTTCAACTGTATGCATCGGATGATGAGGTCTTTTCAGTGCCTTGTTCAAATCTCATGGATCAAAACAATTTCTCATGTCATCTGAGCTTTTCTTATGAGCTACCGCCATGGAAGATACCCACTCAGTCGGTTCGTCTACAGGACAGATCACACCTTGTTGCATGATTTTGTCTAGTTTGGCTTTGACTCTTGTCTGCATAGCTATTGAAACTTTACAGGTGGGCCTGAAAACTGGACTTACATCTGGGTCTAACTTCATGGAGTACACAACTGGAACTGGAAGCTTGCCTAGATTGTCTTAGTAAAGATCAGCATAGGTGGAAAAAGTAGACTGGGTGAAATTACAGTAGTGGTCTTTTAAGCTAACATGGTAAACTTCCTTATTAAATGAAAGCAGTCCCATTTTCAAACTATCTCTGAGCCCTAATAATGACTGGACATGCCGCTTGACCACTTAAAATAATAAGTCATAGCTTCTCCCAGCATAGTAACATAAAAACTTTACTGAGCCTTCCATTTGAATCACACTTTGCCAAATCAAGCCTTTCGCCAGCACATTCTCTAGCAAATGTTTCTGCAGACTTAACATTACACTTTGAGCCGGTATCAACTTTGAGCTCCTGGGTTTGCCATTTGTCTGAACAGTACAAAATACTTCATTCTTGGCCTATAAATCTACTGCATTGGCTGTTTCTCTAAGCACTGACACACCATCAGCATAAAAAGTAGGGTTGCCGCTTTCTAACTGATCAACTCATCTCTTTAAAGTGTTCCATTTTAAGAAAAGAATATGTGGCTTTTGGTTTACAAAATCTTTTGAAATTATTCCATTTATTACATTTGTGGCATTGTTGACCCAAAGCTAAGCATCTCTTTCTTTTAGATTCATGAGTACCACCACATTTATGACAGCTGGCAATAAAACTGGGTGTTGGCCCTTACTTTAAATTTGCTGACTCACTTTTATGCTTCACTGAGGCCATGTGAACTCTGGAACTTGCTAGAAAGTTCTGGGGTTTACCTGTGAGTGTTGCAGGGGCTACAGTTGCTGCCATATACCTGGGCCTGTTTCTTTTAACCACATGCTGCATGCTAGCAATGTAGAAGTTTCTGGAAACATGCCTTTCTCATTTGTAAGCATATTTGTTTGCTTTTTTGTGAGCTCATATATCTGACAAATCTCAATGGCCTTATTCAGAGTTAAATCACTGTCACAAAGTAAACTCTTTCTCACAGCATCATCTTTAATGCCACACAGAAATGTATCCATTATCAACTCATCACTTAAGTCATTTAATATGCATGTTTTAGCCTAATTTCTTAAGTCAGTTATATATGCTGCAAAAGTATCACCAGGCTTTTGACCTCTGTGTAAAATACGTGCTTCTCCATTGTAATGTTTGTCTGAGAGTTACATGTTTCTCTAAATTTATGTTTTAAGCAATCAGGGTCCTCCATTCTCTCACCAGGTACAGCAATATGACATTTTCCCCACTCTCCAGCAAAAATATCAGGTGCATACACAAATGAACATTTCCTTTCAATGGCTTCTGACCCAGTTAAATTAAACAGAATAAATGCATTTGTACTGTCATCTTTATCAGAAAATGCAGCCTGTATAAAAATGTCATACTCTTGCTCAAGCACTCTCCAGTTGTCTACAATAGTATTATCAAACACAAGTGCACTTGGTTTTTCAAATCCTTCAGCCATGCAAAAAAGTATGTGCAAACACACTGAAAATATGGCCCTTTTAATTATACATGAATACGTTATTATTATTATTACCACTTGTCATCCAGGTTTTGTTGGTTTTGGATCATGTGAATTTGCTTTACCTCACACTCTGAATCATATAGTTGAGATTTTCAGGGTTAGTCTTCCCACGATCACCCTATATTGAGTAATCAACCATGGCACAAAATGGAAAACTTAAAGAAATGCAATATTTGCAAATGCAAATTGAAATATTTCCATTTTGTTTCTGAAAAGAACTTGACAGATTTGGACTTACTAAAGTATAGCATTTGCAGTTGTTAATGAAAACAATTTCAAAATATGCATAGTAAGGGTATACAAATCTTTGAGAAATGTCATCATTTTTGGAAAAGACACTATTGAAAAAGAATAAGGTCTCTCGTGCATTCAGCTGACTGAATAAAATGTGTAGAGAAGATGAGGCCCAAATTCATCAAGCAAACAAATCCAATAATGTGGATTTATAGTCACGCAGATGAATGTTGATGTCTAGCAGCATGTTGAATAAGGTCTCTAGGCAACAGATCAAGGGCATGCCCAGTTATAGGACAAGAGTGTCACAGCATATGACTTTAAGCATTATTTATGTATTTTTGGGGATTGTGGCTGATTGTAGCCATAACTGCTTACAAAGGACACAGTCAGTCATACCTATAATTTGTCTTTCATTTCCTTCTTGAACAAATTATTTATTTATTTTATTTTGTTTTGTTTTTAACAGGTTTGTTTGACTGGGCATAGTTAAATACCACTTTTCAGCAGAGCTCTGAGGAGAAAAGCTCCAAAATATTATAAACAATTTTTAACAGACATTCAGTAATATAATTTAACAGAAGTTAAATAATATGCATTAACAATTACATATCATTTGTTAATTAAATTGCATTAATTTGAAAAAATAGACAACTATTACAGTATTAAAATACTTATACTTTAGTGGTTATTAAAACATTGAGAATTTGAAGAGGTGTTTTAATGGGTTTGTCAGATAGATAAGAGATCACGAGATTACTGCTTAGAAATTCAAAGAAACAGAAGTGAGGGAAAGAAATATGTAGAGCAGAAAATGTTAATATTGTAGTTACGATGTGGGGCATAAAGCAGGTTAAGAAAGAATTATATGTATTGCTATCATAAGGTTTATAGCAGAAGTATAGAATTTGGGGTGGATGACCAGTGTCACAAAGCAATATGTATAAATGGGAAATACTAGTCACTGGTTGTAAGTCATAGCATTCTGAATAAAGGGAAATGGTATGTCGATATGGTAGGCTATAGATAACAGTGGCATTTATCTTGGACATGAACAAGAGCATTGATCTGATAGGTGATGTTTTTGTTGTATTTTAAATGAGTATGCATTATGATTAGATTTCAGTGGTTGCAATATGTTGTTCTATAGTTTAGCTGCACTATGGAGAGTCACCTGCCGTATTGGATGATTTGGGTATAGTGATCAGTGATTTTTCTCTAGATAATAAAGTTGTACTGATAGAGTAGTCCTTTATTAAGTTGTTAATGGCTGTAACATTTCTGGCTTATTGAGAAGTTGGTGTGTTGAAGTTAGCAGAGAAAGAGCTATGTGATGTGGTAGTTCTTATCAGTTTAATTATCTAAGGGATAGGCATGGGATGTTTTCTATCCTTATAGTTTACTGCACATTTGGCTATTTTATTGCAACATTGCCCAAGTTTGGACAGTTGTAAAACTTAGACAGCACTGAGAAGAGATGGCAGTAAGAAATAGAGGCTATACATTTTCTGCATATGTCAGTGAGTTAAGGTTTTGGGTTTCTAATACCACAACAGAACATCATTCCTAAGTCAAAGTATGATTAAAGTTTGTGAAATTAGCATTGTTTCAGCCCATGATGTTAGCTGAAAATGTTCATCACAGCACCTGCCATGTGCCCAGAACTGACTACTTTTGCAATTCCTATGGAGTTACATATATCAGCAGCATATCTAAATAAGGCTACACATTACTTTTATAATTCCAATTCCTTATACTACTATTGCAACTATCTGGACGTCCTTTTTCTACATTACTCTCATTCCTGCCTGCAAATCCTGATTTTTTTGAAATTGGTGTCTCACTGTACATAAGACACTGTAATCGCTGGGTGTAGCAATTTTAATGGTCAATGCTACTTTTGTACTCTTTTCATGGACAACCATATCTTGTTTTCTTGCATCTATTTTTTGAACTGTTGGTAATCAGTAATCCCATGTGATATAAACGTCATCATTCCCTATAATGTTTTGTGGCTGATGTTTCCAGTGCTGCTCAGCTACTTCAATACTATAATATTTGCTCAATCCCCAAATGCAAAAGTCTTGCTGCATTATTATGCCTTTCAGTATACAGGCCCTCTGTCATTAGTGTATCACACCCAGGAATAAGATGTGTGACTTTCCAGTTCTATTTTACAGAACCTGCATTTGTTTGTTTCTTCTGCAAGTTCAATGGACATTATAAACCAACACGTACCTAGTCCACTATCCTGATCCACTAATATTAATATTTCTTCTTTTGGTTTAAATTCACCTCTCCTTAATCATTCCTGCATTAAATCCTGATTGAAATGAGGTTGTTCCAGGAGTTTTCTGTACTTGCAACTATATTTATGCCTTTTCCACATTTCTTACCTTTTCATCTGATTCTTCTACTTACATTTCTTGTTTTGTTTTTGTCACATTCGGTAGCTGGGTAACCACAAAACCAAAAACAGACCAAAGTGTACAAACTTACACAGCAGGTCAGCCCAGAGGTATAGCCAAGAACACACAGGAGAGTTCTAAACTGGTTTATTAAAACACTTAGAAGGACTGAGCAATTCTGTTAAAAAACTTCTTCAGAATCAATGTACAACACCAAGTACCATCCTTAAGTACCTTCCCCCTTAATCATATATCCAATAAAATCTCAGCATTAATTGATATATTGAATTCAACACCTCAAGATTTAAAAAGGAACACACAAAAAAAATAAATAAATAATTACCTTATCTTATTTTTGTGCTATTCTTCTGTTCCATCAATGTTTTGGTAAAGTACCTTAATCACCTGTTTTTGTCTAGCAACCTATCTGCATCTAAAGTTAAATGCTCTGTAACTTATTACTTAATACTTTGTGTGTCTAGTCTGTTTTAATGTGGAGCTTTTCTCCCTGGGCCTCTACTGAAAATGGACATATATGCAGCTAGACTAGCCCGGTCAACAAATGTACAATAAAATAAATAAATAAAAATAAACACACATTTGTAGATATAAACATATATACATATATACACCCATTCCCAGGCTAATACACATATGCTAAAATAAAGCTATAGTTCAAGTTATACAATGTAAGATTTAAACTTTAAGATACTGGAAATAGAAAGACCCTCATTCAAACTGCGGGGGGGGGGTTGTGGCATTCAATCTAATCTGCCATCATAACTCCTTTTCCTCCAGGATGTCTTCCCATGCCCCCACCCAAGATCCTTTGCCACACATTCTAACACAAAGAAACCAAAGCAATGGTCACTATATTCCATGACATGTTTGGCAAGAGCATTCCTGTGTTCCCTCTTCCTGATATCCAAGCTGTGATCATAATTATGCTCTCTTTATTTTCTGTTAGTTTTTCCAACATAGAAATGTTCACATTTCTGACACTTGGCCAAATAGATCACCCCTATAGAACTACAATTGCTATAAGCCTTGGGCCGAATATTCTTCTGGTTGAACCAAACGTGGTCCCCTTCCATGATTACCTTACATTGTGTACAACAACCACACTTGTAAGTTCCCCATTTTTTATTTCTATAAATGGGGCCACAATCAATAGTTACATGATCCACGTAATTCTTCAGGGTCTTACCCCACTACCAGGAGTGTTTCTCCCAGTATATTGGCCACTTCCTTGAAATATGAAAAAATATGCCAATATTTATACAAAATATTTTTGATCTTAAAAGCCCCAATGCAAAATTCAGTGATAAAGGCTCCTTGGACATCCTGGCTTACTTTGGACATTCCCATAACAATATCCCCTATTGAGGTGATAGAAGAATGGATAAGGGGAACTATCTCATCCCTCTCCCTTCTCTTTTTGATATTTTCATACACATCGGTAACAATTTCCTTGGGGTACCCCCTGCAGATGACCATATTGCCCAATTTGTCACATTCCTTTAAAATTTCTTCCCAGGTGGATACCATGCAGGCTAGATGAATATGTTGGCATTTCACTATGCCAAACTTCTGATGCGAAGGATGATTGCTCTCATAATGTAAAATGTTATTACTACATGTAGGTTTCCAATAAATGGTACTGACCCATCTTTTCTCTTTCTGATCTTTAGATATAGAAACATCTAAATAACTAATAGAAAAAAAGTCATAAACATAGGTGAATTTTAAGAAGGAGGTGGTGGAGCTCATATAATCAATAAATGGTGGTGGATGGTACTTGGTGGTGTACACTGATTCTGAAGATGTTTTTTAACAAAAGCATTCAATCCTTCTGAGTGTTTTAATAAACCAGCTTAACACTCTCCTGTGTGTTCTTGGCTTCACCTCTGGGCTGACCTGCGGTGTAAGTTTGTACATTCAGTTTCTGCCTGATTTTTATCTACTTCTGATTTGATTTCCATTCCAACTTGATGCTGATATGCTTCTGCTAAGCTATGCAGGGAAGTCATCTTAGCCTTTTTCTATTCATGTTTTAAAACTTTCTCTTTATTTGGATCAGGTGAGGTTAGCAGATACATATGCAGTCCTATGATTGCAGATCTATGGATATAATCAATTTTGAGGAGGCCCATACCTCCTTCAGATTGAGGAATATATAAAGTTGGTTTACTGTGATTTTTATACATCATTTGATAAGCATGAAGCTTTTTCTTGTTTTCCTGTTTATCTGATCTAAAACCTTTTGGGGCCAGCCAATCACTCCAAAACTGCAAGTTAGAACAGGAAGAGCAAATTGGCTTATAGGTTGGACTTTGTTCCTATATGTCAGGGTTGTTTTAAGTATTAATTTTAGTCTTCTAAAATGCTCCTTACTGAGTTTTGTTTGGATTTTATTTCAAGTTTTTTTGTCAGTCCATCAATTTCCAAATATTTATACATTCCTTCTTGCTCAAGTTCCTTTATATCACATTCCTATTCCAGACTGGTATTTATTTGGAGTTGCAGCTTTCCTGTTTTAGGTTTTGCTTTTGCACATCTATCAAGACCAAAAGACATTCTATAATTTGAGAAGGTTTTGACTAATTCCAGCTGTGCTTTCAGCTAGCCATCTATAGCACTGTATAGTATTAAATCATCCACAAAAAGAAGATGAGAAGTTTGTACATGTTGTTATTTTCTGGGAGCCAGATTATAAACATGACCTAATCTGTTAAGTAGGCAGCTTAATGGAAAAAAGGAAAGACAAAAAACACTGGTGACAAAAAGTCACTCTAGAATATCCTCCTTTAAATTTTTATCCCTGGGATAATAATTTGTCCTTTATCATAGCTTAGTTGTAAAACAGTTTGCCACTCTTTCATAGTCACTGTAATGTAATTGATCAGTGTAGGGTCTATCTTAGTCATCTGTAAGTATTCCATTTTCCATGAATGCAGGATGGTGTCAAATGTTTTTTTTCAATCTATCTATGTCATTTATTTAACAACAAATGACCCTTTGTTTTCTCTTTATGATGTCCTTAGATTTTGATGAGATTTTTTAATTATGTGTGATATATGATTGTCAAATTTCAACTGGTCTTTCTCTGATGACACTCAGTAATTTTTTTGTGTTGTTTACCTGTTCTATGATGGTGTCATTGACAATGATGTTTTAATAGAGATGTGTTTTGGGGTGAAGAGCATTAATTAATGTATTTATTTTTAGGGTGCAGAAGTAGCTGTGAATTATCTATTGTTGTTTCAATTGATAAGAAATTGTTGTGTAATATCTCAGAGTTTAGAGAAAGATTTGATAGAGCAGATTAGGAATCAGTCATCAGCATATTGAACTACAATACCATCTTCTGTAGCAGTGTAGAGGTAATTTATGAATATGTTGAAAAATATTTGTCCTAGAGTAAATTTTTGTGGGACAAATAATTACTCACAATAAGGAGGAGAAACCATTGTTCCACTCCACTCCTTATGCTCTGTTTGGGAGGTAGCTACAGAACCATTGCAGTAAAGAGTTGACAACATTAGCAGTGCTAGAAATGCATGCTGTTGAGAAACTGTTAATTCTCTCATGGGCAAGTTACAACAATTGGGAATGGGATGCTATCAGAAAGGTGATGCATTATAGTATACAAATGTGTGTTCAGAGGTTTAGGAATATGTATATATATATATATATATATATATATATATATATATATATATATATATATATATATATATATATATATATATATATATATATATATATATATATAGAGAGAGAGAGAGAGAGAGAGGGAGATGGATAGCACGCGCTTCTTTGGTGTAGAAGGTTGTGGGTTCAATTCTTATACAAGCTAGCTAGATTAGTTTTCCAGTACTGGTATTCTCCTGATGGGATATTAAACCAAGGTCCTAACTGCCCGAGTTGGTGATGACACAGGGATCACAGAAGAATGTAAAAGATCCCACGACATTTATCAAAAAGAGTATCAGTCCTTTATTAAACACAACATAAAAAACATTATTTACATATTTACAGGTACATATAAACACATTTTTATTTGTCATTTTTCTTATAAGATCATCATTGTTATTCTTCCGTTGTTGATCCCCACACACTCATTCTTCCAATAGCATAATCTAATTTTTTACAACATATCTACCAAAACCTATTTCCTATTAAATAAAATTCCATTCAGTCTTTCATTCCAAATAAGCCATATTCCATAAAATAAATTCTTATTATCTAACCTTCTCAGATATTCATTCTTATTATTTGTATAATATCCATAAGAAATCATATTCATATCTATATTTTATGTCATTAATAGTCTCAAAAAAACTTTATTTACACATTTTTCATAGTTTCACTACTCTTACATTACAGAAAAAAATGTCTCTTCCTCACCACAGAATAAACACATTATATCAACTTACTTTTTATATGGCACATTCCTCTTTACTGGTAACTTATTGATTATCACTGTCCACTGAAAATTATGACACTCTATTTTCTGGATACACCACCTTTTCCTTACTTTAATCACTTTAATAATTATTTGTTAAATACTCTATGTCACCAATTCTTATGTTCCATCTCAGTTTTGTTTCTTGATGTAGACCTTTTCATTTCATTTCCATACTATTTTTCTGTTTTTTGTTCACGTTATCTCCCAAATTGTTTTGTACTTATATTTGAACATTTAACTATTACATTCACATTCTCTTCCTTTAGCCACTTTAGTATTTAATACAGTTTTAAAGAAGCAATAAAAAAGCTAGATTTAATAACCCAACCCCTCCCTTCATCTTCTTTTATGCATAACACATTAATTTCACTAGGTTTATCTTAAATCTCATGTGAAAGAAAACACTAATTGCACAATTTCCTTTTCATAATTTACAGAAATCATATAAACATTTGATATGCACACCAGTTTTCCCATTAATACTGAATTACCCAAATAGCCTTTTTTTCCTGAACTCTAATCCTCAACAGAAGGCACATTTTTTTAGATTTCTTTTGTCAAACCCTTCAGTTGTATTATAAATACATAATTTTCTCAAATTTTATTCCTAGCAAAGACTCTTCATTCATTAAAGAAAAACGCCCCTCCCAATATTCACCAAAATCTCAACTTTTATCTTTATTTAATCATTTTCATTATCTATATACATCCGTTAAGTAAGCTAGGACTTCCTTCATCCATATTTTGTTCTTAGCAACTTCATCTATATCATCTGCCTATGCAAAAACTACATTAACACCTCATTTTGTTTCAAATATCAAGCATATTTCATGTCATAAGCTTCTTCACTCACTATCTCATGTATTAATAATACAAACAATATTCTATTTATGAGATATTTTTGTCTTATACCACACTTCATGCATACGTCTTTATTCTGCCATCCATTCAATAACCCTCTCACTCTATCATTCTGCTATTCTGACATACACACTCTGCTAATTCTCTTACCTATTCCATATTTCTCTGTAATATCCCACAAAGCATCATTTCCTACTGTATAAAATACCATGCTAATATCACCTACCATAACTTTCACATCCTCCATTTTACTTATAACATCATCAATTTCTCATATAGGCAATAACAATTCTGGGCATCCATTACCTTTTTACCATACAAATTTTCTTACATAATATCCCTCTTCCTTCCTTCCATTTTCCTTTGTATAACATCCACAAAATGTGATAATCTATGTTGTTTTGTGTGATTGTTATTATTTCATTCTTGTCATCTTTCTTTTTTCCATATACATGTTAATATCCCACTACATAACTCTTCAGAAACAAACCCTTTATTCAAACATTTATTCAGATTGTTAAAAAGTACTCTATTTTCAAACTCGTTTATTTTTTGTATATTCCATTACCTATACCATCTGGGCCTGACACTCAATCATCATTTACATTCCTTAGTATTTCTTCCAACTCACTATTAGGAATTTCTTTTTCAAATTCTTTCTTAACTCACTTTGGAAATTTCTTTACTTTCCGTTCTCTCTTATTTTCAGTCTTTATACTCCTAGATATATTTTCTATATGCTATACAACAATACACAAGATCTGCTACTGTGTTCTTTTAACCTCTCCTCTTACATGTTTAATTTCTCTCATTACACTAATATCCACCTTTACTTTTCTACTCCAATATTCAGATAACTCCTCCATTTTCCCTTTAAAATAATATCTTTGCCTAAACAGTAATGCCTTCAATTTTTTTATTTCATTCATGGGTCCTCTTCAGATGATCAAAGTTTCAAAACTTTGAACATTGTAGGGCCAAGGATCAGAGGATCGAAGTTTGAAAACTTTGAATGTTCTGAATGAAGATCGCAGTACAGCACTGAATGGGAAATTTACATTTTTCCTCTCTGCAGTGTGATCTCAGAGTTGGTATATTTAGTTAGAAGGGGATGAGGGGAGTGCAGGGATTCTTGCTCTCCTGTTAAAATGTAAAATAAAACATTGTTGTTTTTATTTTTGTTTTAATTTGATGTTCATAGTTTCAAAACTTTGATCATATGATCTTCAGCCATATGATGTTTGAAGTTTTGAAACTTCAGTCATCTGAAGTAGACCCTTCTTTTATATATTTCTTTTACATATCATAATACTGTCTTGTACAATTCTCTACATTTTCTAATACATTTATATTTATTGTCCTATACTTCACTTTGGCTTCCTTTCATATATCAACCTGCCTCTGGAAAAGAAAAAAAAAAAGAAAAAAAAAACACTTTTTATACTTATGTTTAAGTTAATTCCACCACTTAGACCTGTCCTTTTATAGAAATCCTTCATGGTTATATGATCCATTCATAAGTTCCACTTTCCAATTTCATCCCATAATTTCTATTTTATTATTTATATTATCTTTCATATTTTCATATACTCCATTTCTTCCATTACCTCTATCCATATTGTTAAATGGTCTGAAAAACCTTACACAACTGTATCAAAATCTACTACCTCCAAGCATTCTGATAATATAAAAATAATCAATTTAAAATCTAAATGCTCCCTTTAAAATGTTATCACTTTGTATATTTTACACCATTCAATGTATTTTTACGTATTCCCCATAAATCGACATTAAAAATGTGCATGCTATCCACCACATAGTCCAATATTTGAAATTGTCTTAATTATGCATATACTGCTATGATTCTATAAATATGTTCTCACCATCTAACATTGACAAAAGTTAACATTACCATTCTTACTAATGATACATCTAGTATTTTCACTATGCTTTTATACAACAAAGGCAATCTAAAATAACCTTCACTTCCTGAGTGCCATATTATATTTCCTCCCCACAATTTTTCTGTTTTCAGTCTTTCTTCACTTGTGAGGAGTCTTGCATTCTCTAACACAATGCCATTCACATCACATTTGTGCATCAATCTAGTATCCCTGTTCTTCTTACAGTGTTAATAATATAGTTCACATTTACTGAAATTCCACTAAATTTGCTGCTTTTCCTTCTAAGTTTAGGGGATTTTTTTTTTAATTTTTGTTGTTTAATTTTTACTCTTTCAACTGTTGAATATTTTTCTTGTTTTATATGCAAATAATCCCTGATTCTCAGAATCTAATTTTTCACAGGGTACAACTTCAAGACATTATTAGCCAGTCCCTTTTCCCAATCTACCGTTCTGCATCCAGTCTTTCTCCTTCCTTTTCCCCTCCTCCATATTTTTTCTTCTTTTTTCTAAAATGTATTCGTTATCTAGTTCACCTACTCCCTCAGTCTCTTGATGTCCTTCATCATGTATGTTTTCTTCAATTTTTTGTATTATTTACTATTTGCTCTTGACAATCCTTCCAAAAGTATCCTTTTTACGCAATGTGGATTTAGCCACACACCTTATTGTTATATTCCATTTTCCCTCACACTGATTACATTGTATCTTGTCACAATCATTAATTAAATAAGAAAGGTTCCCATAAAAGAAACAACTAAATGTCCTTCTATAACCAGCAGCAAAAATAATACTTGTCAAGTGTTTCACCATCTTTTTTTTTTCACATTTCAAAAGAGCTTCCAGCCTTGGCTCTCCACTATATACGTTTCTGTCACCTCTAACTTTCACAATGATATCATAACTTCTAAACTGCAAAGTAGCATTGTTTTTTTTTTTTTGAACATTTAGGTTACTATGAGAAAATAAAATAATTGTTCCACATATAAATATCCTTCTGGTTGTAACTCAGTTCCAGAAATCTTGTCAACAGCTCCTCAGTTTCAAGTGTTAAGTCTTAAAAAGTCTCTGTTCCTGTATGTAAAAAAGAACATATTTCTTGAGCTTTAAAATCCAGAGCCTTTAGCAAATTCACTCATATATAACATCTATTACAATAAAAAAAGTTTACTTAAAGTTTGCTGCTGCTGTCCTTGTTTCCTTGTTTTTATGTTGCATGTGATTTAAATACTGCATTCCCTGCTGCCAAAAAAACAGTTTCTCTCAGCCTGTTGATGCTTTATCCTTTTATTTAGACACTGAATCATAAGTTTTAACTTTTGCATTATCTGCTGCCACATGATGTAGTTTCTTCTACAAGTCATCTCACCCCATGAAACTGCAGAACTCTCACATGGATCATTCTGCTCAGTTATTTTCAACAAAACATTATCTGCAAGCCCTACTGAGGTCAAGTCATGTAATCTGCATTATTTCAACAGACTCACCTGCTTCATTTTCCATTAAGACAGCTAAATTCTGCAAATTTTCATTATCCACCAGGCAGAAATTCTGATACTATATACTGAGCAAATGTCTCTAAAATTCTCATTTCCACCTCAAAAATCCCCATAGCCTTTCATTCCCCCACTATGCTGCTGCATCTTCCCTTAGGCTTTTCCTTGCTGCTGTAGCCCCTCTCCCCATGTTATATAGCAGCCAAAAAGAGTAGGGTATATATATATATATATATATATATATATATATATATATATATATATATATATATATATATATATATATATATATATATATATATATATATATATATATATATATATATATATATATATATATATATATATATATATATATATATATATATATATATATATATATATATATGTATATATATATATATATATATATATATATATATACTCAATTAACATTATAAAGAACATGCATTATTTACAATTGCTTGCATCTGATATTCCAACATCATATAACTTCATACATTTCAGTTATGCCCCCCACTCTTTTTTCCAAAACCAAAAATGTATCTTTTGCAAAATTTCAGACAATACCCATTTCCCATTATAATTTACCTCATTTGATTTTTATTCCGCATTACTCACAGAACATAAAATAACTTTTTTCATCAATTTGTTTCACTTCCTTTGCTTTGTGTTACCATAGTATTTGTGCTGTGTCATATTCTTGTTTGTATATTTCACAATTTTAAAATCATTCAATACATTAATTTCATACAATTTTTTCCAACAATTGTCTCACTGCTGTACAATTCAAGAAAGCATGTTGTGTCATCTCATTCTCTTTACAATGGTTGCATACCCTCTCCTGAATCCTTTTATAAGGCATATTTTCTTTAACAGGCAGGTTATGTATCATTTACCTTCATATAATGTATTTACATTCATGCATTTTGGCTCCATATTAGCCTTATTTTAATTGCCTTTCTTTTTTCATTAGCTAAGTTTTTCCAAGGATAAATGTACTTATATTCCCTTACAACATTTTCATACCATTTTTTTGTTCTTTTCTACTTTTCCTATCTTATTTTCCATAATAATACCTTGCTTTGATATATTTTAATCTCATTATTAACATTGTTCTTCCATCTTTGTCCATATCATAAACTTCCCCAAAAATTTTCATACTTAATTTTAAATATATAATTTATTGTACTCCTCGTTTCTTCTTTTATTCCTCATAACACATTAATCAAATTCAGCTAAGCTGCATGAAGTATCGGATTTATTAATCCAAGTCCTCCTTCTTCTTCTTTCACATGTAGAACTCTTCTCCTTCAAGAATTTAGTCATGAACCCCATATGAATTAAATATAGTCAGTAGCAATTATTTTTCATACTTAGATGGAATCACATATACATTTGCTAAATAGGCAATCTTACCTAAAAAAATAGAGTGCATTAAATGTAACTTTTAGGTTCATAGGTTCATAGGTAGGTACTAGGCTATCGGCCCAAGGGCCTACGCAAGCCTAGTCAATAAGGTTCCCTGGCTTACGCCACCCAAGAAAGTTATTTTCCTCTGCCACTGTCGAGCAGAGACACAGAAGTGATCCCCGGGGTGTATTTCCTATTTACCATCCACTCATCAAGATTTTTTTTGAAGAGTGATAATGAAGAACTTTACTTGACATAAATGGGTAGCCTGTTCCAGAGTATGGGAAGTCTCTGGGGTAGGAATCTGTCCTTCCAGCATGTCCTGTTTATTGTGGTGACAAGGTTTAGGTCCCTAGAGCGTGTAGCTCGGAGGGATTGGGATTTCTTTAGGTATAGCATGTCCAACAGCTCTGGGTTTGACATAGCTTTATATGTTAGGTAGAGATCACCTCTGAGTAGGCGATATGCTACGGAGTAAAGCTGGAGTTTTTTGAGGTGGTCAGTGTAGGGCATTTGTTTGAGTGCAGTAATCCTCTTTGTGAGGTACTTCTGTTGCCTTTCCAGCTGCTGCAGATGTCTTGTGAGGTACATTCCAAAAGGCGTGTTCTACTCTATAGTCGGTCTAATGAGTGTCGAGTAGAGGGGTCCCAAGGTCTCTTATCACGCATTCGGTGTTAAGTAGATTGCTGCCTATGTGGTAGTTCATGGGTACAGAGTTTTTACTAAAGGGGGTGACACTGCACTTTTTGGCATTGAGCTTGAGGCCATGGCTCTGACACCAGGCATCTATCTCAGAGAGGCCCTTCTGTAGGATGTTCACATCATTTGGGGACTTGACTATGGCTCCTAGTTTGCAGTCATCTGCGAACTTCATTAGCCAGAGGCCTTCTGTGTTAGCCTGTACTTCAGAGAAGTAGATACCAAACAGGAGCAGTCCCAGGATGGAACCCTGTGGTACTCCACTTGTCACTGGTTTGAGGTCAGATTTGGAGTCTTCAACTTTTACAGTGTGGGTTCTGTCAGTGAGCCAGTTGGCAACCCATCTTATGATGTAGGGATTTATGCCTAGTTTATTGAGTTTAGCTATAATTCCAGAATGGGGGATGGTGTTAAAAGCCTTGGCAAGGTCAAGATAGGCTGTGTGAACCACTTTACCCTCATCTATGGCTTTGTTGACTGCCTCACACAAGTCAATCAGGTTCAGGAGGCATGATCTGCCTTTCACAAACCCGAACTGGGTAGGATTCAGAGTTTGGAGGTTACCAATGTCTTTGTTTATGACTTCCATGATGATACGTTCCATGGCTTTGCAGACCAGGCTCATCAGGCTAATAGGTCTATAGTTCCCAGGATCAGTGGTGGCTCCCCCTTTGTGGAGTGGGATTACTGTTGCCGTGCGCCATTCAGTGGGCACGAAGCCTGATGCGAGGCTATTATTGAACATGGTGCTTAAGTAGGGAGCCAGTTCATTCTGAAGTTCATGTAAAACGCAGCCTGGGTTGTTGTCCAGTCCCATGGATGCTGTGTTTTTGGCTTTTTTTTCCTTATATGATAATCTAGTAGATGATCTCCAAAACATAGATATTTCTTTTAGTTCTGTATCAGTCTTTCCCTTTGTGTTTCCTTCTTCATATTGACCCCAAATGTTATTCCTAGAATATTTACCTTTTCACCACTGAAGTGAATACTTTCTAATTCACACCCCAGAAAAACATTCCTTTACTTTTATCCTTATTAATACATAGACCAATCATATTCAAGTACTTATTTGGTTTCTCAATTCCTTGTTCCATCCATTTCCTATTCTTAGCAATTGGAACTATATCATCTGCATAAGTAAGGCTAACCGGAGCATATATTAACTATATTATTCTACACTTTGCCATATTCAACTCTATATTCATTACATTTACATTTATACCTAATGCAAATAAGATGCTACTTGCTGTACAGCATTGTCTTATCCCACATTCTGTTCTTATTTATTTACTTAACCATCCATTTAAGTTTATTTTTATAATATTTTTCTCATATGCTGAGCTTATAACATTTATTATTTTATCACTTACATTATAGTCTTTTAATATATTCCACAATTCCTCATATTGTATTTTATCAAATGCTTTATTCAGTTCTCCAACCAATATTTTACTCTTCTCTTTTCTATTTATGATATCACCTGTTACCTCTCTTAATATTCACAATAAATCTTGACTTCTTTTCCATTTTTTTCCAAAAATCATAGACTCTATCAGCCTATCCACACCTTTCCATAGACTTTTTTGCATTATTCTCATAAATATTTTATAATCTGCATTATTTCATACAATTGGTCTCCAGTTCCTAATATCTTCTATCTTCTTTTTTCCATATATATTTCATGGCCCCCATACTTATTTCTTTTTTATTTATCCCTTTTGCTAACCACTCATTCAATACTTCTACAAAATATACCTGTTGCCATTATTTTTTATTATAATACATATGCTATTCATTCCCATCTATTCCTTGGCTTTCTGCATATCTATATATTTTAATATTTCATCAAACTCTCCTACACATATATTTTTCCATAATCTCATTATCTTCTTTACTTAACTTCTTTACCTCCCATATTTGCCTCTGTTTAGTCTCTATCTTCTTAAATATATTTTATATACTGCTCTTTTACTTCAAATATTGTTTCTTGTGTGTTCACTTTCTCTCCTTCATTATTTTCCAAGTATCTTATTACTCTCTCATTTTCTCTGACCATTTTACTCACATATGAAGCCACTTCTTTGTTTTTTCCTTGTAAAAAGTACATGTGCCTATGTAACATTTTTTATCCTTTTTTGGTTCTTTTCATATATTTCATTTTCCTTTCCATATTTTTAGTACTTCTTAATATGCCTCTAAATACTGTCATAGTTAGCAACCTATATTTCATTTTTTCTTTCTTTCTTTTCATCATCTGACATACTAAAAAGCATGTTTTATATTTTTCTTTTAAACGTAACCACCAGTCAGTCCAATTTTCATATTATCATTTCGACATGATCTTCCCATAATCTATCCATTTCTTTTCTTTAGTCATCATCTAAATCATTTTCATCCAACCTTTTGATACCTCTACTTATCCTTATACATTCTTTATTTTCCTCTACTTCTACCCATATAGCCAAATGATCTGAGAAATCTATTTCCTTTGTTCCTTCTTTTACAATGTATAATCAATCTCTGTTTTTATCTCATTCCTTTTATAAGTCCAATGTATATTATCCTGTATGTACAGTTTTCCACTTTTCATTACTTCATATACTATATTAACATCATTGCCTTCTTTCTTTCTTTTCCTTAAATAACAATTAAAATCTCCTACTAATATTATTTCCATATTCATTTCTGCATAGTTTAAGATTTTGTAAACATTTCCTCTCTTCCTTTTTTGTGACATATGAATATATTGCAATGATTATATACACATTTGTCTTATATCTTATATCCACAATGGTTATTCTATTTAACTCAACTCACGTATTATCTAAAACCTTAACTATTTTTTTATATAACACAGCAGTTCCTGAACATTTAGCTTTCCTCTGTTCCGTACGATACTCCCAGGCCATATGTTTTCCATCTGTTTCCCTTCTTCTGCCATCAAGATTCTTGGATCTTCCAAAATAATTACATGCATATCAAGTAATATACACCATTCCACAACACCTAACCTTCTTTTAGCATTTTTATACTGTTAACATTTATTGATAAGACCCTCATATTCTTCCAGATTTATTATTTTCCATCTTAACCCTTATCTTTTTTTTTTAATTTTCTTTCACAATCACATTTTTAAAATTTCTTTTCCTATCTTTCACCCTTCTCCCTATTGAACTTTTATTACAACATACCATTTTCTAACTGCTATTTTCCTCTTCCATTGTTTCCAGTACTGATTGCTCATCTTCATTCTTTTTGATTTTCTTTGCACATTATATTTTTATCTTCCACTTGTATGATATTTTGTTTTTCATGTTCATTCGCTACATTTTTTATATCATTCACATGTTCTTGCATCTGTTCTTCTCATACAACATGCAAGTGTTCAACACAATTAATTAAATCATGCCCCATTTTCCACACATTTTACAATTCAATTTGGATCGCCTACAGAACACTGACAGCCCAAAACACCGTCACCCATATGGAGGACACCATATGGTCGACACTCACAATATTGACAGCACCAGAACTTCACAAAAATGGAAAATAAAATTTCCTTTTTTGTGCTGCATCCCTGTGGAGGTCTCTGCTCCCACACCCCCATACCTTTAATATACCAACTCTGATATCACAGTACAGTGCAAGAATGGACATTTTTCCATTCTGTACTATCGGGAGATAGCGTTTCCCCATTGTCAATATTCTGAACGTCAACCATATGGCATCAGCCATATGGGTGTTGGCATTGTGAGCTGTCAGCGTTCTATATGGGACCCATTAATTTACATTTATTTTCTTCCTTCTTTCTTTTATCACAATCACTTACTAAATGATCACTTTTTTTCCACAAAAAACAGGTATTTGGCTGTCCCTTATATTTTACATATACTCTGTTTCCTTCATCAATTACTACACTCAGAATATCCACAATATTATCATTTTCCATCTTCAAAATTAAACCAGAATCCCATTCCCCAGTCCATTGACCTCTGTCGTCATACATTTTTGTAATGTCCAACACTTCTTTGCAAACATTGTTTAAATAGTCTTTCAATGTTTTCTTGCCAACTTCAGTTCAAAATTGTATAGCAAACCTCTTTTTTTCTCTATATAAAGTCTGTATCACATAAATGTTCCATGAGTTACAGTCTTGTTTTTCAATTTTTTTTATAAAGCATTCCATATATTGCCCAGTCTCAAATATAATGTCACAATAAGTCTTTATGAATGAAAGCTCTTGCCTCATTGGATGATATTCCCTGTGATGCAATAACTGTGTCCAATACCTTGTACCTTTCTAGTTCTTTTCCTTCTTACCCCTGAGCCATACAATGAACTTCTTTGGGATCTTTTCCTCCTTCTCTTTCTCTTAATTGTTTTTTCTCTCTTTCACCATCATATGTCTTTCTTCTGAAATTTATCTCACCTCCTTTTCCTGAATCTTGTTCATAATGTCACCGCTTCACTCTCTGGTTCACTCGTAATCTTTTCTTTCAAATAATCATAACACAACCCTCCTGACTGAAGGGTTGCAACTACATACTCTGACTTGAACACAGAGAATAGATATTTTTGGAATAGGTACTCCGAATCTTGTGAAGGTTCGATTACATTCACATCAGCATTCTCCTTTACTCCAGGTACCTCCTTCTTTACCAACAACTCATCCGATACCTCAGTCGTGACCTCACCACTCAAATGGCAGCTCTCTGACTCTGTTTCCTTCTGCACACATTTCTCTTCTTTTCTGCTATCCAACATTCATGCTACCTTCATCTTCCTTCCAGTTTCTCTGAGTTGTCTTCATGCCCGGAACGGAAATCAGAAGTTTAACAGCCAAACAACATCTCTGAACTCTTTGAAAAGAATATTTTTTTATATATACATTACATATTATTGACATATTTACATATTTACATTATTTATATCTATTTACAAATCTCCATACATTATAAATTTCACTTTAAGCATTCCCCCAACTCTTTTATCCACAACCAAAACATTTATTTCCAAAATCTTTGTCACAGTCCATTTTCCATTCTATTTAATTTAATTTAGTCTCTCATTCTATATAGTCCATGAAGCACAAAAATTAGTCTGTCCATTTTCTTCACTTCTTCCTGTTTTCGTGCACCATATTAACCAAATTTTATTATGTCCATATTTATTTGTTCATATTTTAACAAACTTTTCAGCCTATTATCTTTACATATTTCTTTCCACAAATTAATTATTTCACATTTCAAAAACACATGCTCAGTAGTCTCAAACTCTCCACATTTATTCTATCTTGTTTTTTTTTTTGTATGGCATATTTGCCTTAATCAGCAATTTTCTAATAGACAATCTCCATAAAAATCATTACATTCTTTAATCTTTTAATAGTTATTACATCTCATCATTATGGCTTTTTTCTTATCTCTACAATAAAATGTTTTCATAATACTTAAGTGCCATTCCATTCTATTTTTCTCACATATATTCATTTTTATTTTCCATAACACAATTTTGCATTTGTACTCTTTCACGTCTTCATTCACAATGCTTTTACTATATATTTTAAACTTCCATTCCTTCCTACAATTCCTTGTATTTATAATATAGTATTATTTCTATCAAGTTTTTAAATTCCTTCATAATTCATTGCAATACCTTACAAACAATTAAAGATGTTACATGTACTGTTGGGTTTATTAAACCCAAACTTCCTTGCTCTTCTTTCATATACAGAATCCCTCTTTTGAGAGGATTCAGTCTAGATCACCATATAAAAGAAAATATAATCATCATTAATCTTTTTTCATACTTAATAGGAATCATATAGACGTTAGCAACATAAACAATTGTTCCTATTACCATGGCGTTCAAGATGTGTGCTTTTTTTCTATATGAAAATCTATGATTTACAGAAATTAGTGATATCCTTTGCTTGTTTGACTACATTACCCCATTGTTGTTGTCTGTATTCATTCTTTCCAAATGTTATTCTTAATATATCTATATGTGTTTAATTGAACTCAACACCTCCTATCATACCTTCTAAACCGAATCTTTTACTTTTCTCCTTATTTATACTTAAACCATTTTTTAATTTATACTTAATTTTTCATTTACTTTTTCCATCTACATTTTATTTTAAAGATTAATACAATATCATCCACATAATTATACATTATTGGCAATTGTACTACCTTCATCATTTTGTATCCACCTCTACTTGACATTCTATTAATTTTCTTCACAATTACATTCAAAACTATTGAGAAAATGATACTACTAGCTGGGCAGCTATGCTTTATTACACATTCTATTTTTATTTCTTCCAAAATCCAGCCATTTACATTTAGTTTTACATAGATGCTTTCATAAACAGATTTTATTGCTTGCAATATTTTTGCTTACATTATATGCCTGCAAAATTCCCCATAATGATTTTATTGAATATTATCATAAGCTTTATTTATATATCCTATCATAATCTTCGCTTCTACATTTTTGTTTATGATATCATCAATTATTTATTTTATTATCCATAATAACTTTTGATTTCCTTTTCTTCCTAATACATTTTGGTCATATATTCTATCCATTTTTTTTCTGTAACCTTTTTATTAGTCACATAAAAATATAATTCATATTATTCAATGTTATAGGTCTCCAATTTTTTTTATCTCTCCTTTATTTCCTTTTTTAAATATAAATTTTATAACTCCTGTACATATCTTTTTCTCTTTAAGTCAAGTTTCTAACCATTCATTCATAACTTCTATAAAAATATTTTGCCACTTTTTTATTCATTTATACATACCATATTCAATTCTGTCCAGTGCCATTGCAGAATTAATGTTAATATCTTTTAGAATTTCATTCAATTATTTCACAGTTATTTTTATTCTAAATACTTATCTTCCTTATTTAATTTTTCATCTTTATAAATTTGTTATATGTTTTCTTCTCTTTTAACAAATAATTCCAATATATATTCTTTAATTATTTCATATATTCCTTCTTTCTGTCTTATTTGCTAAACTTCCTTATTTTTTAATTCTCTTATTTTCCTTCTTTTATTATTTTACTCAAATATGGTGCTACCTCTTCTTTCTTTCCCTGTAAACAATATTTTTGCTTATATAACAAGTTTTTTTTTATTTTAATTTGTTTTATTTTATATATTTCTCTTTCTTTTTCATAGAAAACATTTTCTTCTCTAATAAGTCTCTAAATGTTTCCTGACTTAATATCTCATCTCTCTCTTTTTCTTCTCTTTTCTTCCTTATACATTCTAAAAACACTTTTTTAATATTTGTCTTTAAAATTAAGCCACCAAACAGTCCAATTCTCATAAAACTCCCTCATATTCATATGATTTTTCTATAGTTCCACAAGTTCTTTTTCTCTTCTAAATCGAATTCATTTTCATTAATTCTCTATTCCTTTTCCTATTATATATTCTTCATTTTCCTGTACTTTAACCCATATAGCCACATGATCTGAAAATCCAGCATACTTAATTCCTTTTTTATATCTTTTACACTATCAGATATTGAAAAGTAATCAATTTCTGCCCAATTTCATTCCTTTTATAGGTCCAGTGGTTATTCTCCAATACACTTAACTTTTCACTTCTCATAATTTCTTTAGGCATTTTAACATCACAATTGCTATTATTTTTCCTCTAATTGCAACTAAAATCAACCACCACTATAATGTCCATATTTACACAAACATGTTCAAGATTATTTTTAAGCATAATTTTCCTTTCTTTTTTTTTTTTGTTATATATGTATATAAAGGTATAAGTCTATACACATATTTTCCATCTAACACCTATTACCATAATTTGTCTTATTTGCTCTATAGCTACATCTAATATTGTAATGCTTTCTTGACATAATACACATATGCCCAAGCATGTTTCTTTCACCATGTTCTAAACTACTGCACCATTCCAAAGTTTTTCAGTTTGTGTTCTTTCATTCTATCTCTGTTAATAATCTGATATATTCTAAAACAATAATACAGGCATCTATTACAGCACACCATTTTAAAATTTTTCATACTGTTTACGTTTAAAGCTAATATTTTCAGCTTTTAAGAACAGCTAGTATAATAAAATGCTTATTCCCCTTACTTTCTTATTTTCTCTAAGCATTATGTTTTTGAATTTTCTTTTCCTTCCTTTAACTCTTTTCCCTATTGAATTATTTTTCTTACTGTTTGCCAATCAGCTTCTTCCTCACGTGTCTCCTCTGTTTCTTTTTCCTTATTACTTTCTTTAACTTCAAGTATAACATCTTTATCAGTCACATCTTTTTGTACATTTTCTTGTATAACACATTCTACTATCTCTTTATCCTGTATCACTTCATTTTCATTTTCTTTTTCTTGTACTTTTATTTCAGATTCTAGCCATGAATGACCAGTATTACCACATTTCTTACACTTAAATTAATTTTTTTGCATTATGTCCTGTTTTAGCACATTAATACAAGTTTTTTTATCACATTCATTGATTAAATCATCACTTTTTTCCACAAATATAACATGTTTTTGGTTGACCCCTGCATTTCACAAAACCCATATTACCAGGAACATTAATAATATTAGGTATGTGCATAACATTATATTTTTCCATTTTCAGTATTACTCCACATTCCCATTGCCCAGTCCATAATCCTCTTTCATCATGTATTTTTGTAGTGTCCATTACTTCATTACATATAGTTAACACATTTTCTTTCAGTTTTTTTGCTTCAACGTCACTTCTAAACTGGACCATTATTCTTTTTTTGTTTGTTTGTTTGTTTGTCTGTAAAAAGCTTACAACACATATTCTGACCATGGATAAACATTTATCTTTTGTTCATATGCACCCAAAAATTTTCAATGGCCTACCCAGTCTCAAATATGAAGTCACAAAAAGTATGTTTATTAATTACAAAGAATGCTCTTACCTCTTTTGCATTGACACCCAGTGGTGCTATGACAGAGTCCGAAATCTCATACCTATCCAAACTTTCTTCTTTTTACTGCTCACATGTACTGTACACTTCTTTTTTGTTTCTTTTATTTCTTCTTTCTTCTTTGCTCGTTCTACCGCAATTTGTGCATACATTTTTGTCTCTTAAACTTTTTCTGGCATAATCTCTTCTTCTCCTTTTTCTTCTTCCTTTTTCTCCATGATGTCACTCCATGAAATTGCTGCTCCACATTCTGCCTCACTTTGGTTTACCATTTCTTCCAAATATTCATTCCACATACTCCCCTCCATTTGAGGGTTATAATTATGCATTTTTCAGAGGTAACTGTCTCTCCTTCAATCTCCTCTGAAAGTTTTGCTGTGAATCCATCTCTGTTACACCTTTTCCTCCAGTGTCACTGTGTTTTCTGTACCAACAGCATGAGAAAAAAAACTTCTGGTAGCAATTCTACCATCTCAACTACATTTTCAGTAACTTTCACTTCATTTTCAGCAAGAGCTGAATCAGACATGCTTTGTCCCCGTTCTTCCTGGCTGCCTCCACACATGGACAGGAAACAGGAAGTCAGGATGTGTAACACACAAAGCCTTCCCCCAACTACCAAGAATAGGGGAAGTTCCCTGGTGTTTTGTCCAAATTTCTCATAGTCACTATTAATACCACCTTGGTTCTGCCATGAAAAGAGGTGATTGGCCTGCAAGAAATAACCTGATCAACAAAGCATAAACAAATAAAATACAATATAATGGTAGCAGCCCTGAATTAGATTATGAGGGAAGAAAGATAGATGTTTCAAATCATTATTCAGTGAGATATGCTAACTCTAATACTAGCAATTAAGAAGGACATAATTTAGAGGGAAAGAAGTCTGAAATGAGCGCTCCCAAATGATACCAAGCCAAAATCTGATCACAAAAGACCACAGGTCCAGAGGTTTACTCCAGAGAATCTTCAATAACTGAAACATGTAAGCTTGCAAAACTCTACTGATACTGTCAACACCTCAAAGATGCTGACATATTATTATATGACATCTGAAGAAATTATGTAAAAAGCTATTTCAAGACAAAATGATAGGGATTATGAAGGTAAGCAAAAGTGGTGCTACATTTGTAATGAACAGTAATGATTATGTTATATATATGTGTATAATGTTAGAGAATGAAGATTTTAGCATAAATGTTACTAGGTAGGAGATAAAAAAGGTTTATCGATACAATGATAGCTTGTTATATGTTAACCATCTGAGAGAAGTTATTTATTCCAATATGTATGAATATTTTTTGTTACAAGAGCCCAGTATTGTTAAGTTATTTGGAATACCCAAAAAACATAAGTTTGTTGATGCACCACATTTTAGGCCTAATGTGTCTTTAATGACAGTTAAGTTGGAGCCTACATCCAAATTTGCAGATCAAGCTTTATTTAGAATAGTTCAAAATATGCCTTATTTTACAAGGGTTACTTGTATTTTTTTAGAAGAAATTAAATAAGCCATAGTTAATGAAAGTGAATGATCAGTTACACGTGCAATCTCTTTATAGTGCTATTCTGCATCAACAGACTACAGAACAGATATCACATATGTTATACAGAAATAATGAGTATTCAGTGGGGTGAGACCAGGATTTTAATTAAATGCAACAAGTATGTTTTGCAATATAATTATTTTATTTTTAATTGGAAGTTATATTGTTAAAAATGGGTGAAGCTATACAAAATTATGTCAATTTGGTTATGAGGTGTTGGGGGGATCTTATTTTCACAGGCATCAAAGATAGGGACAAAGTTAGACATTACCATTGCTTTATTAAAGATATTTTTGGGGGTGTGTGAAAAGGGATTACATTCATTTATTGAAAAACTTAAGAGCAGCACTTTTTTTTTAATATACCTTTTGATAAAGATAGAAACCAAGTGTTAGTTTTTTAGATGGGGAAGTGCACAAAACATTAGATCACAGGTTATGTACTGTCATCAGTTATAAAATCATGGCTAGTAATGCTATATTGCTTTATCATAGTATGCATCCAACATACTTAAAACAACATTATTAAGTGCCAATGTGTTAGAATTAAAAGTTTGACTAAGGATAATAGCAAATAGATACACTATTAAAAGCATTACACAACAGGTTTGTTGTGAGAAAATATCCACATCAGGTTGTTTCTGAAATTATTGAGGGTGAAAAAAGAAACAGATAATCAAAAATAAGACTGTGACTAAAATGGTGGAGAGAACAATTGTTTTGTCCATTTCTATGCCTTCAGTATGTTCATTTGATAGTTTAGTAGTAGATGTCGACCACAGCGTTCAAATAAAATGGCAATGAAGGCAGCAACCAAGAACCCTTGAACAGTGTTAAGAAAAAAACTTCAATTCACCATAACTATTTACTCGCCATGCAAATCTAAAGTTTAGATTTGCATGGCGAATTGAAGTTTTTTCTTATCGCCTTCATTGCCATTTTATTTGAACGCTGTGGTCGACATCTACTACTTACCTTGTGGATTCCTGTGTTGGGATCGAAAAATTTTTTTGACTCATTTGATAGTTTTCCATTAAAAAAGATCACAAAAATAATTAATGCATTCCTACAGCTAATGACGAATGGATAAAAATTAATGGAAGTGAGCCATGTTTATTAACAAAAGCATCAACAATATAGAAAATGTTGCAAGTTCTACAGGTTGATATTACACAAAGAAAAAAGGGGACTTAGAGGTGTCAGGCATGCTCTATGTGTTGATATGTTGCAGAGAGTCCCAACATTTCTTGCCATTCAACAAGTAGAACTTATCAGGCATCAGGGATTTTCATCTGTAATTCTTTATCTGTGGTATATGACTCTCAGTGTAGGTAAAACAAATAGACAATGTATATAGTGTCTATAAGTGCATCATTGCTGTTAAGAACTAAAGTTGTATTAATGCCCTGGGTAAATATTCCTTTCCTGTAGTGGCTTAAGAGGTTCATTTTTTTCTGTTCCTGATCATGTGGCAGAATGGTTTAATTGGTTTATAGAAAATGAAGTGGTAGATGTTATTAAATGCATCCACTCATCAGGTTTGAACACAGCCATTAATTTCAAATGTGTTGTAAAGAAATTTAAGAATTTTAAACAATGCAAATAATATTTTAGGTTTTACTAAGGAACATTTATTTCAATCATGTGTTATGTCATACATTTAGCGTATGTATATTCGGAACTTTTGTTTAATAAAGTATTCTTATGAAGACTATGTTGTGGTAGAAAATGCTTAATATTAAACTTTTCCTTCCATTTAACAGTCAGTCTGTTGGTGTTTCTTATTTGATTTTTAGATTGCACATCATTTTGAAACTATTTTATTTATTTTAGATATGAAAGAAATACTAGAAAAATTGTTATGGGAAATCTACAAACAGAAAAACATTTATTAAGAGGGAAGAGGACAACTGGCCTAATAGCTATGGGGGAATTCAAGGATAGACTATGGCTAGCATTCATAAATGGCTACAACATTGTGCTAAGTGAGTTTGTGTGATGACCAAGGACTCGTAGTGTGTTTGCAATTCAGAAGGCACAGGTAGACGGTGAGGTCATCTAGAAAAACAATATGTAGCCAAGCTATATGCTAATGGCCACATAAAGAGCTGTTATGTAAGCTAATGGACTAAACATAATATGGTGGAGAAATTCAGAAATGTACAGAACTTAGGCAAACACATTGCACATATGCTAGCAATGAACATGGCCATATTCTCACATTCAAGTAAAGAAGAATACAAGAAAATATGAGAGTTTCCTGCAGCTATTGTAAACTTGTATCTGCAAAAGACTCGTATAGCAGCCCCCAAGGATCCAGGTCTTCCAATCATACTCATGTCATACCCTCCTTAACTTTGGATTATGGACCATTACAGAGTGGACAAGGACACCATATAACTAATAGTGGACATGTGTAGACCTCATCTGCAACATTATAGGAATTGTATAGTATCAATCCATATAGAAGTTAAAGTATGTGTGGCTTTATGTACATTAGTTACAGGGACCTTTCAGTAACCAACTGGAGACACAGTGAGGGTATCTCAGGCCTCTGTTTTGAGAATACTACAACACTTCCTCAGTGCCATGCTGCAGCAGATTGGGGAGCATATATGGCATCAATGTTCCCCAGAGGAGAGAACAAACACTATGAGGGAATTTTATGCAATATCCCATTTCCCTGTGGTAATGAAACCTGAAGGTCATACTGTACCTACTTCAAAATAAAGGCCAGATCTGGTGAACAAGGAATAAAATGCATGATCTTCGAAGAGTATCACTTCATTAACTTCCATGGCTTTACTCTCTCCATCTCCATGATAACCTTAGGCCTCCAAGGGTGTTTGTAATGCATAGGATATTATCTACAATGTGTGCACAGGCCACCTGGATAACTCCCACAACTCACAAATATGACATACATGTGACCAGTACCAAAGGTTTGTAAGGGGTGACTTCTGACATGGGCATCTGTTAGGAGATGCTAGATATTCCCTAGAATCTTGGCTCATGACCCAATGAGAAATCAATAGAACTCAACATTTACAAACCAGAAACATCATAGGGTGTATATTCAGGATGCTGATGTCATGTGTCCAAAGCCTGGATACAGCTGGTGGTGCCTTGCAGTATGGCCCAGAGACCTGTGTAAAAAATGTTTACCATGTGCACTATGCTATATGATATTATACTTAGAAAACAGCTACAGTAAGGTAGCAAAGTGCAGGTGCCACAATTTCCAGCACTGCAAGCAGAGGCAGCTGACACACATGAGAAGTCAGAAGCAGGGGAAGACCAGGCCAGATGGAAGTGGCCACAATACACTATGGCACTAGGTAAGAGGCAAGGCAATCCACACAGCTTTAATAAATAAATAGATAAGAGGTAACCAGATATAGGCAGTCAAGGTGACTTATAACACCAGATTGTGCTTACCCATATATTGTCTGAGCAGTCTGTACTTCAGAATATGCAGCCGCAGACACACTTGTAACAGGCACAGGAAACTCTTACTATCATTTGCACAGGTGGGGGAAGAAACTATCACACAGATCTGTAATACTACTAAGCACATGCATGCAACAATGCGATGATGCATTCCAAAATACCAGACTGTGCTTATCCATGCGTAGTTTGGCCACATATTACATCTGATTTAGGTAGCCAAGGTCAAAATGATATAAGGGAATGGCAGAGTTATTATTTCAACAGGTTAGAGAGGAGGTACAGGAATTTATGTATTTCACAAGGGAGTGTGCAAGTGTGAGTGCTGAGGAATAACCTTGGTGTAGATATTTCAACCATTGCTGTAGCAGTGGAAGTACTCCCACTGTGAGAACAGGACCATGCATTCCCTGTAACAGCTTGTGTGGTTCAATAGACTAATAATGTGATATTTCCATTTCACTGGACTGAATGCATGGTTCTAATCCACTGAGGGTGGGATGCCTCTGTAAATTATTTGTATTCCCATTCTTTATACGTAATCCATTACAATGATTATCACTTCACACATTTTGTCTGAGCGATTTGTTGGCGTACCTGAGTAAAGCTGTCTTTGACGCACTGAAATTCAGCTACATTTGCTTTAGAATCCTGTCAAGTAAGTTAACTTTTAAAGTGAATCCCAGTACTATGATAACCTGAAATATGTATTACTGACACTTGCCCTGTAAATGATATGTAACATGCACACTCAGTGCTCTCTTCAATGACTTTTACCACGGTGAAAAATTAAACTCCAAACAGTGTGGTGTTCTGTTTACATCAACAATGACAAATATATATATTGATGAAGATAAATTGCATTTACCATCTCATGGTAAAAACTGAAGAGAAATATTGTAACTGCACTACTGATTTGGTGACCAGAGTGAGTTTAAACTAGAGGCACAACAGACAGAATGCAGTAATGCTATAACATACAGTTTAACATATTTTTTTGTACTCAACTCCAGCTATGTCACACTGTAATGCATTTGTGATATAAAAAATGTAAAGTAATTTATGTTGAGGGCTTGTATCCCTGTAGTTTGTTGGACCTTGTTCACTGTACATTTTCTATACTGTTGGCAAGAAACCTGCAAATCTGTGCTGCCTTAGAAGTTTAATCAGTTATTCTGCAGCTTGTGTAGAGAGTAAACAAGTCAAAAGAGCAAGAGAGAGGCGACCAGGGGCTTGAATCATTTAACTCATTCCCTCCAGTACAACTTTTTTGAGTGTGTACCTGTAACTCCCAGTGGGTGTGGCTTGAGCCTTTAAAAAAATGAAGTTATCACCTTACAGTTCTACCAAATACTCATTGACAGAGGTCAAATATCAATACAGTTGTGTTTGTCATCATGTATGATTCAAGATAAAATATTCTGATACCTTGTATGTAGCGCAGTTTTGGAATTATTAACGCAAATATGAACAAGCAATATTTGGTGCCTAGAGATGCAGTAGGATGTAACTACAGAAACGCTTGGAGGAAAACTTGGCTGTAATGAGTTAAGGTTTAAATTATGGCAGTTTGAACATTGATCTTAATGACTATACAAATTTATAGTTTTTTATCAATCTATCAATCTTGCTGTGTGCAAATGCTCTAGAAGTTACAGCTGTTAAGATAAATACAATTGATATGCCATGATTAATAATGTTTATCTAGAATCACTGTTGAGAATGTAATCTGAGCATCAGACACATGAAAGAGAGACCTCCACATTTCACACTGTAAAGTGATACTGGAGCCATAACACTTATAAATTTCTTTTCATCATCTGACATACAAATGTGATTAATCCCAGTTTCTGTTGTTGCACAAAGGATGTGAAATGTGAAATCAGTGTCATTTGTCCTGACATTTTGGAAGGAGAGTATCTTGGTGGGTGACAGTGAAGAAACTGATTCTTTTAAAGCACAGAGGCATTGTGTGGAAAAAAACAGCATCTTTGTGCATCCCCTCAGGAAGCATTACAGCAACAGACTCCTGCAAGGGGACTATACTGGTTCTCGGTACAAAGCTGATGCCTGGAATATTGTGGCCAAGGCTGTCACAGGTGTTCCACAAATGGAGAAATAGTGCCATCACCATTATAGTGACATAAGTTGTTGGAAGCCTGAACTCCTTGTCTGATGGGAAGAAGAGGTTCAAACAGATCACTCACCTCTGTACTGTCTGCATAACATATATTACCCATCCATATATCCTGCAAATGGATGACATCACATACCATTTTATTATGTTCTATGTTTTCTCTAGCCCCAGAAGAGACAGAAAGGAATCATGGAGAGCATGGGGAGTAACCAGAGTGCCAGAGAGAGTGCCAGGGTATATACAGGTTAATTTTATGAAATGTGCCTGTGTAGCAAAACTAATATTTATCAATCACAGAAGGGTCATGTTCATTCAGTATGCTGGTGCAAACATAAATTATTGATTCTGCATAGATCCATGAGTATAGCCAGAAAAGTATATCTTCATGTTAAGTCTATGTACACTGAAAATATAATGATGTTTGTGGGTTCAGTCCTTACCACCACATAAAGAAAAGGCTTTGATGTTATCAGAACCCTTTACTCAATGCCATACTAATGACAGTAAGACAATTGTACTGTGAATAGTAAAAAGGTTGAAATAAACTTGAATGTGCTAGGATAAAAATGCTTTTGTATTTTAGTGAGTATATTTGATGATTAACAAACAAAGCATAATAATGCCATTAAATCTTTTTTGCATGTCTGTTCACCCACCATCTTTTTCTACTCTATGGTATATATTTTTAAGCTGTCAACATTTTACCCATTACAGTATTGCTAACTGACACTGACACAACAAATTTCCCCTGATAGTATAAATATCATCACAGGTCTCCCCTGAAAAGAGGCTAGTAGATTAATGGGACTAACCTAATCAACACAAGACAAATAAAATAAAATAAATTGCACTAGTAAATAACATGACTAGTTCTGATCATAAACAAAATGAGTGTGCCTTATGTTGTTGCTGCTATTCTGTACTACTTTAAAGTATGCTTAGGAAAAGTAATGTGAAATGCCATTTTCACTACTTTTACTATGCTCATCTACCACACTGTCATTATTTTATTATTTTTTTCTCCGTTTTTGTTATTGTTATATCTAGCTAGAACAAGACCTGCACTGATCAATCTGGCCTGATCTATCATCCTTTGCCCCTCCCCAACACACACAAGTAACACAGGCAACAGTAATAGAGTCACCACTACAAGAGGCACCCATCCTTTGCTACCTACAGTACCTGCATCAGGTAGTGACAGTGCATTGATGCTCAACAGGAGCAGTGCCAGTGGATTTGGTTATATTTCTCATCCATTGAAGCTGAGGGACATGCTTAACAGGAGGTATGATGATTAATTCAGTAAAATGTAAAGTATGCTAAGCATTTGGTTGTGGCATCTCCCTGCCCAGCCCTGTGTGGTTATTGAGGCAGTACCTAGTGGTGGCAGCTCCCTGGATGATGATAGATGTCTCACTGTGTCTATGATGTGAAAATCTGGATAGCTGGGAGATATGGCACCCTATCTCACTTTCATTCTAATCATTCCTGAATTATAGCACCTTCCTCTTGTGTCTACTACTAACTCAGTTTCTCATCGCTGTCTTGCTCTGATACCTAATCTACTACCTCTGACATACCTACTTCCAAACTCAAGTTTCCCCTCTCACAGAAAAAGGGCACCTATCCCTCAAAAAATATGTCCCATGCATAACTCTCCACTTTACCTCTGCTTATGTACTAACCAGATAATTTGGTCCTATTTGGTCCTTTTGGGCAGATAACGTTGTGTCCTTGTGGCACAGTATTTATGATGTAGTTATCCAGAAATGTCTAAATTATGTACATTTATGCATACATTATTACCCTTTGAAGAAGTTGAGAGATATGGGCCCACCATACCTCTCAACTTCTTAGCACATGATATCTGGACACAGAACCTAAAATAATGAGGGGGGCAAAGTCACAAAAATAGGTTACTAGAATAACAGGATATGATTTAGCATGCATTTTCTGAAGGATGTTCATCATTATTTAGTGACTTCAGTACTCAGTCATTTGCTAGAAAACCACAAATTTTATGTGAAAAATACCAAAAATATGAGGCAAAAATCTGAATATTCTGTAAAAATCTGGAAAGTTGGGAGACATGGCTCCGTATCTCACTTTCATCCTAATCATTCCTGAATTACTCACCTTGTGTTCTACTTTTTGTTTGCTTCATCTGTTCATCTCTGTTCCATCATCCCATTTCCAACATTAGTCTGGTCAAACTATAGATGGACACATCATACATGTGGACATAAATGGCTTATAATCCAAAATCTCTATTTCCGCACTCATTCTTTATTTATTTAACATTTGTTTACTGGGAAAGTCTGTCTGGGACAGAGCCCATTTTCAGCAGAGGCCTGGGAAAACACTCTAGATGCATGTCTTTGGAATGTGGGAAAAAACTGGAGCACCCTGAGGAAACTCATGTGAATGCAGGGATGGCATACGGACTCTACACAGAAGGCACCTCAGCTGAGAATCAAACCAGAGAAGGTCTTGCTCTGAGGTGACAATACTAACTGCTGCACCACTGTGCCACCCGGAATTACACTTGGCATTGAGCAGCAGTGCCTACTGCAAGTTCTCGTCCTAAGGCAAAAATAAAGAAAAAGCCTATGCACGCATTAAGATTTTGCCAATGGCCTCACAATCGAGCTTGGCACTAATGTACATCAGTAAGTGCACCTGACATAATGAAAATAATGTCTGTTGCCTCTGTTTTAATATATGCCTTCATGGCCTAAACTAAAAATGATATGTGGAATCCATTCCAGTGCACTTTGTGCAGTGTTGTACAAAACTATAGGTGGGATGTTGTCTCACATTTTACTACTCATTCTCCAATTTTTTTTTATTTCTCCACATCTTTTGGGTTTCTAATACCATGATGTGAATGGACCCCATTCCTAAGTCAAAGTACAGTTAAGGCTCATGAAACTAATATTGTTTCAGTCGTTGATGTCTGCCAGAAGTGCTCTTCACAGCACCCGCAGTGTGCCCAGTAATGACTCTTTCTGCAATTCATATGGAGTTACATGTATTAGTAACATATCTAAATACAATTGAAAATTATTTTTTATAAGACCTGTTGTTCCTACTACTATTGGAACTGTCTGGATATCCACATTGCTCTTGTTTCTGCCTACAAATCCTGATATTTTATGAGTTTATGTCTCTCTGTATGCAAGACATTGTTGTCACTGGGTGTGGCAATTTCAGTGATCAATGCTACTTTCATCTTCTTTTCATGGACTACTATATCCAGTTTTCTAATATCTACCTGTTAAACTGTTTGTAATTGGTGATCCCATGTGATGTAGACTTCATCATTTTCTATGATGCTTTGTCCCTGTGCATACCTAGACTATGCAAAATTCTTTCTCCTTGTTTTTTTTTCCCCCTGGGAAACCAGTAAATTAATGGCTTCATTCAAGATAAACTCTGAAACCACTTTAGGCATAAAAAAGGGGTTTGTTTTTAGTGTCACCTGATCTCTGTGGAATATGATGTAAGGTCAAAAATACCATGACAGCTTGCAGCTCAGATACTCCTCACACAGATGTCAGAACAAAGATGACTACAATTTCTAAGTTAAGAAACTGAAATCAGCCTAACGAGCAAGTCTGAATGATGGCATAATTAACTTTTTCAGTATAAAGTTGAGATCCTAAGGAGGAGAAATCTGTTTACAAGAGGTCTCAGGAGTAAAACTTCTTTTAGAAACTGTGTTACCACAGAGAAGAAAGAGAATGATCCATAGGTGGACATAATGAAATAACCACAAGATGAACCTTAAAAGAGGAATAAGAGAGGGCACAGAGAGTAACTCACACAGATATTTGAGCACCAGTGGTACAAAATCCTTGATGGGTTCCTAGTTCTTGGTTAGGTAATAATTATAAAATTGTTTCCACTTACCAATATAGGAGATTTTCTAGTATAAAGTTTTCTTGTGTCCTTTAGAAACTGCTGCATGTCCTCATCCAGTCCTCCAGGCAATAAGTTGAAGATTATTGAGATTGGGGTATATCAAGTGTCCACTGTCTTGTGTGAGTATATCCAGTCTGTGAGGAAGCTTGTGGTAAGTGCCTTTGGCCAATTCTGTAAGTCGAGAGAGTGAAACAATGCTGCCTGGGCCAAAAGGGAGTCAACATAAAGATTTTTATGGTGTTCTTCTGAATCTTTTGAATTACACTGGGTATCTGTGTGGAAAGGTATAAAGGAATAAAGGAAAATTCCTGTCAGAGGAAATGAAACTGTATCTATTTTCCATGCTCGCTTGCAAAGATTTCTGGAGTAAAACTGATTTAGAGGTCTGTTTTGAAAGTAGACAAACAGATCTATTTGAGGTGTTCACCCAAAATGGATTAGTTCCCAGAAGACCCCTTCATTCCGTTTCTATTTGTGATAGTCTGTTCTGGTCCAGCTGAGCTTGTCTACCACAGTGTTTTACTCTGACAAAATATAAGATGAATGGAGGGTTAAAGAAAGCTATGTTGGTATCTCCAAGACCATCATAGCCAGCCTGCATAGGGGATATCACATTGTAATTCCTTGCTTTTTCATGTACCACATGACTGTGTTGTTGTCTGTAATCACCTATAGAAGTCCTGCTTACCATAGATAATGAAGAGATTTCAAGGCATGGATGACAGCCGAAATCTCCTTTATGCTGATGTATGTTGGTCTTTCTGAATGACTCCATAAGTCTTGTACCTTTAACTCCATGAAAACTGCTCACCAAGCACAGTCTGAGGCATCTTTAGTGACAGATTGGTTTGGATATGAGAAAAAACACACCTAGGTTCAGCAAAATTTGTTGTCTCCAGCAATGCAGTTCTATTCTCAGAAAGCACAAAACTGGACTTTGATGTTCCAGGGGATGTAAACACTATGTCTAAGTGTTTTTTGAAACCACTGAATCTTTCTTATGTGTAACCTGGCTAGAGGAATTATGAGAATCATAAAAGCCATGAACCCTATGATCCCGAGAAATTGTCTTGAAGACGTCTGAGGATGATTGGGGAAGCTCAGGAAAGCTTTGAGATAAAAGTTTACATTCACTTGAGTCAAATAGGCCTTTTCAAGAGAATTATCTAGAATGCATGTGAGAAGGACATAGAATAGAGGAGGATTTTGTAATAGTGTCGATACTCATACCATGTTGCTAAGGCTCAGAACTCCTTATCTGTATCCATCAGGTCAATACTGTCCCTTCCATCCTTCAAAACCATTCTGGAAAACTTCCTAGCCAAAAGCTGGCTTTGTTCTTGCTCAACACCAGGATCAGCTATATACCTAAATGTGAACAAGTGCCTATTCATATCTTACACCTTCTTACTCTCCCTTATTCACTCACTTCCATACTTCTATCAATTTCTCTCCCTTGGCTTTCTGTCTAAATATACCATAATCATGCTTTTCTCTCACTGTATATTGCAATTCCTGTTTCTATTATACTAAGTTACCATTGATTTCTCTGTCAACTGGCTTAAAATTATCTACATATAAAATCATAGTCATATAACTTGTATTTATTCTTAACCAATGTTTTCATTTTATGTCCAATTGGTATAATTATGTAAACTCTAGATTTTCTGCATTATTTTTGAAGATTGTAAAATTATTTTTTTAAAATGTTTTGGAATACTTTGGAGCTTTTTTCCCTGAGCTTCTATGGAAAATGAGCTCTTACCGATTCAGACTTTTCCATTAATCAAATATCAGTAAATAAATAAAATAAAATAAATAAATTAATATTCATCTTGAAGTCCAGACTGGTCAGAAGAGACATAATCTGGGTTAATGACTCTTGAAATCTTGATAAAGATTCTGCAAAGACAAGTAAGTCATCTAAATAAGGAAATATGTGAATACCATTCAGTCTGCAATGAACTATGGCTGCCTCACAATATTTTCCAAAACACTCTTGAAGCTCTAGATAATCCAAAGGATAAAGTCGAGAACTGGTAACATAACCCAGATATGAAAAACTTCAGATATTTCTTGAACCCTCTGGCTATGGGAATGTGATAATAAGCATCTTTTAAGTTTAGTGTTCCCATGGGAGGAATGAGGGCTAACCTGTTCTGTAAGGTCATGATTTTGACTTTAAGCACTTTCCCATACAGGTTTAGAAATGAAAGATCTAGTACTGGTCTCAATGAGGTCTCTTTCTTTGGTACCAGAAACATTCTTGAATAGAAACTGTTACCTGTTTGACTTAGAGGCTCTGATCCTATCAAACATTGGGTGTGTAAAGAATGAAGAACCCAAAGAAAATATTATTTTGGCTTCAAAGGGTGAGAAGAAAATACCATGAAAGGAGGTGCCATCTGTAACCCTCCTGGACCATTTTACCAATCAAGAGTCTGAGACAATTTTTGAAAAGAGAGTGTTAAAGACTAGTTTCAGGGACAGGTTTGTGTATATATTGGCTGGAGGGGACAGAGGGGGAAATAAATGCTGGTCTAGTCATTCTATACTGTTGGCATGTCCCTTTTTACTGGAAGGACCCCTATTTCTTATTATTTCCCTTTTGTTATATCCTTTTACATTCTTGTTTGTTAGAGCATCACAGGTTTTGCTTATTTGTCTTTTTAGTGAAAGAAAGAGGCCTAAAAGATTTGCATTTGGGGACATGAAAAAAAAACTTAGATATTCTCTGAATCATTTCCCCTCTTTCGTCAAATTGTTTGAGAACCTGAGTAGCAGTCAAGCCAAACAATACCTACTTGTCTAAAGCAGAAACTAGGATTTGAGACTTTACTTCATCAGCAAACTTTTGATTATGTAACCCTGGCATATTATCTCAAAATTGTAGCAGTAACAGTAGCCCTAGATCCAAGATCTGTGCAATACTGTGCACTCTTCATATCATGTTTGGATACCTGATGCAAGGTAAAAAACAGATTGATTCAAAAAGAGTTATCTTCTATAGGAAGTTTGGTGGCAGACTGCCTCAGACTGTCCATATGACACAGAATAAACTTCCACATGTATGCCTGATAATTAAGAATTATGAAAGCTAAAGTGGAAGAAGAAAGCATTCTCATACCTAGGTGACCTTGCCAACAAGAGAAGGGTTAGTGTTCAGGATCATCCTATTGCTACCAGGCAAAGCAGTGGATATGGTTGATAGGTCTGATCTCAATTGAGAGAAATTTATTATACTGAGCCACTTTATACATTTTATCTGCCTCATTCAATGACTGGCAGCTGGGTATCAGAATGACTACAGGCAGCATTCAAAACATCCTCCAGAGCTGGCAGTCAGGGATGGATGGTTGTAACCTATCATAATATCTTCTCAGTTCAAGGGGCACATCTCTTTTTTTTTCATACAATACTTCATTCATCCAGGCTGTGGTTTGATTAAATGAAAATTCCTCCACAAGTGGGTTGTTGTGTCTTTTGGCTTTTCCCTGTTAGTGGTCGCCACAGTGGAACTCCGGTCCACTAAATGATTGGTAGTTGATTTTTACGTGCTGAGTTACCAGCCCTGATGCACAACCTTCAACAAAGGTACGCCCATGCATGCATGTCTCCATGCAGAAGACGCTATAGCTGAGAATCGAACCGGACAGCGTCTTACTGTGAGGCGACAATGCTACCACAGTAAGAATTAATATTTTTCTCACAGTCAGTTAGTTTGGCTTGTGAGTCTGTAGAAGAAGCCCTGTCTATCAGACCCTGTTTCCTCAGGAATTACTTTACACGGAATACACACCAGTAATAGCTAATGGGCATTAGGATTCACTGCCTATAATGCATGCCTGACTGGTCTAATAGTCTAATAGTCCCTTGGAGTGTCTCACAGCCCTACAGAAGATGGTTCCCCCATGTCAAAATCAGACACTGTTATAGCCAAAGAGGATATGGCTGACCCCTGGTTCATAGTGGGTGAAAGGATTAGGTAAGGTAAGGGAGCAAACAGTGGCCATTACAGTGTCACCCACTTCTGGTATTCATAAAAAATAGTAGAGTTCTTAAAGATGAAATGCCATTTTAAATCAAAGATAAAATTAAATAGCATTTTCTTAAAAGGAAATGTGTGAATAGGTTTCTTAATGCAGACTTATCCCCAAGGAATGAAGCTCTTCACCAATTGCTGTTCCTGTAAAGCCATTGAGATGCTTCTATCCTGAGGCAGCAAGGAAGTACTGAAGAACACTCCAACTGATGTTTCCCTCCTTGGGGCTAGCCAATCAGCAGGCACAGTGAAGATTTGGGGGGGACCAGAGATTTGTGAAGCTGGCTACTTGTTGTTTCCTTTGCAGTGAAACAGCCCATACAGCCTAAAGGCTCCTGCAGCATTGGGATTCATGTTCATCACATACATGGACAAAATAATTTAAACACCAAAATAAATTAATATTTCTATGTTTAATACTGCATGATCCTTGGCATCAAGCAGCATCCCTATTTATATTTAAGAAGCAGTAAGTGATACTTCACATCCTACAACAAGAAGTAAAGAAAAATCCTTCTGCTTTGCTTATGATTTGCCAAATGTCTTGCAGTTGAGATTAACTTTCATGAGTGACACAAAGCTACACAGATAAGTACACTGTTATTGTTTTAACTGTAGTGGCTTCAGTGGCCCAATGTACTCCTGTTGTGATGGTCAAGTTGTCAGTCAATTATCTGGAGGGTTATGATCCACTTATTACTTTTGTCTAACTTTGCTCTTTAACTCCATCCAATTGCACGATGTCAGACAAATGCTTTAAAACTTGTTCTGTGGCTTAATGAACAGATATAGTGTGAGACATTTCAATTGTTGTGACACATTCACACCCGGAGAGTTTGGATCCCCCAAGAGTTGAAATGCCTTTTAATCAAATTCATATTCATTCACACAAACTGTTGAAGGCATCACATCAAATGTGTACTTTCTGACAACTGCTGTATAAATTATTCAGTGGTGTCATTAGTTAATACATAAGACAAGATAGTTTGCATTAAGCAGGCAGCAATTTGAATCTGATATACCATACATTGTATTATAGTATAAAAAGCAATTGGTGACATGCAAGAATGGCTTACAGAACAGGTTCAATGTAGGAAAATATACTTAGTTGTGACACCTTAACAGGTGAAGGGTTTTGATCCCCAAGTGTTCTACTCCCTTATAACCAAGTCCATATTTATTCACACACACACACACACACACACACACACACACACACACACACACACACACACACACACACACACACACACACACAAACACGCTTGTGATGACATCTCATCAAACGTGCACTTTCTGCCAACAGTTGCATAACGTTTTTGTAGTATCAGTACTTTTTGCATAAGTCAAAATAATGTGAGCTAGGCAGGCAGCAGCAAAAGCATAGCTGGCTCAACCAGTGTCCTGTGCTGGTCCCAGGAGCTAGCACTCCACCCCTCAGCTCTTCAAATGAAGGGTAAAAAAAAAACAATAAATAAATAAAAAGGACATCTGCAAAACTTGCAGGATGCTTCCTATAGACAGTACCACAGTACCCAATCTGCATCCCCCTTCCCACAGCTTTTCAAGTGAAAAGAAAAACACAATTCTGTTCCTTCTACTGGCATAGCAAGCAACCAGATGAGCATATGCAGGACATATGCAGGACATGCTCCCCTCCCCTCCAGCCATTCAAGTCCAATTTCTCTACCCTGTCCCCATCCCTCCTTTCTCACACTTTAGTTAAAAAAAGCATTTTTGTTCTTTTAAATTGCAGTAAACTGCTTGCTACAACTGTAGCAAACAGTTGCTACAGTTTATACCCTGCATGGAGCACTACAGCACTCAGGTTTTATATAAAAAAGAGTCTCTTTTACTTTTAAGCTGTAGCAAGCATATGCTACAGTTTAGACCACACACAGAGAGCTACAGTGCTCAGGCTTGACCGCAAAATGCAATACCATCTTTTAAAAACTGGTAATGCACTAAAGACAGTCAGGATGTTTAATGGCCAACTGTGTTGCATTAAATATTGCACCTGGGGCAGTGGCCCCTCTCAAACCCCCATAGCTATGCTACTAGGCAACACTTCGAATCCAGGGCAGTGTATAATCAATCTGTGTGTAAGAAGCAATTGGTGATATATAAGAATGGTGTAGTGAACATCTGTGATTTAAAAAAAAGTGTGCTTCTTAATCATACTCAGCAGTTTATTATTATTTATTTTTTTTTATAAATCTCTATGTGACAGTTAGCAAAAAGCAGCTTCGGTATTCAAGGCTGAGAAATGGTAATTATCAGTTCACCTCATATGGCAAAAAATAAAGAAACTGCCTTCAGCTGCGTTAATAAGCTGACCATTATACAAAAGAAATTAGCCTTCAAGTGTGAAAAAAGTGAAACTGATATAGGCATGAGCAAATATTAATGATTTCAACTATAACTGCTTCCACGCTTAAAATTTCATGCCCTCTATGACACTAGTATAATGGACTACTATCAAATGGACAGAGACAGCGTACAGCAAATAGTACACGGGTTGCCTCATCTGTAACCATACAACAAATAGTACACATGTGTTGCCTCATCTGTAACCCTGTGGGAGTTATGGGGTATCTATCCCTATAGTATTTGTGGCTTTATGTACATCAACTACAGGGATCTTACACTAGCAAACTGGGGACACAGTGAAGGCATCTCAGGCATCTGCATTGAGAAAACTACAACAGTTTCTCAATGCCATGTTTCAACATATGGGGGAGTACGTGTAGTTCCCGCATACCCCAAAGAATAGAACAATCACCATATGGGCCTTTTATGCTATGGTCCTCTAGTCTGAGGTACTAGCAGCCATAGACTTTAGCCGCATTGAAATAAAAGCTGCACATGGTGAACAGGGAAGGAGTACATGAACCACAAACAGCATCACTTCATCAACTGCCAGGTGGTCTGTAATGCACAGTGTATCATCTACAATGCGTGTGCAGGCCACCTGGGCATTTTCCATGACTCACACATATGGCACACATGTGACCTTTAACCAGTCAATTGAGAGGGGTGAATTCCCAAAGGGGCATCTGCCCAAGAATCTTAACTCATGACCCCGCTGAGAAACCACATGACTTAACATAGCATGGTTGCAACCATGACCAATTATAAACTAGAAACGTTAAAGAGTATGTGTCTGGGCTGCTAAATTCACAATTATTTTGCCTGAGCCTTGCAGTATGATCTGCCATGTGAACAAAATCCTAACAGTTTGTGCCATGCTGCATAATATAATACTGAGGAAGTAGATAAAACAGGTTGGCAGTGACTAGATACTCTGGTTCTGGCACCACTTGCAGCAGCAGCTGAGAAAGATGAGGAGTCGGAGGTGGAGCCATCAGCAGGAAATGATGGAGATGAGCACAATACACTTTGGCATTAGCTAACAGGAAGCACATTTTACATTACTTTAATTAATAAAGACATAAGAGCTAAGCAGATACAGACAGATACTGACAGTAAAACTGATACATACAAAACAGACTGTGCTAACCATGCATAGGATGTCCACACTGTGCGTCAGACATAAACAGCTAAGTCAGAATGCTATAAAGGCAGGGCACTCCTATCATCATATACACAGCTGGAGGAATGAACCGCACTACAAAACTATATTATATCAAAGTTGCATTGCAAGTCGATTAGCATCAATTAGAATTGTCTGGCACTTAAAGCTCTATGCTGTTAACAAACTTCTTCCTGTAGTCATTTCTCCTCCATTTACCGATTGTGTGCCTTGGAGCAAGTCACTCAAACAGTGCTCTGGGTCATCTCTGAAAAGGAACACTTTGTCCAAGGAGTTTACCTGTCACAAACCGCTAAAAGAAAATGGAATTTAAAATCTGGGTCTATGTCTCATCATTATTTTTACATTTGGAATAAAGATAAGCATGAGGCTGAGACTTTGCTTCCTTCAGGAAATGCTTACTAACAGAAATTTTTTTATTGTTTTTTAAATTCTAGCAGCTTGATAAATATATAAGAGAAGCATTTAAAATCTCTTCCTGATTTTTGTGATTTTATGTCAATGGGTTCCCCTGTATGATGGATTGAAATAAAATACATTTCTGGGCTTTCAGTTCGTTTTACTGTATTTGTGTCTCTTCGTACTGTATTACTTTATTTTGTTTTTGCTGCTTGCTCTTAAAAGTGTTAAATTGCATTTATTCTGCTGCATTTACTACTGCTTGTTAGTAGCCTGATTACATTGAAATTGTTATTCTAAGCCTCTTAGTTTTGTTTTAAGGACTTGGGCTTCAGGCCAGTTATTTTACATTAAGAAGTTTTCTGGTCTACACTCTTGTGGGAGGAGAGGGTAGCCTCTGCTCTTCTGTGCTGGGAATTGCTGGATGAAGGCTTATTGTAGGTTTGTTTCAGTTTAAGCATTTGGGATTCAAACCAGTTATTTTACATTAGGAAGATTTGTAGTCTAAACTCTTGTGGTAGGAGAGGATAGACTACACACTTCTAAGCTGAGAATTGCTAGTTGAAGGCTCATTGTGCCTGTTATTCTGAAAGTGTCTTAGTTATGGTTTAAGCACGTGGGTTCCAAACCAGTTTACAGTAGGACGATTTGTAGTCTAAACTCTTGTGGCAGGATAAGATAGCTTTTGCCCTTGTAACCTGGGAATTGCTGGTTGAAGGTCTTTTATGACTGCTATTCTGAAGTGTCTTAGTTTTGACTTAAGCACTTGGGCTCCGAAACTAGTAGTTTTACATTAGGAGAGTTTGTGGTCTCGGCTCTTGTGGTGGGAGAGTGTGGCCTACACCATTCTAAGCCAGGAATTTCTGTGAATTATTGCTTTATTTAAACTGCTTTTGCTGTTGTGAATGTAATTTTATGCACTTTGAATTTCTAGCACGTCTGCATTTTATAGCAAAGGCCAGATTCACACTTGCTGAATCTAGACTGTTTGGTATCACTTGAGCATTTTAACCCTTTTAACTCAAACTAGCCGATAAAGATGCTCTCTCTGAGGTAAGTCCAATCACCCCCAATTATATGGGACCCACACAGCAGTATCCTCCTGGAGGGAAGCATCCATTGCTTCCAACTAATTATAAGTACCTAGTTTTGCTCTTACATTGCACTTTTAATTTGTATTTGCATTCTACTGTCTGTTTGAATTGTCTGAACAGTTTTTTTCCACATTGTACTGTATACTGTACTAGTTCAGCTCTGGCATAGCTCAGTTCCAGGTTTGCTGCTTCTGCATCTGTGTGGTAACTTCTGAGCATCAAACTCAATCTGTTCTTGCTGGTGAAGGCCCTTCTGCACCCCTGTGGAAGGACTCTGCTGTCTGTGTCCCATCTAATTGTGGGTGATTGGACTAGACTTCACAGAGAGTGTCTTTATTGGCTAGTTTGAGTTAAAAGGGTTGTGTCTTGTTTTATTTAAGGCCCACATTTGCACTTCTTTGTGTTTAACACATCATCTTGCATTGCCTCGTAGCAGTGGTTACCACTGAAGGTTATAGACACAATAATTTTGCTTGTTAAATTTTCCATTATCACTTTGCTTGTGGTCCTGCAGAAGTTTTTCATGGCCCTGCCCTACTGTCAGGTGGAACACTAGGCCTAGCCTCAGAGGTATCAAAACGCCTCTCACCAACTAGCCATTCCTAAGAGTGACCTCTTTTCATGACCATATAGATTTAACTAGAACCATAAATAGACAATTTCCCACAGTTTCTCCAGACAGCTTGGTCAAAATGGGCATACTCAGGCAGTGTAGCAACTGCCTCATGTTCACTGACAACCCTCTACCCCTAGTCCACACAAAGTCAACAGATGCAACTATATTAAGAACCTTGAATCCATGCTCTCTCACACACCAGTCTATACATATGACAATGAGCTGGTTGTCAGGACTTACACCTCACCTTCTACTCCATCCAAACACAAATCATACATACCTACATATGTGGAGGTCCTGACCAAAGCATACCTAAACACCAGGGACCCCCCCCCCAAATACAAACACATGCATGCTACACATAATACTTCCTCTAAAGAACACAATAAACATAATAGCTCAGCACCAGTGTCTCACCTGTCAAGCCCTTTAGGCAAAACACAAAACCAAACATATTAGTCATAGGTGATTCCATTGTGAGACACACAGATGTCCCTCTCACCAGTCTGGATAAGGAAAAGGTCACAGTCCACTGTCTGTCTGGCATTAGGATCCACCATATCACACATGCACTCATGTCTCTCAACAACAGGTACTGTTATGACTCTGTCATAGTCCACGTTGGTATGAACAACTTGAGATGTACCTCTCTGGACTATATGAAGAGAGACATGAGTGAGCTTTCAGATTATGTGTCTCAGACAGATAAATCTCTAGCCTTAAACAGTATGTTACCTGTACCTAGGATAATGCCTCACTACAAACAGAAAATGATTGACTGCAATAATTGGCTTAGTTTCTTTTGGTATTCTAAGCAAATCCAGTATCTGTCAGCCTGGGATGACATGGCTGACAGACCTTGATGGTTTGCCAGAGATGGTCTTCATCTGTCATCCCTGGAATTTTGGCTACTGGCCAAGGCTCTTGCCATCCCCATAGTGCCTTTTTTAGGTATTGTCTCAAGGATAAAATTACCAACGTAAAAAGAACATCTAAAAACAACCTCAAGGTTATGCTGCTTAATGCTGGGAGTTTTAACATGAAACTGCACTCATTGGAAGGAAGTCCTCACCTTGGAAAATGCAGACATTGGTGCAGTCATGGAGACATGATTCAAGGCTGCAGAGCACACCCCATCCATAACAGGTTACACTTCCTTCTAAACGTTCAAACCACAAACTGAAGGTGTGAAAACTAAAGGAGGTGGTGTATCAATATTATTTAAAGATAAATACACCTCCAGATTGGTTAAACAATGTGACTGCCTGGAGATACCTCAGATGCAGCTAACTGTTGGCAGGACACCTATTCAAGCCATTGCCAGCTACAAGGACTCCTCCATGAATCAGGACACCCACTTTGCCTATTTGAATCTACTTGAGTCTCTCAAGATTCATCCGAACACCATGATTTTGGGCAACTTTAACTACCCATCCACTGACTGCACAAATTACTCGTGCTCAAACTCACTTGCCCAAAGGTTTCTTGACTTCATTAACTCCAATGCCCTGGACCAGCTGGTTGATAGCCCCACAAGGGGTGCCAGCTTCCTGGATCTGGTGTTTACCAATATGGATGATCACTGTAGCACCCCCACTGTGAGGTCTTCCCTGGTGAGATCTGACCACAAATCAGTCTAACTCGAAGTAAATATCACACCTGCCCCCCAACCCCAGCAGCAACTTAACTAAAAAACTTCTCCAAAGCAGATTGCAACCTCTTACAGGATGGCATAAATTGCTTCACTGCATCCATCTCCCCCCTCAGATACAATTGGCAACTTTGCCAAGTTCTACATCAGTGCTTTATACAATCACTTATATAACTGCATTGACTTAGTCGTACCTAATAGGATTAAAACAAGCTCCTCTAGGAAGAGCAAACCTGCCTGGTGGACAACTGCTATTAATAAGCTTTACAATAAGAGGAAGAAATTGCTGTCTAAGATTAAGAGGGAGCGAGCGCTAAACTGGATACACTCCCTCCTCAGCTTAAACAAGCAAATAAGACACTGTGAAGTCCTCCAAAGCAAACTGTGAATCCAAATTAGTTTCCTCAACTAAGGACAGCAATAAAGTCTTCTTTAGTTACATCTGCAACCTAAAAGGAAAGGCCCAGATTTGTGCCAAATTGGTAGTTAATGATACCACATATACTGAGTTTGTGGACATAGCTAACCTGTTGGTCGACAGGTTCTGTGAAAACTTCACTCCCCTGTCACCACCACACATACCCCATGACATCTCTACTACCTGTCCCCTACCTTGTATCTCTAAAGAGCAGGTTGCAAATGCCCTCTCTAAGGCAAAAAACACAGCAACTATGGGACTTGATAACATCCCAGGCTGCATCCTACATGGACTCCAACAAGTATTGGCAACTCTTTTGGGTATTTGTTTCAATCATAGTCTAAGCACCGGCTTCATCCCACCTGAATGGAAAACAGCTGCTGTTATTACCTTGTACAAAGGTGGTGCTTCCACTGACCCTGGGAACTATAGACCTATTAGCCTGACTAGTCTTATCTGCAAGGCCAAGAAGTGAATCATCATGGACCTTATCAACAAAGATATAGGTAATCTCCAAACTCTTAATCCTACTCACTTTGGATTTGTCAAAGGGAGATCATACCTATTATAACTGTTGAACTTCTTCGAGACAGTTACCAAGGCCCTGGACAAGAAGAAATCTGTGCATACAGCCTACCCCAAATTAGCCAAGGCTTTTAACACTTTCCCCCACTCAGCATCATTGACAAACTCACTCAGATAGGTTTTAACCCTTATATAGCTCATACACTCATGTCCCACCTGTCAAGCCCTTAAGGCAAAACACAAAACCAAACATATTAGTCATAGGTGATTCCATCGTGAGACACACAGTTGTCCCTCTCAGCAGGCTGGATAAGGAAAAGGTCACATTCAGCTGTCTGTCGTGTGCTAGGATCCACCATATCACACATGCACTCAACTCTCTCAACAACAGGTATTGTTATGACTCTGTCATAGTCCATGTTGTGAATGACTTGAGACATACCTGTCTGGACTGTATGAAGAATGACATGACTGAGCTCTCAGATTATGTGTCTCAGGCAGGTAAGTCCCTAGCCTTAAGGAGCATTCTACCTTCACCTAGGATGATGCCTCACTACAAACAAAAAATGATTGACTTCAATAATTGGCTTAGTTTCTGGTGTCATTCTCTGGGGATCCAGTATATGTCAGCCTGGGATGACATGATCAACAGAACTTGATGTTTTGCCAGAGATAGTCTTCATCTGTCAAACCTGGGATTTTGGCTACTGGCTAAGGCTCTTGCCTCAAGAACAAAATTTCCAATGTAAAAACACTGTATAAAAACAACCTCAAGGCTATGCTGCTTAAACCATGGGAGTTTTAACAAGAAATTGCAATCATTGAAAGAAGTATGCACCTTGGAAGATGCAGACATTGGTGCAGTCACAGAGACCTTGTTCAAGGCTATGGAGAGCACCCCAACCATACTAGATTACACCTCCTTCAAAACGTTCAGACCACAAACTGAAGGAATGAAAACTAAAGGAGGCGATGTATCAATATTCAATAAAGATAAATACACCTCCAGATGGGTTAACCAATGTGATTCCCTGGAGATACTTCAGGTACGATTAACTGTCGGTATGACACTTATTCAAGTCATTGCTGGCTACAGGACCCCCTCCATGAATCAGGACACACACTCTTATGTGGATCTACTTGATTCTCTCAAGATACATCCAAACACCGTGGTTTGGGTGACTTTAACTACCCATCCATTGACTGCACAAATTACTCATGCTCAAACTCACTTGCCCAAAGGTTCCTTGACTTCATTAACTCCAATGCCCTGGACCAGCTAGTTGACACCCCCACAAAGGGTGACATCATCCTGGATCTGGTGCTTAACAATTTGGGGAACCACTGTAGCACCCCCACTTGAGGTCTTCCCTGGTGAGATCTGACCACAAATCAGTCTCATTTGAAGTGTGTACCACACCTGACCCACCTCAGCAACAACTAAACTAAAAAAGTTATCCAAAGTAGGATGGTATAAATAGCTTCACTTCAACCCCCTCACCTATCAATGGAATTAGCAACTATGCCGAGTTCTACACCATTGCTTTATATGATCACCTGTATAACTGCATTGACTCGGCTGTATATGATAGGACCAAAACAAGCTCTTCAATGAAGAGCAAGCCTGCCTGGTGGAAAGCTGTTATAACAGACTTTACAATAACAGGAAGAAATTTCTGTATAAAAGTAAGAAGGAGTGAATGATAAACTGGAAACACTCCCTCCTCAGCTTAACCAAGCAAATAAGACTTGCCGTGAAGTCCTCAAAAGCAAGCTATGAATACAAATTAGTTTCCTCAACTAAGGACAACTTAAGCATTCTTTAGATACACCCATAACCTAAAAGGAAAGACCCAGATTTGTGCTGAACTGGTTGTTAATGATACCAAATATACTGAGCCTGTGGACATAGCTAACCTGTTGGCCAACAGGCTCTGTGAAAACTTCACTCCCCTATCCCTTCCACACGTATCCCATGATATTTCTACCGCCTGTCCCCTACCTTGTATCTCTAAAGAGCAGCTTGTAAATGTCCTCTCTAAGGCCAAAAACACAGTATCTATGGGACTTGATAACATCCTAGGCTGTGTCTTACCTGGGCTCCAACAAGAATTAGCAACACTTTGGGTATTCTTTTCAATCAAAGTCTAAGCACTGGCTTCATTCCACCTGGATGGAAAATGGCCACTGTTATTACCTTGTACAAAGGTGGTGCTTCCACTGACCCTGGGAACTATAGACCTATTAGCCTGACTAGCCTTATCTGCAAGGCCATGGAGCAAATCAAAATGGACCTTATCAATAAAGATATAGGCAATCTCCAAACACTTGTCCCTACTCAGTTTGGATTTGTCATAGGGAGATCATGCCTGTTAAACCTGGTGGAATTCTTTGAGACAGTCAGCAAGGCCCTGGATGAGGGGAAATCTGTGTATACAGCCAGCGTAGACTTAGCCAAGGCTTTTGACACTATCTCTTACTCAGGCATCATAAACAAACTCACCCAGCTAGGTATCAACACTTATATCATTAGATGGGTTACTAACTGGCTCAATGATAGAACATGTATAGTCAAAATATGGGAATCCACCTCCAAAAGGAGATCTTTAACCAGTGGTGTTCCACAGGTATCAGTCCTGGAACCTCTTCTGTTTGGAATCTATTTCTCCAAAGTACAAGCAAAAACTAAAGGTCTGTGACTGACAAAGTTTGCTGATGGCTGCAAACTGGGAGCAGTCATAGGATCTTCACCAGTTGTCAACATCTTACAACAGAGTCTTACACAAACAAATGATTGGGGTCAAAGTCATGGCCTTAGAATCAATGCAAAAAAAATGTATTATCATCACTTTCTGTAAGAGCTATGCTCCTACAAACTACAACATCAATAGCAACACCCTAAGTATGCACTCAGTGGTGAAAGTCCTGGGCACACAGGTTGACAGCAACCTTACCTTTGATCACCATATCTCCACTGTGGTAAGAGGGGCATTCAATATTGCTCATCTCATAAGCAAGGGCATTGCCTCCAAAAAAAAAAAAGAAGTTATAACCTCACTGTACTCTTCCCTCATCAGGTGAATAATTGAGCAGAATGCCCCTTTTTGCATGTACCTTTCCAAGCACCTGCAGCATTTGGAGATACCACAAAGGTTTCTCACAAGAAAAAAATCAAGGTCTTCAGCATCTGTCCTATGTGGATTATCTGAAATCACGGTCATTTTAATCTGTTTCATACAAACTACTCAGAGGCAATCTCTGCCTTGCATTTAAGGCAGTCTCTGGTCCTGCTTTATTGGAAATGCATATCCGCAAGTCAAATGGTGACTGGGTTACTTGCTCTAAAGATCTTACCCTGGTATGTGACATTAATAGAACCTGCAGGAGGTACAGATTTGTCTCCCAGAGGTTACCACACCTTTGGAACAGACTCCAGCTTCATGTCAAACTGTGTGCCTCACTGGACCTCTTCAAACGCAGTCTGGACGATTGGATGGGTAACTACAAATTCACCCTGGGGGTTCCACCTGTATCCCTCTTGGACACAGGCATTAGGTGCTGATCATGGAAATAAGGGTAGAACTTGGCTAGGCTTGTAAGGGCCCTAGGGCTATTAGCCTAGTAACATCCTATTAATTTTGAGATAAAATATATTTCTGACGATTATTTATGAATGTATTCATTAACTAGTTTTCAAGCAGATAATTGAAGTATATGGTCATGCAAGTGGCTGTAATTTATGGTTGTACATATAAAAGTGTGTGTGTGTGTGTGTGTGTGTGTGTGTGTGTGTGTGTGTGTGTGTGTGTGTGTGTGTGTGTGTGTGTGTGTGTGTGTGTGTGTGTGTGTGTGTGTGTGTGTGTGTGTGTGTGTGTGTGTGTGCGTGTGTGTGTGTATGTAAGTAAATACTTGTTGCTGCTAATGGCAAACTACAGTAGTTATGATTTAAAGGAAGGGACTGAATGCAATATAAAGGAACATCATCTTAAGGGTCTATATTAGAACACCAAACTTTCAAAATTTCGAGTGTTCTAATATCGAACCCTATTAATCGAAAATTTAAAACATCGAACATACAGAACAGCAAATTTTTTTCCTCGGGAAAAAATGTACTGTTCCAAAACACATACACACAACGCAAGCACACCAAACAAACAGCAATCCACACACATACACCTAAACTCTTACACCTAACCCTACACTAAACTATACATACACCACTAACTATCCACTTACCTTAACCCAAACCCTAACTCTAAGGTCCATAACTATCACACAGTCACCTCACCCGCACCCTAACCCTAGCTCACCTACCCCACCCTAACCCTCATGTCCACACAATTGCACATTTACCTGACCCACGCCCTAACCCTAACTCACCTAACCTGCACTAACCCTCACGTCCACACAATCACACACTTACCTGAACCTGACCCGTAACTTTCCACCACAGAGCTGAAAATACCAAAGCAACAGAAATGGACAACCAAATTCTTTTCCTAGGAAAAAATTTGGTATTTTGTTTCTTCGATATTTTTAGCGTTCACTAAAAATGGGTCAATATTTGAACACTCGAAATTTTGAAAGTTCGGTGTTCTAATATACACCCCATCTTAAGAGTCATGTTCCTTGGGACTGATATTTGTTTTGTTGACTGTAGACAGTGTGTTTATTTTCTGGTTGTGAATAAACTGGACAGCATGAAGTCTGTGAGTTTAATGTTAAGATTTTAAATGCGAATATGTTTTAATTAATATTGTATTTTGCAGGCAAATAGGTGAGAAAAGCATTGTGTTGCATACAAAAATCAGTCTAGTGCTTAATGTAAATGACTGAGGTCATGAACTGCTTCTGTAGTGCAAGGTTTGATTCCATCAGCCTTCATTTGTCTACTGTGTCACACTGACCAAGCTACTTTACCAGACAGTGTTTCTAGGCTGCCCCTGAAAAAGGGACACTTGCATCCAGCAGGCTATTCAGGCTATTTTCAAAGGCATTGCACATTTGTCTTTTGATTTCCCAAGCCCTTTACATAGATTCCAATTGGTACTTCACTATATTCTGTTGGAATATAGTCACAGCACGTCTTGAATTTTAAAGTGTTACCAGATGCATTTTCAATAAATGTGAGAAGTATATTTTGTTCATGCTAAGTCTGTTTTCATTGTGAGGCTGATTTTTGGCTGTCAATGTTCTGTTGCAAAATTTGAAATAGTTTTACATTACATCCACATCTCTCTAATCATTGCAAAAGTTAAAAAAAGAAATATTATGCACACTGACAAGTCTGAGAACTGTTTTACGGTAATTTAGGAGAGTCAGCCACGTAATGGAAGGTTAGTTTGGTGATAGGGGGCAGTCTGACTAGGGTACCATTTGACCATGCTCTTGCTCTGAGTACAGTACTTGCTCCAGCTAGTTTTTTTTTTTTTTTATTTCATTCATCATACTTGCGTTTTTTTTATTAGTCAGTGTTTTGTTGTTGTTTAACATTATGCATTCTACACTGTCTTTAGTTGAGGTATTATGGCTTTCTGGAGATTTTTTCACAGTTACTACCCCCCTGGACACTGTTACCACTATTAGAGCTGTAACTTGTAAGGGATGAAGAGGTTACTGCCCTGGGCACAAGCTGTTAGGGGGAACAACCGGCAGATGCTGATGGTGCAGCAGTGCAGTTCAGGTGCTGTTTTATGAAACCACAAGGTTATCATGACTTCATAAACAAACGTCAATAATACATACATGGCTATTTACTAAAGCACTCAGTGTGCTGTGAATTAACTGTAACAAACTGCTTGTTACAGCTTCAGAGAAGAACTTTTTTTGACTCCTCTACTTTGAGTTGAGGATAGGAGTGATGTCTTAAATATACAGGGTACCAGATTACTAGATACACATTTAGTTGATATTTCCAATTGAAATTATTTTAATTTAACAACATTTCATTTAATCAGTCAAATTTATCTCCCTAGTTAGCACTGAAATGATTACAAAACTCATCACCATGAAATCTTAACTTAGTCTGGATCACACCTGCATTTTTTAAATGTATTTATTTATTTATTTTTTCATATGCAATGTCATAACTGACCTATGTTTGTTCACAATGCATTACCTATGATAGTCATAGTTTACCTGTACCTGAGAGAAATGCAACTATTTAGCCAAACTATGGGAAACCCCATTTACTACCCTATATGTCTATGAACATCAGTAAAAAGCTATACACACATACGCAGAAGTGGTCAAAAATTGTAAACATAAAAAAAAAGCAAACACAAGTCCTGCAGACTTTCAGATAGGACACCCTAGCCATCTAGATACAGTGTTCATCTACTTAAAACAACACCTCCATTTGTCCCCATTATAACATGATTTACTATGACTGCAAGTTGTACATCCTAGCAATGTGCTAGTGATTGGTGATTTCACTGTTAGACACACAGACACTGCATTCACAAGATTCATATCTGTGTGTGTGTGTGTCTGTGTGTCTCTGTGTCTGTTTGTCTGTGGTGTGTTTGTTGACATAATAGTGAACTGCCTGTCTATCTGATGCTAGAATTAGTTATTTTACCTGGGCCCTAAGGTCTCTTCACCAGCTTAAATACAGTTCTGACACTGTGGTTCCCCAAGTTGTTGTGAACTGTTGTAGAATGTTTACCCTAGGGGAGATACAGGAAGACATTTTTGAATTCATCAGTCATTTCTCTAGGAAAGGCAACAATCAAGTTTTACGTATCATCCAGCTCTCACATTGAATAACATCTACATATAAATCAAAAATAATCTGCTTCTACAGTTGGATGCTAAACTGTCACTGGGGGTATGCAGTGTATATCTTTTTGGGATGAGATGGTCAACAAACCCTCTTGCTTTAATAGAAACATTCTGCACCTCTTAGATTAAGGCTCTGAAATGTTGGATAAATCCTTTGCTGCAGTGTACTTAGCCACTGTCCAATTGATAGACATTCTTGAATAAAAAGTTCCATTTCAAAAGACTTCAGTGTGGTGTACTTTATTCCTAGAAGTTTAAACAATAAAATGTCTGAAATGGAGGCCTTTCTGTCCCTTCAAGAAACATATTTTTTTGTCAAAAGCTCAATCTGGTGTAGAGAAAATATTCCCTTTATCCCAGGTATGTATTCCAATCATTTATTCAGGTCATCCAGGTATTTTGAGGTAGTATCCTCATTTAGCTGATACCCTATCACTCCACATTTAATCCTACGTGACTCAGAACTGGAATTTGCTGAAGTCTTAGTTAATCTAAGTAAGTCTAACTATCATGTTATTGCATATAACAGATTCCTGAAAATGTCCATAATTGAGCACATAATACCCAAATCAAATCAAAAAGCTGTATATTAATTTGACAATTTATACCACCTAATAAATATGCCTAGTGATTTCTCAGTGTTGTTAAAGCCAGTTCCATTGATCATCTACTTTTATCCCCACTTAGGGGTTCCAACCTTCCTGACTTTGTTCTTACTGCACAAGTCTTGTAATATAGCTTTGACCTTTTCCATGAAAAAAATGAGACTCTACCCATAAGAGTCTCACTGTATTCAAGGATATCTTTCCATAACAAACTACTTATTTTTACTGACCTACTCGACAATTGTTAAATGGTTGAACTCCATTCATACTAATGCTCTTGTAAGCTTTTCAAGATGTCATTCTTCTCTTGATAGTTGTGTTGAAGTGTCCTTCTCTAGCTCAAACAAACAGTGAAAATTGCAAAAGTGAAACCATATGTAGAGATTCTTCCATAAACAAGCTTTATAACAATAAGGAAAACACCTATCTATGTACAAAACGTCCTCACTCACATGGTACAAAAGGAATTAAATCAGGTAAACAAAGCATTACCATCAGGAAGTTTAAAGATAAATGAGAATTTAGGGTCACTACTGCAGTCAATGACAGCTGCAGAGCCTTCTTCAATTATACAGTAATCCTCATAAATAATTAACAATCCTGTATGCAGCACTCTGCTAATGTGACCTCTTACTCTGAAACAGAGGCAACTGTCAATATTCTAGAAGAAAAAATAATTTCTTATTACAACTCAGCCTCTGAGCCTACCATTTTGTTCATAACCTCATGCCAACCATTCTGAAATCTTTACTGTTCAGGTTTTACCTCTCCTCCTAATGGGCAAAATTGTAGGTCTACAGGCCCTGAAACATCCTTGGTTGTCTTCTGCAATGACAAGCAATTTTAACATGCCTCTCAACTGTAAAGATTTTTGCAGAATGTCCAGATTTTTGCCTCATATTTTAGATCCATTTTTCATAAAACTGTGGTTTTATGACAAATTAGTGGCAAATCATTAAATATAGAAGTTAGAAAATAATGACAGACATTTGAGTTTCAGATTTCATACCCTTCAGAAAATTCATGTCAATGCAAAACCTATCATTCAATCAACTTTCTAAGTTTGTAAGAGCAATATTTAAAAATCACCCCTATTTTTGAGCTTTTGTCCTACATTTATTTATGGATATGTCTAGATTTTGTGCTCTAGGAGGTTGAGAAATATGAAGCAACATCTTTCCTGATCTATCTATAACCTGCTGAATAAAAATTCCTCTGCAAAAGAATGATACTGTACTTACCTTGGAAATTTTAGACCTAATAGTCTCTGAGGTCAACTTCAGGTTGTCAAACTGCTGGAACATCGAGCTACATATGGCTGAGACCATGTGCACTAAACCTCGGTTGCTACAGCAGGGGGCCCCCTGCACCCCCCACACCCCCTGCTACTTAAATATACCAGTTCCGAGATCAAACTTACATTGAAGTGAATGGGAATTTTTCCCTAAGGCAATCTCCATGCAAATGGTTCAATGTTCTAAAAGAAATGAAGTGATCAGTGGTTCAACATTCCGGCTGTTCGACAATCTAAAGGAGATCCAGTCTAACAGGTGTCATCTGTAAGGCCATGCAATGAAAAAATTTGCCAAACTGTTAAACAGTGGCATTCGGAATCACTAGTCCCTTGGCTTCCTTGCAGTTTGCAGTAATGAATAGCAGTGTGTCTGTAATCAGATTAGTTGACCTCTTTTAAAAGGTTACTAAGGCCTTGTATTAAGGATAGTCCCACCACATGGTATAATTTAAGCTGATAAAAGCCTTAAATGCTATCCCTTATACTGGTATACAGGTAACTCTTTTAATTTGGCCATAACAGCTATGCAATCTGCTGGCCAGCTAACTGTCTCAATGATTATATGAACATCATTAAAGTTTGTAATTATTCCTTGAAAAAAAATATGAAAGAAAGAAAGAAAGGGGTTGGGAGGGTGGCTTAAAAGGTGCAGGGTTTGAGTCTCACACGGATAATTGGCTAGGCTTAAAATGACTCGCAAGGGCAGTTAGCTTGGTACTGAACTATGAGCTATGAACTATGAAAGAAAAAAGAAAGACAAAAAAGAAACATAATAATGATAATCCATAAGACTCAGTTCAGGGCCCCCTTCTCTGTGGCATCTACTTCTCAGATGAGATATAAAGGAAGATTTTAAAGGGCTATAGTTAATCAAGTTTGCTAATTACTGTAGTAGTTTCTTAACATCCCAAAGGACTTTCAGGTACTCTGAACAAGGTTTCAGTCTCACTAATGACTGGTGTGCCAATCAAGTGCTCACCCTCAATAGGGTGGGAGGTTGTCAAAATGGTTAAGGTGTTTACCTTGCAAACGGAAGGTGCAGGGTTTGATTCTCACATGGGGTAGCTGGCTAGGCTTAAAATGACCCACAAGGGCAATTAGCCTAGTAATAATCTATGAACCTATGAATAGCAAGAAATACAGCATAGTTGCCTTTCAAAAACATAGTAAACTCTACCATTTAAATGGTGACTCCCTCAAGACTGATGCAGTTAAAAGGGAATTGGTGTCTTTCTGGATGAAGATCTCTTATTTGACCACCATGTTGCAGTTTGTAATTAAGAAAGATTACTATCTAGTTTAACTTATAATTATGGACGTCTCTTCTAGATCCAAAGATAATATCATCACATTTCATTCTATTATATCTAACACTGAGCATAACATCCTATTAGCTGTACTTTACTAAGCATTTAGAACAGCTTAAGAGGTCATAGAGATACCTATAAAACAGTGTTAGTGGTAAATATAAGTTATCCTGAAAGACTAAAAAACATTTCCCTTTCCTCTGTTTGATGCAGGCTTCTGCATGGAGATTTCTGATTAGCATTTTGGGCCACAATAGGCTCTGCTTTAATAAATCCCGCCACCACTATCAAACCAAGAATGCAAAAAACACATTAGTTCTAAACAGCCAATCTTCCACTGCTACATTACTTAATCCGAAGTACCCTCTGCTGCCAAACCAGATCCATCCTTGTATATCAGACAATAAAACTCTCTATTATCTTCAAAATTAGACTATAAATACAAAACTGTGATGATATGTGGAAATAGTTTTTTTTTTTTTTTTTCTAAAAGGAAATAAAAGTCTTGTATATGTTGGACGGCACGGTTAAGCTTTCTGATGGCCACTTAGACCACAAGCTTTGTATAAACCTATAATCCTCTTGGTGCTTGAAAAAAAGAAGAGGAAGATGTACTGTGACCAGTATAGATATGGACCTGTGAATCTAAGAATGTTGTGTACTAGTCTTCAATTACGGCCTCCAATTCCATTCATTTTCTCTAAATGTTATCATTATTTTGATTTCTTACCCCCACCTAGACTCTTAACCCAACTATATTACCGGCACTACTAACCACAGTCAGAAATAGCTAGTTGTCTTTACATACTTTAACATCTTGTCTGACAACTTTGTTACTAATATTATAAATGACAAGAAACTATCTTAACTTGCAACATTTTCTGTATATACTGTTGATAATCAATATCTTGTTATTGTATTAAAGCCGACAGCCTGTAATGTTGTTTACTATTGCTGCAACTGTGTATCTCTATCATGTACATGATGTGGAGCTTTTCTCCCTGGGCATCCGCTGAAAAAGGACCTGCGTCCAGTCGGAATTTCCCGGTAAACAAATGTAAATAAATAAATAAAAATAAATAAATTATTTTCCTGCGCATTCCAAGCAAGCATTTTACATGAGAGTCATTGGATTCATGACTTTTTCTTAAACAGTATTTCTCAGGCAGACAAGCATGAAAAATAATTGCTACAGGCCACTTTCAGTGAACAACAAAGGAAACTTTTTTGTTTTGTTTTTTTACCAGCATACAAAAGAGAAGACAACAGTTGCTGCTTTCTGAAGACAACTTTCAGCACACTTTCTCTTGTGCTGCTGTCAGTCAGGAAAACAGCAGTCAAGCTTTCCTCTCATTCTCGTGTCAAAATATTGGGTGTGGACTGATCAATTGCCGCTTGCTCAGATTTGTCACATTGCAATCAATGCATGCAATTTCTAGTCATTGGTAAGTTGGTGATGAAAAAATGGACTGTTTGAATGGTTTAACCTTTTACTGTTATATAACATACCCCACCATACTACAAGTCAGTTGTTAGCTATGCAGTGGGGTTCGGTGACTTGCCCTTCATTTTGTAGTATCATAGCATCATAATCTCATAGAGTGATAACAGACAAGCAATCAAATAAACCATTAAGAGAAGAGCCAAATAAGCTCTTTAAATTGCTGATTGAGCCAGTAATACACACCCCTTTAGCAAAAAGTGGAGAACTTTGTGACTATTCATCCAGTTATTGAGATCAACTTTTAATGCGGCTGTTTGACATCATGAAATGTGTTGACTTAGTTACCTTACCTGCTAATTAGTATTACATAAGAGTTTTTTCTGCATTTGTTAAGTGGGTAAGCCCATAAGACAGTAGTGCTCCTTTTCAGGGACAACCCAGACATACAATCAGGTTAAATGACTTGTTGACAGTCACTTAGTAGGCAGGCAGAAGGGATAGAAAACACTATAACCTTGGCTATATGAAGCAGATCATAAACAGCTAAGAGCCTTATGCATTTGTGTTATCTGGTTAACTTTAATATGTAGATTTCTATAAAAGGATGTTGGCAAACTGAAGTTTAATCATAAAGTATGTAAGAAACATTTGGCATTGCTAACAATCCTACTTTTCTCATCTTCATTGATTTCTGGGAAAATAAAACTGTTGCTATGTAAAAATACACTGCCTGTTTGATTTCCCTCCAGTTTTTCCTCTTATCTCATCTGTTTTGCCTGCAGACTTTATGTTTCCATCTTCTTTTCCATTCTTCTCAAGCCATTTCTATATCTCATACAGTCTTTGTCTAGTCCCAATTTATTGCTCTGTCATATTGTTACCCTCCTACATCTGACATGTGGCGGGTGTTTTTACATGCTGTCCATTTTCTACAGATGTTTCCTGACCTGACACACTGTATAATGTTGCTCATGTTCACTCACTACATCTGCCTTTGACCGCTGTATAGATGTGTTGTGTTTGGGTGCAATGTATGCAGTGCCTTTCTGTTCCATGCTGTGCCCACTTTCATTTTTGCAAAGTTGCACTGTGCTGCCATGCAGATGATCCATTGTCATTATTTATCAAGAGTAAGATGAATTAACCTCATAGTCTGAGACGGCCATACGATTATCTATACGCACTTTCACTGAAATGTAGTGATATGTCAGAATAATGTGAGTGGTACTATCTTCACAGTGTTATGCAGCATCTAGTGACACATACACCACTGTACTGTGAGACATGTAATGTAGCTTCTGTATCTGCATGGTCCTCATGAGGGCTACGACAATACACTTATGATTGTATGGACTAGTAACAACAGGAATGCATTAACATTTAGCTGTTGTCCGCTCATGGCTGTGGTATTATCCTTCTGGTGAGGCATGCTCTATTCCCATGTATTTAACCTCAGACTTGAGTTTTTATAGCATACCTAGCTTGCTTGGTTGTGCAATTCCTGTTGATATTGTGGTAGAGTAGATATTTCTTTCCATGGTGTTCTGTCCTCTCAGCGTAATTCCATATACTGTTTTACACACCTACTGTCATTGGCATGGAAATTATCCAAGTAATTTTAATGGGTTCATAGGTACTTACTAGGTTACTGATCTGGAAGGATCATAGGAAGCATAGCCTTACATTTCCATGGAAATTTTTTGTCCTTTATTTTTCATACAAATAACCCAAAGGCTGGCAGAACAAGGATATGTTAGTACATTTACTTGTTGCCTGTATCCATGATGACATGCATACTAAACCAATAATGAATTTGCTGTTTTCCAGTCATTTATCCAAATTACACTTTAATAGAGTAAGAAAAGTACTTTACTTTATGTGGCTTTGAAAACATTTCCATAGAAGAAGTATTCTTTGTTCCACATACCTATTCCCTCAACATGTTCTTTTTATGTTGCAAAGGAAATTGGTATCCCTTGAGTAGGTGTTCATGCTGTCATTTAGCTTGCAAATGTGCAAAACATCTTACAAAATAAGGTCTGCCAAGGATCTTTATGGTGAGACACAGGTCACCTTTTAGTAGACTTTATGATACCAAAAGGAGGGATGGTAAGACCTTGAGATGGCTGTATAGTTATTGTGATTCATGCTCTTGATTTTCCAATAACATGTTCTATTTCATCATCATATTGCTGTGTGTTTCACATTTCTTCTGGCTATTTTATCCATAGAAAGTCCTAGAGCATGTAACGTCATATGGGTCCTTCCATCTGAATAAAGCATTTTGCTTTTTTATGAATTTGCGTATGATTTCTTGTGTGTGTATTTGTGTGTGTGTGTGTGTGTGTGTGTGTGTGTGTGTGTGTGTGTTCATTGATATGATCAGAAATGAGCTTTTTTTAAGTTGTTTCAGGTTGAACCTTCTGGTACTTAAGACCTACCTTTGTGAGGGTTTCTGCTATTTTACACTGAGCTGAATGGAGGAGGGGTACTAACCACAACTCTGATCTGTGATATAAAACAATATGATCCTGTTTTCTTGCTTATTTTTACTACTTATTGCTTATTCTTACCATTTATTGCACTTTTTATTGTTTGCTGCCTACTTTTTATTGCACATTTTATTGTCTGCTGCCTACTTTTTACTGTATTTTATTGCTATAAACTAATCTGCAGTGTTGTACTGCAGTTGCCTGTCTTACTGGGCCTGTTAAATCACTTTAGTTACTGCCTCACTTTTTGTAAAGTTTTTTTTTAGCTAGTTTCACTGTGTGAAAGGTATTGCTTGGAAATTTTCTCTATTTCTTAAGCATCTGTTTGTTGTTCTGATTTTCCTGTCAAGGAGTATATCATATAACTGATTTGTTTTCAGTTAAAAGCTTTCTCTAGAGTTTCCTTGCTTTTTCTGTTTAAAAACTTAATTTAGTATTTCATTGCTGCTTTTCTGCTGTGATAAACATTGTTGTAATGTTTTCTGCTTAAAATAGTGTAGCTAGCAGCTGTAGCATAGTTTCACACCTTCCATCCCTATTGTTGTCTTGCCTTGTTTTTAAACTTGTTGGCTTTGCAGTTGCCAATCCCTACTGTAAATTTGATCTGGGACACTCCACCCATTCCAGTCTCATTAGCTCATTCTACTTAATACAGATGGAATATTTAGGTAGAGCAACCCCCTTAGTTTCTTAACCTTGAATTATCTTCTCTTCCTCCTTTCTCCCTTTCCACTCTACAATATATATATATATATATATATATATATATATATATATATATATATATATATATATATATATATACATATTCAGCTGCTTTTATAGTATTTGTGTTTCCTCCCCCTACTCTATTACTTCATCTTTTTCGGCTACTTGCTCTCTAAAGTGTTCAATTGCATCTTTTCTGCTGCATTTATTACTGCTTATATTACTTGCTCTCTAAAGTGTTCAATTGCATCTTTTCTGCTGCATTTATTACTGCTTATTTTTAGCCTGTTTAAATTGTGTTATTCTAATTATTCGGTTTAAGCACTTGGGCTTTAGGCCTACCTCTTAGCTCTCCCTGGCCTCTTTCCCTCAGATTCTGACAAATATGGATGGACAATTTCCTATGGTTTCTTCTGCCAGCCTGGTCGATATGGGCATCCTGAGGCAGTGTAGCAACTGCTTCATGTACATGGACAACCATCTGCTATTACCACTTAGGAACACAATTTGAGAGAGAAGCAATTACATTAAGAACTTGGAGTCTATGCTCTCTCTTTCTCTCTCACAAGCCAGTATATCTGTCATTGAAAAGGTTATCAACGCAATCACTACACTCAAGAACCTCCTACAACTACAAAACACACATCTGCATATGCGGAGGTTCTCAACAAAAACATACCCAAACAAAGGAGACCTCAGAGGCAAAAACGCACTCAAACTCCACAACCCTCTACATCACATACCACGCATAATCTGCAAACCTGTATCTCCCAACCACAAAAGCTTAACCACAAACCCAATATATTAGTCATAGGAGACTCCATTGTGAGACACACAGATGTGCCTCTCACCAGGTTGGATAAGGAGAAAGTCACGGTTAGCTGTTTGTCAGACACCAGAATCCACCATATCACACACACACTCAAGTCTCTCAACAACAGATATTGTTATGACTCTGTCATAGTCCATGTTGGGGTGAATGACTTGAGACATACCTCCCTGGACTATATGAGGAGAGACATGATTGAACTCACTGACTATGTGTCCCAGGCAGGTATGTCCCTAGCCTTAACAGAATTCTAACATCACCCAGAATGATGCCTCAATACAAACAGAATATGATTGACATTAACAACTGGCTTAGTTTCTGGTATCATTCCAGGGGGATCCAGTACCTGACAGCTTAAGAAGATATGATTGACTGACCACGTTGCTTGCTAGAGATGGCCTGCATCTGTTTCACTTGAGCTTCAGGCTTCTGGCAAAGGACCTTGCCTCCCCCATAGTGCCTTTTTTAGGAAAAGTCCTGAGGTTGATAAAGCCAACATAAAAATTTTAACAAAACACAAATTAAAAGTCATGCTGCTAAATGCTAGGATTCTAAACATGAAACTGCACTCATTGCAAACACTTTTAACCTTGGAAGATGACATTTGGGCAGTCACAGAAACCTGGTCCAAAGCTATGGAGAGTACCCCAGCCTTACCTGGTTACTAATCCTATCATACATGCAGACCTCAAACTGTGGGTAGCAAAGCCAAAGGAGGTGGAGTTTCAATATATATTAAAGACACCCCCCCCCCCGGCTGGTCAAACAGTATGACACACAGGAGCCACTCCAGGTGCAGTTAACCATTGACAAGACCCCTATTCATATCTACAGACCCCCAAATTTGACTCAAGATGTGCACTCCACCTACCTGGAACTCTTCAAATCTATCATGACTCAACCCATTACCCTGATCTTGGGCGACTTTAACTACCACCTATAGATTGGAAAAACTACTCATTCCAGAATGCAAATGCCCTGAGATTCCTCAATTTTATCAGTGCAAATGCCTTGGAACAGTTATTCGATACTCCCACAAGAGGAGATAATATCTTGGACTTGGTATTAACCAACATGAGTAACCACTGCAGCACCCTTACAGTATCATCCTCCTTGGTAAGATCCAACCATAAAGCAGTCACGTTGGAAGTCAGCATCTCTCCTGACCCCCCTTTAGCTAGGTTCAAGCAAAAAACTTCTCCAAAGATAATTTCAACTTCCTGAGGGATGGTATAAACAACTTCTCAGCCTTGTCCCCCTCTGTTGGAACTGGCACCAATGCCCAAATCTACACCAAAGTACTATACAATCACTTATATAGATGCATGGAATCCAGAATACCTGACAGGACAAAATCATCCTTCTCAAGGGAAAACCTGTCTGGTGGACATCTACGATAAATAAACTATATAACAAAAGGAAAAAATTGCTGTCCAGGACCAAGAAGGAGCAGGTGACAAATTGGAAGCAATTTCTCTTTAGCCTGAGCAAGCAAATAAGAGCACTAGGAAATCCTCTAACACCAACTTTGAGGCCAAATTGGTCACATCTAATAGAGACAATCATAAGGCCTTCTTCACATATGTCCACAATTTCAAAGGACGCATCCAGATCTGCTCAGAACTGATGGTTAAGGGCACCACATAAATAAATGCTGTAGATATAGCCAACCTACTGGCTGACAGATTCAGCACAAAACTTCACCCCTCTGTCCCCCATCAGTAAATCAGGACATCCCCAGTACCTGACACCTCCCTTTATCTCTAGGGAACAGGTCATCACTGCCCTCTCAAAGGCAAAACATACAGCCTCCATGGGGCCTGATTACCGGGTTGCATCCTACATGAACTCAGGCATGAACTTGCAGCACCATTAGGCGGTCTATTCAACCAAAGCCTGAGGACAGCCACTGTCATCCCTTTGCACAAAGGTGAAGTGTCCACTAATCTGGGAAATTATAGACCCATCAACCTAACTAGCCTGATCTGCAAGACCATGGAATGGATTATTGTAGACCTCATTAACAGGGACATTGGCAACCTCCGAACACTCCACCCCACACAGTTTGGCTATGTCAAGAGGAGGTCGTGTCTGTTTAATCTGGTAGAATTTTTTGGGACACTCACCAAGCCATGGACGAGGGGAAGACAGTGGACACCTCCTACCTTGACCTGGCCAAAGCCTTTAACACTATTCTCCACTTGGACATAATAGATAAACTTTCTCAACTAGGCATCAATCCATATGTTATCAGATGGCTAGTAAGATGACTCACTGATAGAACCCACCTAATCAAAACAGTGGAAGCCACATCAAGCAGTAGACCTGTGATGAGCAGTGTACCCCAGGGATTGGCCTCTGTTATTCAGGATATACTTCTCTGAGGTGCAGGCCAAAACCAATGGGCTATGGCTCACCAAGTGTGCAGATAACTGCAAAGTGGACATGGTCATCAAGTCCCCAAGTGATGTGGGTTTCCTCCAAGAGGGTCTCACACAAACGACTGGTGTCAGAAACATGGCCTCAAGCCAATTGCCCAAAAATGCATCATCATCCCCTTTGGGGAGAGTGATGTCCCCACATATTATAACTTTAATAGCAATGTCCTAAGCATGCAATCAGTCATGAGGGATTTGGGCACCCAGGGTGATGGCAACTTGACTTTTGACCACCATGTTGCTTTCATTGTAAGGAAAGCTTTCTATATGGCCCACTTCATAATTAAGGGTATCTCATCCAGTGACATGGAGATCATAACATCCCTGTATTCTTCCCTTATAAAGCCAATTATTGAGTGCAACACTTCCTTCAGCATCTACCTCACAAAGCACATGCTGCAGCTGGAGAGACCACAGAGGTTTCTCACCAGAAGAATCCAGGGCCTCAAAAATCTAACCTACACAGATAAGCTAAAAGCCCTGTCCCTCTACTCAGTTTTATACAGACTCTTCAGATGTGACCTCTGTCTGGCATAAAAAGCAATCTCAGACCCCGCCTTGATTGGACTGCTGTATATCCGCACTCCGAGCTCCACTCGACTAACCCACATGCGTGACCTCAACCTGGACTGTGACATCAGTAGGACATGTTGGCAGGACAGATTTGTGTCAAAGAGACTCCCCCATCTGTGGAATAGACTCCCTCTCCACTTCAAGCAGAGTACCTCATTATCCCTTTTCAAGTGCAACAGGATAACTGGATAGGAAACAGAAAATACTCCCCTAGGATTTCACCAGTGTGCCTGCTTGAGAGGGGCTTTGGGAGATAACTTATCTAAACATGGGCTAAACTCTTGGCTAGGCTTATAAGGGCCTCAGGGCCAATACCCTAGTAACTTCCTATGATCCTATGGTCCTATGAACTGGACATCTGACCTATACACAGTCAGTAAAGTTTTTGTAATTGGTAACATATCTGGGTGTATATGGCAGTTATAATGAAATGTAGTGCATATACCTGACAGCAAAGGGCTGAAATACTACTGTGGTAGTTACTTATGTATTCTTTGGATTAGATCACAGATCAATCTGGTGACAGTAGTAACTGATTTGCATGTGTGCGCGTGTGTGTGTGTGTGTGTGTGTGTGTGTGTGTGTGTGTGTGTGTGTGTGTGTGTGTGTGTGTGTGTGTGTGTGTGTGTGTGTGTGTGTGTCTTTGAGAGAGACAGAGGGACAGAAAGAAAGAGATTGGTGAGACTGTGTGTGTGTGTGTGTGTGTGTGTGTGTGTGTGTGTGTGTGTGTGTGTGTGTGTGTGTGTGTGTGTGTGTGTGTGTGTGCGTTTTACTAAGTGCTAATGGTTGGCATGAAATGGTATTTTATTCTCTGTAGTTTGAGTGACAGTATAGATTCTGTCTAGTATCTTGTTTATAGTATGGTATTTTCAGTACCTGTCAGCTAAACATTATAATGTTATTTGTTGTTCCTATTTATTTTGAACAGAAATATAATTATGAGGCTGCAAGTATGTCCTCTTATCCTCAAGAATTTTATATTTAAACAAAAAAGCAGTAAGGTACATATTTACAAATAAACAGCTAGTAGATATCGGTTTTAATTCTGTAAGATTTTGCCAGATGTGTTTTACTACTTGCATTCACTTATTAAAATGTGTCTAAAAACACTTTCAAGGTGACTGTTAAGTGTTAATAGGTGAACAGTTTCAAATACTCATCTAGAATATGTCTGAAATGCTGTGCCTGAGATATTGACAAAGACCTCTGTTAGTATAATTATTAGTCTTGTTAAGGATATTTTATTTTTCAACTGTTGGATGACATTTTTTACTACATTTTGTATGGTTGCTAAGCTCAAGGCTATTTTACATATCTGCTTAGTAATGGCATTTAGCACTGCAGTCCTAGTGTATCAAACATATATTGGTAAAACTAATCAGGGCTATAAAAAATGACAAAACAAAATGGTAGTTAGATAGTATGCTATGAAATAAAACTAACTCTAAATTGTAAGCACAAAATAAATAAATAAATAAATAAATAAATATAATCTGACTTGTCAATCCAATCACAAAATACCAAATATCATTTTCAAATGATTTAAAAACATGAACACATGCTACACTTTTCTTAAATGGCAATGGAAAAATAAAATACAATAAAAAAATAAACGGAAGGTTCAGAAAAGAATATTTCTTCCCTGAGGACTTTATAGACTTATTTTGTAGTGTTTTGACCTATGCCCTAGTACTTACATGATTAAATGTAAGACCAATGCAACCAGTTTATTTAGATAAACACCTCTGCAATCTCTGAAACAAAAACAGTGGTAATCAACAAATAACCAAGATAACTTATTCATAACACTGTTAACCCTCCTCCTAAGGTTTCATTGTGCTAGCAGCCCATTGCCAGGTAGTGTAAAATACTGCCCAGACCTGCCTGCTTGTCCACCTCCAAGATAAGTGGCAAAACCACTGTGCTTCTGCAGTTACCATAAAAATCCTCACCACTGGCAACAGTAAAGGAAGGTTCACTGGAAGGATAAGTATACATACAGTATTTCCAGATGCAGCTCTCTTCAACAAGTGCAATTTCCCTTAAGAGCACACAGAGACCATAGTCAGTCCAGGGCTGGTTTCTCACTCTTCCTCCAGATCCCAAGTAAGACTCCCCACTGACACAGCTACAGAGTTGAGATCTCAGTTGAATGACCAAGCCAAGACATCTAGCACCCTCTCTGTCCAACCAGTGCTTTGTGTCCCTGCCCAAGTAGCTGACACACATGCACACGCACACACACACACACACACACACACACACACACACACACACACACACACACACACACACACACACACACACACACACACCTAGGAAAGGCTGGCACAGGTTTACTAGCTATGCCTCCTTCAACCCAGAGTATATGGGAGGTTTTACTGCCACCAGTCACCCCTTATCAGTTACTTTAAAGCCCTTACAAGGGTAACCAATCTACTGAGTGATATTAATATTAATACACATGGTAGTTTGACCAAGAGCAAGGCTATTAGGAGTGGCCCACACAGTGTCACCAAATATATATGCAAGTACTCTCAGAACCTTAATATCTTTACACAGATCAGCCACAATGGAAGGTTTAAATATGTTTCATAATAAATACCAGAAGAACAAGGCAATATTAAATATATATTCACAGTGACATCGGAGTTCAAAACCACAGGAAATAGTTAAAACAACATTGCAGGACAGTCTCAAATAAATAAAGAAAAATATCTAAACTAATCTTCACTATATTCCTGACTGTATCTAAGAGAATTACTATGACCTAAGAACTTGCTAATAGAGCAAGGCAGGTGTGCTGAACGGATCTTCTAGTTATTGTCAGGTCCAAGACAGAATACAGAATGCTCTGTCTCACTAAGAGACTTCTCTAATTAATATCTCAGATATTACTGCTGGGATAACTTGCAGCATGACATCATTTTTTGTCACCTGACTGTTAGTTCCCAGGTCCAAAAAAAACTTTGATGGTGGCTGATAGCATTTAGCATCTACCTGTGAAAATACATTGACAAGGGCATATCCTCAGATCTCTGGCAGATGCTGGAAGTCCTAAAACAATTGCATTCCTTCATGTTTTCAAAACAAGTAATTCATTCACCCTAAAGGCAATACAGAAAGTTTCCAAGCACAAACATTGTGTCTGTTGCTGTATCAAAAACTGTAAGATACCACCTTTTATGGCCTAGCCATGAAGCAATTTAATTTCAAAATTTACTAGACTGAGGTTAGCCTCCTGTATCCCAGTTTCACTGTAAAAATATATACATTTTAAGCAGTTATAATAGTACATGTACATTTCTTTTCTTTTCCAGTAGGGCACACTGTGGATCCATTTTAAACACAAGCCTTTTGCAAATACCCTCTTCAACACACATGCCTCTACAAGCAGTTTTATATACACACGACATACAGTTCTAATACATTTGTAACACAAGCATCTTGCACAAATCATTTTGTTATTCGCCAATGACATATAATTATTTACAAAATTCCAGTTAGCTGGGCTGGCAGTATCTTCTTTCATCACACATACCATGACCAAAATAATCTGGGAAAGAAAGGGAAGAATAAAAGATAGGCAGGACACATGGTGACCACCCACCATTTCCTGGTCATGATATATTTCCATTGACTCCATTGCTTGTTATCTGGAAACTTCTGATAAAATGGCCATTGGTGCACCAACCCACAAGCCTGTACCAGGACTACCACCTGACCATTGCTATATGATTGCCTGTCTTGGGCCTATATCCTCCACTTCATTGTTATTTATTTATTTAGTTATTTATTCTTTACAAACATGCATACCATGAACTTACTGTTTATGCGTGTATACATATATAGATGTTAATATGCTATTTCCTTTCTATACATATAAACACATCTATGCATTTCTTTACCAACTATGCTATTAAGCAGGTGACTGTAGCCAACACGTCACACTGCCAACCCATACATTTTCTTACAAGAAATGATTCAAATGTAATCAGTCTAAGCCAATGTCACATAATGAACAAAACCATACTGGGTGTCCCTCAGCAAATTACAGGTGTTCAATAACAAGAAAACCCCAAGGGGGACCACTCTGGCCACTCTGTGATTGATGAAGCCTGTGGCCAGTTTTAATGTTCCTGGTTTCTTTGTTCCAACCCACCAAATCCTCAAAATAATGGCTAACTGCATGCCCTTTATATCATAAAGCTATTAAAGAATTGTCAAGTTTCTCAGTATTTTGGATAACAAATGCCATTTAGGCATGCGTGCAATATCATTACTCCAGAATGAATTAGTATTACATGTGTGGGGCCTGCTTGTATAAAAGTAACATGCACTGTTGAACACAACTGGTCCCAAAGTAATACTGGAAAGCCCTTCCAAAATATTTTCCAGGATAAAAGATTAAGATCCATGTTCACACCATTCCATTGTACAGTTGCTGTCTTCACTGCATAGAAGGCAAAAGAATGGCCTGGTATTAAAACATGTGTGACACCAGAAATAAACAGAAAATTAGCTGAACAAACACTCAACATAGCTATTGAATATAAGGTAAAAATGCTTCTGACCAATATGCTTGTACATTTTATCCCTTGTTCTAAGGTTGGTCCACTCATCCAAAATGAATGAGAAATACACCCTTGGATAGATAACCCTTGTATAACTAAAGCCTTACACAGGAAGAAACTGACAACCCTGGATGTCACCAGATAGCCTGAAAGATGATTATTCACAAAATCTTGAAAACAGCCTCAACCCCTAACTGATGTAAGGTCTACGCCCTCTTCACTAGATAATTTAGTGGGTGTGCTCTAACTGACTGACACTGCCTGTTAGCCTGGCTCCAGCTGATCAATTTTAGATTGTGAAATCAATACCAAAATCACATTTTGAGTCACAGCGTTAACTCTCCAGCATAGAGACTACAATAGTTTACAAACTCTAAAGAGACTTGAGAAACCATTTAAAATGTCTGGACTCAGTAGAACAAGCTCCAAAACACAGAGACTAAATAGCCTAAAAAAATTAATATATACTCAGCCCAAGATGGCCATTTCACAGAATAGTTCCTTTTCTCTGAGATATGGAGAAATTATTGTTTGCATATATAAGTGGGGATGGAGTCAGGGGTAGTATGTAGGCTTCCACCCAACACATTCCTGCGAAATGGAGAACAGCTACAACTATTCTCCTCCACAATGGTGGGCTACCAACAGACATGGTAAATAAGAGACCCTTTAAGCCTGACCAGCCTCATCTGTAAGGCCATAGAATGTATCATTATGGACCTCATAAATAGACATAAGTGACCTGCAATCCTTGGGTCCTATGCAATTCGGCTTTGAGAAGGGCAGATCCTGCCTTTTAAATATGGTGGATTTCTTTGAAAGTGTGACTAAGGCCATTGATGAGGGCAAATATGTTCACACAGCATACCTCAACTTGGCAAAGGCTTTTGTTACAATCCCACATTCAGGCATTATTGATAAACTTAGCAAACTGGATGTAAACCCCTTCTTGTAAGATGGGCTGCCAACTGTCTCACATACCAGACACTCACTATCAAAGTGGGTGACTCCACATCAACCAGCAAACATGGTACCAGTGGAGTGCCACAGGGTTCAGTGTTGGGCTCCCTACTGTTTGGTATACACTTCTCAGAAGTTCAGGTCAAAACTAAAGGGTTGTGGTTAACCAAGTTTGCATACGACTAAAAACTAAGTGCAATAATTGAATCCCCACATGATGCCAGTATACTTCATGAAGATCTTATGCAGACTAATGTCTTAGCCACAGTCTCAAACTGAATGCAAAGAAATGCATCATTATTCCCTTCAGCACAAACAATGCCCCTTCACACATAACAATATCCTAAGTACCCATGAAGTGGTAAAGGACCTGGGATCACAGGTTTACTGCTACATTAATTTTGACCATCACGTGTCTACTGTTGTAAAGAAGGCTTTCCACATAGTTAACTTGATTAGTGAAGGCATTGCCTTAAGAGTAAAAGAAGTTATAACCCCCCCATACTCAGCACTTATCCAGCCCATAATTGAGTATAACGCCCCAATTGGTATGTACCATCCTAAGCACCTACAGCAATTAGACAGACCTCAGGGCTTTCTAATAAAGAAAATCAAAGGTCCCCAGCATGTGCTTTACATGGACCAACTAAAATCCCTGTCACTATACTCTGTATCATGTAGACTTCTTAGGGGAGACTTATGCCTGCATATAGAGCAGCCCAAGACCCAAACCAAATTAACTTAATTTATATCCATAAATAAAATTGGTCTAGGGCTACCTGTTCCAGGGACTTAAATATGGCCTTCGACTTAAATAGGACATGCTGGAGAGACAGATTTATCTCCCAGCAACTGCCACATCTTTGGAACAGGCTACCAATTCATTTGAAACAGAGTACCTCTTTGACACTGTTCAAGAGGAACCTGGATGAGTGGATGGTACACCGTAAATTCTTACCAGGGATAATGCCCACAACCCTCCTGGACATGGGCAGTCATCACTAAATGCAATAGTGGGTACTGACTAGCATTTCTATGGTATTACATTGTGTTGAAACGACAAGGCTTAAAATGACCTCCGGGTCGCCTTGTAATCTTCTATGATCCTAAAAGTAGTCTAAAGGATTCACTCTTCTTCTCATTTCTGATATATATTTTTGGTAAATTATTAATTCCTAATTCTAATTAATAACTGACAAAAACAGAGTTGTAAGTAATAACATATAGAAACTGAGACCTATTACCCCAGTTTGAAGAAAAAAAAGGCCAAACCATAAACCTTCTGAATGAAAGGTTAAGCTAAACAGGCAGCATGCCATAGAGCTTCTACAGCTGACAGAAAAAAAAAAAAACGGTATTAATGTGTCCTAATGAATTTTCAATGAGATGGCTATACCTGAGTATTTATTATATCTTTGTCTGTCTGTCTATCCTTCTATCCATCTATCCACTTTTTACCTTTTGTGTTCCAGTCACCTAGTTCATAATAATACCTACAATTTAAAATACAGTTAAGGATGGGAATTCCTAGAACTGTAAAATAAGGCAACCCTGTGTAGACAACTGACCTCAGCATCATAGAGGGGAAGCCCGACTGAAACTATAATTTACAAAGCTGACAAAAATTAGTACCTGCTTCAAATGGTGCCATTTGACCAACTTGGAGAGAGAGCAAATGCCCCAACAGTGCCACTAAAACTCATATCATGACAACCCCAACACAACCATCAAGCCTTTCATTAAGGAGACCACTGATCAGACTAGAACCACACAACTTCAAAACATTAGTACAGCAAACTATCCACTACAACTGAGAACTGTTATACAGAGAAGTGATATAATAATTTATCATTGTCATTCCTCTAGTGCAGATTTAATGTAATAAAGCTTGTTCTACATTTGTTATTACCGTTCCTCCCCTTAACAATAAAGGTCACAGCTCACCAGAGCTGATGAAACACCAGTAATTCAAGACTTTGGTAACCTACCTCTCATGTCATCTTTCCACCTAGACAAGCATGCTAAAATTATTGGGAGGATGGAACAACGTTTCAGACAGGAACAGCTGTTAATGTATGGTCATTTAATATAGCGTGCATTGGCTAACTAATATACACAACTTACATTCCTGAGCAATACGCTTCTGGAGACCCAGACTAGCCAAATCAATGCCTGGTTGTATTTGTTATCCTGCATCATACATCTCCAACTCAAGCCAGAATTAATGGGAAACAATGTTGCAAAATGAGGAACAGAGCTTAATATAGCTCTTATAAATGCTGACTGTGTTAGAATAGTGGTTCTGCATTATTCTATCTTACTGAGGCATGAATTCTGCTTACTTGTCTGACATTATTTAGAGATTTAGATGATTTCTCTTATCATAGATTTTGTAAAAAAAATACCAAATAAGCCTTGATTGTTTGTGTCTTTCGGCTTTTCCCGGTTACAGGTCGCCACAGCGGAACTCCGGTCCACTAATGATTGGGAGTTGATTTTTACGTGACAAGTTACCAGCCCTGACGCACAACCTTCAATGAAGGTACATCCATTCACGCATGTCTCCATGCAGAAGACGCTCTAGCTGAGAATCGAACCGGACAGCGTCTTACTGTGAGGCGACAATGCTACTGCAGCACCACCACCAGATATACTGTAGAAATCTTGATGGTCACAAGGGTGATATGGATTTGCCATATGAAATGTTCTTTGCTCATCCATTTATCTAATAGCTCTGATACCAGTACAAATAACAGGAAAAAATAGAAAGCTGCAAGTGATATTAATATGACCAATATAGCCAGAAGATTGCTTGCCAGCAACAAGCCAAAACAGATTTTCATTGAAATTCACAATCACCAACTGTACAATTAAAAGGATGGCTATAAATAATTGAACATTCAGTCCATCCAGAATTGGTGCAGTGACAAACCAATATGTGTTAAGCCACAGCAACTGTCCAAAGAATGCAGAAGCAGCTGCCTGCAGATACATCCATATGTATCTTCATTAATTATTGTATTGATTTATTTCATAATTAAACTTATTTGCATCTGGTCATCAGGCAGCCAGGCAGCCACCTGTGGTAATTAACTAAGCAGAAGAGGATGGATGCTCAAGAATGCTCAGTCAGCTACTCTACCAAACTAAGCTGTCCTTATGCTAGAGAGTAAATACCCAGGGTCTATACTGAGTGCCAAATCCCCTCTCCTGCCCTGTATGAGAAATGGGACTAATGCTTATGGCAGCAAGTGGCATTTTTATAATATTTCTTCTTACAACTTCTTAAAAACAAAATGAAAGCAAAGTCCTGCAGAGCCCACAACGAAAATGTTGCAATCCAGTAGGAAATGCTGAAATACCCATATACAGATATTTAAATGTAATGTCTGTACATATTTATTTCTGCTATGTCATTCTTAGTCTTTCAAACTTTCAAGGTCTGTCTGCATACAATGCAGAAGATGGGTTCTGATTTTACTTTACAATGAAATCTAGAAAAAAAATATATCATGTTATTTAAGGTCACCATGAAATACAATCACAGTAATAGCTCTTCAACATACAAGATAACTAAGAACCCAACACAGTTCCCTATGTTACGTTCTAGTGTCCCTTTTAAACATCATTTTATTAACTTAGTAGTTTTACAATGATATGATTTAAATTCTAATTCAAATCAGTATTTTATGGAGAAAAAAAAAACAGTATAGTGCATTTATTTTAAACTTGGGCTGACGTTTAGATCCTGGTTCTGACAAAAAGGAGATCGACTTGCAATGGGTAGCAAATGGCTAATCTGTATTCATTCATTCGTTCATTCATTCATTCATTCATTCATTCATTCATTTGCTTATTTCCTGATTACTGGATGTCCAGTTCAGATTAGCTTGGGAGCCAGATCCTGTCCCAGAACACTTAGTGGACACAAGGAAGGGAAATAATCTTGGCTGAGGTGCCAAGGCCTTAACAAACACACCTACACACACACACACACACACACACACACACACACACACACACACACACACACACGTACACATGCACAGACACACATGTGCACTTAGGTATGATATCTATACCAGTAGACAACTAACAGTTTCAGTGGCTATTTATCACATCTAGAAAATATTTATTTCTCTAATTAATGAAAACAGTGTCTAATTAACATTCCTTCTCATTCTCCTATATGGATAAACAAAACAACTACGGCTGCTGCATTTAGATGACATACTGAACTGCAGTCTATAACTTTTAAAAAATAATTCAAGTAATAAGTGACATTTCCCTGTTTAAATATTATTATAAGAAACTATTGCACGTAAAACTGCATCACTACACTACACTTTTAAGATTGCACCTAATCCTGATTTTAAATAAATATTTCATATAAAAATGTAATTCATTTACTATTAGTGAGGTAGGCAATCCTGATTTTTGTACTTTGTATGCAATACCTAACAAAAGGCCAACTATGCCAAACCTCAAAACGTTAAACAAGCCTATACTTGTTTTCTAGTCTAGGAGGAATTTCATTAGCAAATAGCCTGTGCATCATTTGCTGAGTATGTTAAGACTTAATTGATAATTGAATGTATTTCTGTTGCTGAATCATTTGTTAACTGAATATGACAAACAGTCATAAAAAGGCTTTGTCCAGAAGTACAAACAAGTTGTGATACAACACTGCAAACAGAATAAATAAGGATGTTAAGTTAATGTATGTAATAATTTCTTAGTACATATTAATATCAACAGTATAATTAAATGCAACATGTAATATACAAAACAATTTATTAAACAGTTCTCAGCCAGCTGATGTTTATGAAATATAGCAATTTTTTAATGATTTTCTATACACATTAACATTTCAGGAAATAGTGTTTATGGGAGGGAATGACTGTATTAAGAGGGGGTAGAGTATTTATAACTGCTTTCACTATGAATCACATTTCTGAAAATAGTTTGCATTGTGTAGTTTCATCAATGAATATTAAGGAGCTGCTACATTAACTTCTACCTGTTAGACAACTTAAGAGTCAAATCCTCTTTTCTGTTGTGTAGTCAGTTTTCTAGATCCATAACATTGGTGCCATCTATTTATGTGTCCTGAAAATAACAAAAAGAGAATGTACTGAAACAACAACATGGAACACATTTAAAATAAATCACCTCATATTACACACAAAGACGGAAAAGTATTGAGTGCCGGTTCACACACAATGAAGCTTTTCGATCCGACACTAAAAATAAAAATATGATTGTTCCTGGCATTAGTAAAACAAAGAAAGTGTATTGGCCTCTCTTTGTATGCAAATCTTTATTGAATATGCTCCTGATTTGTATCTAATGCAATATATCCTAAACACAAGACGTCTTTGTGTACATGTTAATTCATCCCAAAAATGAGATAATGAGACGTTATTTATAGACTAAACGTGCATTGACATATAGTAATGGATATCCATGACTTTCATTTTTAACAAGGTACCATTCAGATGGATGACACATGTAATTATAGTCAATATCCCTTCACCACCTATTATTTGGCTTCCTTCATGCAATATCTTGTCCACCTAAAATTAAATAATACTGTTAGTACTATCATGCATACTGATGATCATGTCATCTACAGATCTATATCATCTATCAAAAAAATCTAGTCTAACTTCCATCAAGACCTCAGGCACTTTCAAAGGGACTAGAAGCCAAACTCATTCTCCAGAGGAGGCAAGAAACTAAAAACAAACAACAAGGACCAAAACTGACTTGCATTACAACTAAGCTCGGTATCTGAACAACCACATATTCCTTTCTTTCAAGCACATTGGACTCCACTTCAGTCACACAGATTTTATGTCAACCAATATTAACTTTGTTAAAGGCAAACTTGCACTGTCCTTGTTCTGTTGCTATAATAAAGAATTCTGCTTTCTGACAACAAATACTTGATATAACATTGAAAAAGACATCATCCAGAATCAGCTACAATATAGCCTTCATCTGACCTCATATTCCCCTGTCTAAAATGACAAAGATTTCAAAATACTACCTTACTGAATCAAAAGGCTTCATCTCTTTTTTCTAAGAAGCATCATTATGTATGCATAGAGAGAGCTAAATGGTTGCCAGTTAAAGAAGACTCCTATCTGGCCTGCTTATTCTCTTAGTCAACATTTTGAATTTTACTTACCTTTCAAATTACAACACAAAATCATGTAATATTTCCTCAAATCACATTCAGACAGGACACCACTTTCCTTAAAATCATCATATTCCTTCATAGTGTTAGACCTTGCATTGCCCATTTTAGGAACCAAATTCTGGTACAGATGTCTTCAAAATATTGAGATTTGATCTTTGAATTTTGAGCCATACTAAAACTTTTTCAAATGAAATATGCATTTCTAAATTTCTCAGCACTCCGCCAAACACCAAGCATGTCCCTCCTTCACTCCCTCACTCCCTTTGTATTAACACTATTGCCTTTCTTAAATCCACAGCCTGTTACTCTGGTTCAGCCTTCACTCCACTCAGTACAACTCTGCTGCATTCCTTTCCATGGTCCTTCACCAATTCTTCTCAGCCTGTCCTTCTTACACATGCTATTTTCTCCCTTGTCCTCCTTATGTGCTTCCTTACGTCAGTTATATCATCATGTCTGTATATCCCATTTTTTATTTACAGTAATCATAACCATATTCATTAAGCCTTGTAAGCCACTCTCCAATTATATTTTATATTGTCATCTCTCAAACATTCTCACTTTCATCTTCCTTGCATATATATACTAACATTTACAAATACATTTCTAATTTTTATGCATGCAGTAGAGTTCTATAACGCAAGCCCAAGCTCTGTTCCCTAACCTTATGCCTAACCTCCCCAGTCACCACCTAAACCCAATGGCTAAACTCTCACCCCCTCTTACTTTCTCCCTTCATCTTCCATGTTTACATTACTTGATGAAGCAGAAGTTAGCAGTTGCATTCCATCTTCACAGCTGCTACACCTTGCCCAGGGACATAGATGACTTTGTTTGTGAGTGGCATTCCATGTAAACTGATAGATTGATGAATTCCTGGCTGCAAATCAGTGGCCTCCAAGCATATACATCTTAGAAATATAAAGTTCATCCCTTTACATTCATTGCCCTCATCAAATTTCAGTCACAACTTCTCCATAAATATAGGTATCATAACAAAAAGGAGCCATCTTTCAAAAGCTCCTACTTGTTGGGAAACTAAGGCCCTGTTGGACAATTTTCCACATTCACTGAGACGTTTGACATATTCATTCAATTGTCATTACATGTTTTCATTTTCTCAGTCTGCACTAGTATGTTTTCCAAGTCTGTTGGTAGTAGCAGTTATTATTTGGATCCAAAGCAGGCCATACTAATAATGTCTTCAAGTAAAAATCCTTTTCACTGTTACTCTATCCTTTGTTTCCATACTAATGGAACTGATTATACCATCCCTGAGATTCAATAGTGCCTACACAAAGTATACACTAAGTGTATACCATTCTGAGTGAATAGACAACACAGACATAACCTTCTTCCTCCAAATGTTAGTATTCCTACTCATATTCTTGGAGCTTTAAATATTGACAAGGATTCATAAAGGCTAACACAAAGTGGAGACTACGTATATACTTAGTGTAATCTTTCTGAGTGACTAGAAAGCACAAAAATGATACAAGCTCAAGCTAAATGGTCATGGTGTTGCATACTGCAACTCACTTAAAAAAATACTACTCAATATTCATGTCAAACATGTACCTTAAAATATATGATCCTGTCCCACACATACACATGCACATAAATTAGCAATATTTTAACTTAAAATACATGATCCCACCCTTTACACACACACACACGCACACACACACAAACACACACACATACACGCACACACACACACACACACACACACACACACACACACACACACACACACCACAAATCACCACTGTTTTATCTTAGAATATATAATCCTGCCACTTCACACAAATACATCACCCCTATTTAACTAAAAATATATGAAATATATTATCCTACCCTTCACACACACACACACACACACACACACACACACACACACACACACACACACACACACACACACACACACACACACACACACACACACATCACCACTGTTTTATCTTAAAATATATAATCCTGCCCCTTCACACAAACACATCACCACTATTTAACTAAAAATATATCAAATATATGATCCAACCCTTCACACATGCACACACACACACACACACACACACACACACACACACACACACACACACACACACACATCACCACTGTTTTATCTTAAAATATATAATTCTGCCCTTCACACAAACACATCACCACTATTTAACTAAAAATATATCAAATATATGATCCTACCCTTCACACATGCACACACACACACACACACACACACACACACACACACACACACACACACACACACACACAGACACACACATCACCACTGTTTTATCTTAAAATATATAATCCTGCCCCTTCACACAAACACATCACCACTATTTAACTAAAAATATATCAAATATATGCTCCTACCCTTCACACACACACACACACACACACACACACACACACACACACACACACACACACACATACACCACCACCACTATTTTACCTTAGGTTATATAATCCTGCTCTTCTTACACACTTTACCACTATTTTACCTTAAAATATATGATTGTGCTTTTCATGCACACACGTCACCATTGTTTTTCCTTAAAATATATGATCCTGCCCTTCACACACATGCATCTCACCATTATTTTACCTTAAAATATATGATCCTGTCCTTCACACAGACACACATCACCGCTATTTTACCTTAAAATATATGATCCTGCCTTTCATACACACTCATGTCACTACTATTTCTCTCCACTGCCACACATCCTTGTTTACACTAGTGTTTTCCCAAGTCATATGATTATTCGTCTACAATATTTCTAGATTACTTACAATCAATAATTTTCTAAGCTACCATCTTTCTCTTGTACATTTCTCCTAATCAGTTTCTACTATTTGATTTCCCCTAATCTGGTGCTTTTTACATATTTCTTCTTTTCCTACCAACATATCACTTAGCTTCTTATAATTAATATATTCATTTCTATAATTTTTTCAGATATAATTTGTACTTGACTAAGTTTTGAAGCTTTTCTCACTAGTGCTCCACTAAAAATGAGCTTTGCTGAGTCAGACTATCCTGATCATGAAATGTAAAATAAATAAATGATAGTAGCCTGGGACACTATTCAAAGACTTAACTGCATTTTTTTATCACATTTTAACTACTGCTAACTTAGTGTACAACTAAAATTTAGTCTACTCAGTGAGGATGTTATCAGCTGACACATCAATTGTCCAGTCACTCTTTTGGAGTGATTGCCAAATTTACTCTCTCTTCACAACTGCTCTGTAGCTTAAGGAACCCCAAAGTACAGTATTCATTACATTGCTTTTTACTCTGTATTGTAAATCCTACACAGTTTCTACCTCATAATTATTGCTGTACTCTAAAATGATGACAGAGTACTCATTTCAATCACCTATCACAAGACAACATAGATTCATAGGTTGTTACTAGGTTATTGACCCAAAGGTATTTATAAGCTTAGCCATGTGTACCCAAAATAATGCTGGAGAAACCCAATATAAAGGATCTTGCCTAGACTTGATCTTAGTTAGCAATGCCTCCCATATCTATGATGGTCATAGATGAAATCCCTGGCAAGAATTTACAGTTTCCCATCCAGTCACCCAGGCAATGCCTAAAAAGGGTCATAGATGGGTTCTGTTTGATGTGAATTGTAATCTATTCCAGAGGAGCGACAAATTCTGAACAGAATTCATAACTAAAAATTTAGTATTAATCTATTACTTTTGTGTGTATTAAATTTGGTGAAGATGTATAGAAATTTACACTCACATGCATTGGAATATTTGCAAACTAATATTTGACAAATGGATATTAACAAGTTGTTGCATCAAAGACATTTAAAAATGCCTAACTCTAAAAGAAAAACGAAATTCCTCTGTAAGGAGTCTAACATTTAAATCAAAGATATTCACTATTGCTGGCACTTAATTGTTCTATTTTATAAGCATTATTAAAGGAAATGTGTTCTCTTTCTATTTCTAATTAGTAATAAGTAGAAGTTGCAAAGCTGTGCTTAAAATTAATTATCCTGAATATAATCCACTTTGCATGATTCTAAATGTTTATTGATACAAATGTTTGTTACAGGAGTCTCAGCACTTGACAGTGTTTTTCTAGTCTTTAATCTGGGTTAAGGACTGATAACTATGGACTTTTCATAGGCTCAGCCCAGAAGCACTGTCTGGTTATTTGGCTTGTACAAAGTCACACAGCAGGAAAATTGAGGTGGAAGGAATCAATCCTTGTGCCTTTGGTACAGAAAGAACTAAGTGACAGTTTGAAGCCTTAAACCTCTGAGACAGACAATAACAACTATCTAGTACCATGAATGCGTATTTCAAAATATGAACCTTAATGAGGGAAAAGATAGCAACTGAACTGAGAAATATGGGAAGAAAGAAAAGGAAAAAGAAGGCAAGGGGAAGTGCACCATTGTTGTGTTCATTAACATGTAAATTCAACTAAGATTGTAAGCAAGGCTTTGACATGGAATTTTTAATAATGTGGCTAAGCAAATTAGAGAGGTCAATGTCTTCTTCAGACAATATACCCTTTTAGAATTATTTTAAGAAGTATTTTAATGCTGATTAGAAGGTTGACTGCAGCCTCTGAAAATATAACCATGATAACTGGGTTATGAATGTTCTTGATACCTTGAATAATTTTGTAAATTCCGCTTGACTTATGAATTCTATCATGTCCCAACTATTCTGACTTTGAAGATTTTGTAAATATTTCTACCACATGGTTTCTACTAATATGTCATCATCCAAAAATGTATTGTAAAGGAAAACTCAACAATGCCAGTGCAACCAAAATCTGAATATTATCCCCCAAATGTACTGAAACAGCATATCAAATGACTGTCAAAAGCTTGATGTAAAAGGACAGCTGTAAAAACATGTTTCAAAGGGCTGACTACACAGCCTAAAGTTGTCAAATATGGCATTGATGTTCACAAAAACATTCTGAATAATCTCAGAAATGTGAACTTCCCTATAAAGCATTTCCATTCAAATGAATGGTACAGTAAAAAAAAAAGACTGTTCAGCTGAGTCAAGATAATAATTGCATTTTAAGTTCATCTATATAATCTTAGCATTGAACTCAAAAAATCAATAGCCAGATTGAATAAAACCTACATGATCTGTTTGCACTGTGTGCTCATTGTTGTAGCGCACATTTTTGGATTCAGTAAGTGGCTCTACGCAGTGTGTAGAGCCACACACCACTGTATAAACGAGGTGAATACTGTGGCATGCTAATTACAGCATAAGCAGCCAAATTGCACGCTAATCAACCAATCTAAGATACAGAAGCTATTCAACAAGCTGTAAAACAACTTTGTAGACTCAGTGCTGGTTTCTCTGTGAATTCCAAAAACATATTAGAATACAGCCACAGGACTGCTGTTGCTTTAATTTGTGCGTGTGTGTGTGTGCATGTGTGGTGTGTGTGTGTGTGTGTGTGTGTGTGTGTGTGTGTGTGTGTGTGTGCGCGTGTGTGTGTGTGTGTGTGTGTGTGTGTGTGTGTGTGTGTGTGTGTGTGTGTATGTGTGTGTGAAACAGGCTGAAGTCTATGCTGCTGCTACTGCTAATAGACCAAGGCCAACAAGGGGAAGAGTTTTCAGATCCCAGGTAACTTATCACAACCTACATGATGTGAAAATTTTAGAGCACTATAGGGTGGGTAGTGACACACTACAGGAACTCTGAAACCTCTGTCTTCCACAGCTCAGGTGCAGGAAAAACTGAGGGGAACCCATCCCAGTGGAAACAAAGGTATGTGTAGCACTTAGAATCTTAGCTACAGGTACCTTTCAGAGACCAACAGGGGATATGCTGTGGGTGTCAAAGGCATCAGCATTCAGGATCCTCCATCAGTTCTTGAATGCTATGCTCCAACATACCAGTGACAACATATATTTTCCCCATTGTTCTGAGGAAAGGGGCAGAAATATGCAGGAGTTTACCCTGTAGCACACTATCCTGAAGTACTGGGTGCCATAGATTGCACACATATAGAAATTAAGGCATTACCTGGGGAACAGGGAAGGCTCTACATAAATAGAAAGGGCTTCTACACTATTAACTGCCAAGTCATGTGCAATGCCAAGGGAATCATCTTGAAGATATGTGATGGTAACCCTGGCAGTTACCATGACTCACATATCTGGCACATCTCCCATCTGTATCAGATGTTTTCTGTGGGAATACTCCACAGGGTCATTTACTGAGAGATACAGGTTATTCGCTGGAACTGTGGCTGATGACACCCATCAGAAATGTGCACATAGCCACTGAAAAACATCATAATGAGGCAAACACTCATACCAGAAATATCATAGAGCATGTGTTTGGGCTCCTGAAGTTGCAGTTCCAGTGCCCAGATACATCTTTTGGATCCCTGCAGAACAATACACAAACATGTACTAAAATATTCACAGTATGTGCCATGTTACACAACATCATCCTGAGAAAACAACTTCAGCAGGATCAACAAGGAGAAGAGGCACACATCCCACCAGTAATGCCAAGGGCACCACAGCCACATGTAGCTGAGGAGTCAGAGGGAATCCAGCAGCTGCTGTTGGTGTAGGTAGATGTAGGAGTGCTCAATATGCTCTCGCATTCGCTAAGCGACAACACATAGCACACTCACTCACCACATAAGGGCCTAAAACCTTTCTTCTATGCACATACATATAGTAACATTGATGCCAGGTAAGTCTCACAACCTTTACCTCCCCATATATTGGCTGTATACTGTTTGCATCAGACAGTCAGCCCTTAACTAAAGCTGTTACAACTGCTGGATCTAAAAGGTAAATGTTGAACCTGGGGTGTATTGTGTAATAATATGAATGACTGGTATATCCTTGCATGGTAGTGTAAGCAGGTATAAGGTGGGAGATTTGTGTAGAAATGACCTTAACATGTGACAGCAGAGACTTTTTTGACTTATATGTGTCCATTATTAAGTAGTGGGCCTCAGGCATCAAAGATTCATACAGTCATACCTCTCAAAAGTAGTGATGGTCACTGTATACCCTCAGTTTAGCACCATACCTTTGTAATGGGAAACCATTAAAGAGAGAAGATAGAACGTAATAATACACATTGCAGTTCAGACTTCACAACCCACATAAGATCATTCCCAATAAAGTTGGAACAGATTGATGCTATCAACTGTCTAACTTTCTAAGACCAATATAAGTCAAAGGTACAATTACAAGTTCAACATCACAAATGCATATATACTAAGCACTAAGTCAGCTATGCACTCTGAGCATCAGACACAAAGCTTATGTATCCTTAAGTCCAAAAGATAGAAAAAAGGGATATGGCACAGTTATCATCACCTGCACAGGGTATTTTGGGGGAGGGGTCAGAAGCCTAGACTGACACAAAAGGTTGGTGAGTGAGTGTGGGTAAGAAAGAGAAGCAGGCAGACATTTGGAAAACTAACACATGGCCAGTGAAACAAAATGTGTTTTAAGGTGCATAGCTGAACCATGTAACTGTTGTGAGTTTGTCTGTAGGGGTCCTCCAGGTGAAGTTGGTGTGTGAGTGTCTGCATGAACACAGCCAAGCTCTGTGCTTGCTCTTCATCTTAGTATGCTCGACAGGCTGAGCTGTGTATGGTAGATATGGCATTTCATTGTTGTTGTCCCCAACCACAAGAACTGGCTCTGCCAGGAGTTGCACTGGCACATCCACACGCATGGTCAGATTCATTGCTACTATCTGAATGTTACTGATGTCTGCTGGATTAGCTTCACTCACAAAGATGCCCAGGTCCAAGATCCCATGGCCTGGCATGATTGGGTGTGGACAGCTCACCCACTGATGAAGCAGTGGGGGTACTACCACTATGGGAGCGTGATCAGGCATGGCCACATTAGCTAACAACAGATGATGTAGCTGACTTATGCCCACAAGGATGATGTCCTCTTCCCCCAGCAGATGTTCCATCACAGACACCATTCGTTCCATCACAGACACTGCTTTTTCCAATGTGTCACTCATCCAATACATTGAATCAGCAACACAGTGAAGGCAGTCACACAAGTCAGGCTGTGCCACATCTACAACCCTAAGCATTTCTCTGGATCACCTATGGAAATATTATGTGCCCCATGATGGCCCTAAACATATGTTGAGTGGCACAGGAATTGATACTTGCATCAGGTGGAGGATGGACAGCAGGCCTTCTCCAAGCACCACTATCAACCCTTCTGTGTGGCACCTTGCCCACACCTTGGCTACAGCCAGAGCCAACAGGCACTAAAACCACAGTAACCACACTTCCCAGATTTATTGTGTCATCCTCCACCTGTCCAATATCTGAGGGCTCATTGGAATGGGTAGAAGTAGGCCTATTGGCTGTGTCCAATGGAATTACAGGGGAGGGCTGCATGTTAACCTCCATGTCAGATTCAACCTCTGCACCCCCCCCCGACTTTGCCTCTGCATGGCCATCATCATCAACAGAGTCTGCTGATAGTCTGACATCAGGTGGTAGAAGTCATACACTTCCACTATCAGGATTATCTGTGATGAGCAACAAACACAGGAAAATTAATACCTAAACTACTATACTCCAATATATGCTAACAAAATAACAGTGCTGCCACTATTAGACTGTACAGCAATACACACAACAGTCCTGACATCAACATCACACACTAAAAGATTTCTTTGAATGGCTCATCAGTACTGACATAAAAATGTTTGGCTTACCATCTGCAAATAAGGGCATCCTCTGCATGCCAGATGGTCCTAGAAGAAGTTAAGCAAAAGGTAAAGACAACATCATCACAATTAACAGTAACAGAGGTGTAATACTTGTACCCCTTTATATATCCATTATCTATACTTTCAATAAGAACTTAGATGACAACTCCAACTAAGCTAAGCAATCAGAACGTGTTGTTAACTGTACCAATTTTCAATCTCCTGACCCCCCAAAAAAATCCTTGTGAAACAGAAGTAACGTATTGATTTAAATTGTTTTACTAAACGGAATTCAACAACTGAGATTCCTACCTGGAAGCTCTTCCTGAGACATGCGTGCTGTCCCTGAAACAGTGTTGAGGACATGTTATTCTGCACTTTCCTGGGGACTGTCTGGATCCCTGACAGTGGCAGGATCTCTTCATTTGGTGTTAGTGGTGGCTCTTTAGCAGGCCCCCTCAGTACGCATCCAGTCATAGCTCATTGTTACTACTCTCCTCCGTGGAGATGAGATCAGTTCAGTGGATCTATGGCATCACACATGTCCACCAATTGCAATGCCTACAAACATGGCTAAATGACAGGAATGTAGCACCTACACACATGTACATGTAGTGGTGTGCGTTCAGCTACCATGGGTGTGCAGTAGCTGATGTTTGCAGGTGACGTGTGTCTTACTACAACATGCAGTTGCAATGCAGCCCCATCATTGCCAACTGTATATGGTGATATACTGACAGTACTGTGAGATGTAAATCAGGTATGGATGGATGTGTGGGCATAACTAATAGGTGGGCCATCTTTGCAGATGGATGTTTGCTGAAGACAGCTCACAGGTGTGTCACAAGCCATCCTACCATAACATGTGCAAACACTAAGCTATGTTTCTGTTAATTGAAGGGGAAGACATACAACCTACACAGCGGTCAGGGTGTCACTGACTGTAAATCACTTGACACCTGTAACACTTAAGACCTTCCGTGTGCATATATCAGCACAATTGTCAAAGATAGCGTCTGTACACATTGTAATGCAGGCAATACTGCTGCATGTCTGTCATACATATCATAAGACAGCAGGTGTTTGATTCACAGTACTGCCATGTGTGGTTTTTTTTTGTGTCTATATATGCCACGTATGGTGGGGAATACATCCCAATTGTTACTCACACTCCTGTACACTGTTGTAGAGATCTGTACATACTGCAATGTAGAAAGCAAGACATAGGCAGGGTTGGGGTGTGTATCACACACATGTGAGCTATCTGTATGTGCATGACATAGGTGCATTCAATCGTGGACTCCACAGTGTGTGTGTGTATGTATGCATGTATGGCTGTCTGGTCCATGGAATGAGGATGTATGTTACCATAGTGAACAGATAGGACCCCTAACCCCTACAGGTGATGCAATCTACTACCCTGTTGATGCTGTCGATCTTAGGCATTACTAACTACCTGTACATGTGTATTCTCTGTGTCACATCATGTGGGTGCACAGTACTGTAATGGTGATTACCACATAGGCAGGGGTCCTCACCTCAACACTATCAAGTGTGTGTGTGTTTGTGTGTGTAACAGTGTCATTGACCCCATGAGTGTGGGCATGTTACTGTGTGTCCGAATACATGTGTGCGAATACCTGTGTGTGTGTGTGTGTGTGTGTGTGTGTGTGTGTGTGTGTGTGTGTGTGTGTGTGTGTGTGTGTGTGTGTGTGTGTGTGCGCGTCTAGTTGTGTTCTCATCCTGTAATGTGAATATGTATTACTGCTACACAGTGAGGCCTCAAGCTATAAACTGGCCTCTACCCTTGTCATTAGCTAGACTGCTATGTAAACTCCCCGCCCGATGTAATTTTACCTGTGATGTCACCTGGTATGGATGTCACGTCTCTAGCCACTGTAGCTTAGTACACAGCTCCCATGCTCCTGGATCAGTAGATCTGAAGACATATTTGGAATGTCAGCCTTTCTAACAGTGAGGTTGAAGCTATGAATAGCATCCTGGTATTGCCATACATACCTGTGAGTAGTCCACATTTACACATGGGAAACTGCAAACACTGGCACTCAATGGCACATGCAATTAGACCTGAAGGAAGCAGGACATCATAACCAACATGCTGTTACTGCTGTTACCAAGACACATACTGTGAACAGAAAATAGTGCATTCTAAACCTGTACTACATGGTATGTCTGCTGTGTGTCAACAGTACACAACAATTGTAATCTACACTTATCTCCCTATTCTGTTCACCCTGTGCTTCAGACCATATGAGCATGCCCCTGCACCGATGGTGTGGATGACAGGGATGTGGCACAAGCATCATCATATGCACCGGGTGATAATGTTTTCCAGGGGCCTAGGCTGCACCAGTGGATTACATCATTTGTGTGGGTTAGGGCCTGTGATCTAATTTGCCATGTGTGGTTGTTATGCATCTGAGTGCTGCGGTGCCCTACAGATGTTTCTGTTGTGTGTGCGTGTATTTGTGCACACAGTTCTGCCATGTGTCTGGCCTACACAGGGGTATTATTGACAGATCCAGACTGTACAGACCAGGTTTTACAGCTCACAGTGTCCGGCCACGGCCACGTGACCTGTGCCTGCAGGCAGAGGTGCAGATTGGGTACTGTCCGATGACACATGTCCACTGGAACCGTGTCCCCATTGGGACCATCCAGGGCCACGTGCACATGGCCTGCTGTGTCCTGGTGTGGACAGCACAGAACCAGCTACACTGCTGCTGCTACTGCCACTATGGGAGCGGGCATGTGAGGTAGCTCGTTCACGTAGACCTGCACCAGGTGACATAGCTGGCCTACGTCCACATGCCCTATGCCTCACTCCTACCAGATGTTCCAGCACAGACATCTCATGCTCGCGGATTGTCATGCCACAGTTAAGGATTCCAACCATGTCACCCAATCGTCTGTCCAAACCTCAGCAATCTGCTGTTGAGCATTTGCCAATGCCTGGATGTTGTCGTTTAAAGAAAAGATGGCAACCCTCTGAAGTCTCTACCCTTCTCTGTTCTGCCATTCAGCATGTGCCTGTGCCACCATTACAGCCTGAAACATGCATCTGGTGACACCAGCTGCTGTGCTCTGTCCTTCAGGGGCATGTTGGCCAGAGGTCCTCCTATGAGCAGCACTGGCCAGATGCCTGTGTGGCCCATCTCCAGTCATTTGCCTGACATCATGGTGTGAATACACACTTTCTGTAGCCACCACACTTTCATGTTCCAAGCTACCACACGCTAACTGTCCTTCCTCTATGGCCACTGGTGATGGGGTATGTGTTGGCATGAGATCTGTGTGAGGGGATGAGGGGATATAGGTGGAATGGCAACCAATGGCACAGATTCAGCTCCTGACAACCCTGCCTGTGCCTCAAGCATATGTTCATCATCACTGCTAGAGTCTGTGGAGACACTAACATCAGATGGACTGCAGAAGGGTAACACACCTACATCACCTGTCAAGGCAAGCAAAGACTCTACATTACAGTACAGACACACACACACACACACACACACACACACACACACACACACACACACACACACACACACCATGCATGTGATTTGACAGAAGGCATGCAACATGCATGTGATACAGCAGATGGCATGCAGCTCAGACAATAATAGTGGTAGTTATACATCCTTTGGTTGCACACAACAGCAAGCATGTGTCATAGCAGAAGCCATGCATTTCACACAATCATGATAGTAAGCATGTATCCCTGAGTTACACCATATGGACCAGCACAGGTTAACAGTACACATGGCTGATGTGTGGCATATGACTTTGACATTAACATGTAGTATGACATGTAATCTGCTGACGTGTGCATTGACATGCATACATGTTTAACACAATGGTGTCCTGACACATATACAGTGGGGTAATGGTGTCACATTGCAGTGTTGCCTGTCCACCCTACAGATAAAATGCACATTTAGCAGATGTGCATGACCATTGAAGGGTATTATGAGGCATCTATATTGCTATACAGTGTGAAGTACAGACACAGTGTCATTGCATGGAATCATGAGACATCTCTATTGCTATACAGTGTGAATTACAGACACAGTGCATAGCCATGACTGTGTGCATACACAGTACATATATACTGTGGATTGCGACCCACATTGCTAAGGTGTATACACACTAAACCATGATGTGGAATGTGTGACACAGGTCACTGAAGGACATATGGATGACACCCCTGCACATCTGCAAACATATTTTAACTGCCTGGCAACCATGTCCACACATGGCAGACTTGTCAATACACCATGTCCCACATGACATTTGTATACCACACACACAAGGTGCACGGCTGACAGCGATGTCCAACAGCAGCAAGGGAAGTTTACTGTATCTGTGGGCTGATGTGGTTGTCTGTGTATGTATGTGGATGCTGTACAGGTGACTACTGTCATGCTGTGACACAGTCATGATGTTCAACATATCTTATTTGGTCTAATGAAGTTACGCCTCCACAAGCTGTGCACAGTCCTGTAGGATGTCCAGTGTTCCACATCTGCAATGTAACCATTCAACAAAAGCTATAGTTGGACCAAGTGTAGCCAATGTACAACAGGGTGTACACACAAACACATCACATTTACTGTGTGCTGCTACATGTCTCTGGCCATCCTCCATGGCCATGCGTGAACATGTGTTGGCCAAACGGTTGTGATGGCCATCTATCGCACATGTCTGTGTTGTCCCATATGACATACACCCATAGATGTCATATATGCCACTGCCCACAGGGTTATGCAGACAAAAGGTCGTGTGTTTGGTATATGGAGTATGTTTTATGGGATAGTGAGACAATGTTGCAGCTGGCCCACTACATGTCATGGACATGTCAGATGGCACATCACAATGTGTGCACTCATAGCAGGGGCATAATCCACAATGGTGAATCCTGTGGGGTGCCTATACTCCAGCTCACTGTGTAGTACTGTTTGTGTACCCCACATGTGTAGTTCTGATGTGTAGTACATGTTCTTACATTGAACAACACCTCCACCATTGTATGCACAACTGTCCACACATCTAGCAATGACAGTTTCTGAGGTTTCATGTCAGTGTTTCACTTAGTTTGTAAGTATTGCACATAGGTAGCTAGTGTGATGGATTGCAGATGTGACCTGTATATTGTGACCGGAACATACATTATGTGTACATGTGTTAACTGGCCACATGGCGAATAGATCTGTGTATTAACATGCCTGATACTTATAACTGTCTCACCTGCAATGGCCTGCTGTCTTAGCAGAACATCAGAGGTACCTATATAGGGGTGGCACAGCAGTATGATCATTATCCACATCTGTATGACAGCTACAGGGTGCAATATGCATGTTAACACATTTGCCAGGACAATAGGATATACTATGGAGTATGCACATGTGTGCATACACAGAGTAGCATACTATAGTATGCGGCATGTATGTATACATACCTTCCATATGATGTTACATTACATATTGTACAGTGACACATGCAACTATATGGGATATAATAGTTATATGTGCAGTAGTGACTTACCAGCAACACCAGGCTTGGTGGTTGAGAGACACCCACCTCCACGATGTTAACTAAGGCTTGTGGATGCTGTTCTGATGGTGTCCCGAGGTTAGCCAGTAGCTCCTCGGTATGTGTGAGTGGGGGCTGGGTTGGTGGACCACCACCTGTTGCACCTTGTTCCCTGGTGATTGCATTTGCACGCTGTTTCACACATCTGATCAGGTCTGTGCAGAGTCTGTGCACCTGTTGGTATGTGCGGTTATGGCCACCCACATCATTAACCCTCCTGCGAAGTTCTTGCCACAGGTCATCCTGCTGCTGTGCATCCTGTGGCACATGGCTAAACAGGACATCATAGTTGTCTTGGAGGTAAGGTAGAAGGGCCTCATCCTCCAAGCGGGAATAGGCTGGGAGCCTTGCTCGCGGCATATCTGGAAGACATAATGATGGAGACAGGTCACAGTTATCTCAGAGATGCACAGAGATACATCTGCACATACATGTTTATCACATTTATTACATATAAACAGTTGTCTTTGCAAATCTCCATGACACTGACACCACTGACATGTTTGTGCCACACACACATGTGACACCCAATGGGGATTGGATATTATCACCATATATGTGTGTCGCCTGATTACATTGCTCATACTTCATGTATATGCTGTCTTGATGTGGGCATGTCTGTTTGCCTGTACTGGTGTTCTTACCTATCAGCACATGCCATGGTGTGTCTACATAAATGCTGTCAACCTTGATGCTGTGTATATGTCACATATAAATACATACACTGCCTTAACGGACATGGCCTATGACAATGCAGACATGCACACAGAATCCTTTGACATAAACATCTACATACCACTGCACAGCAGTTCAACATCTTGTCACATATCACCTGTGTTGCACATGTGATACACATAGGACACTGGCTAGGCTGATGGTATTTGCAGGGATGGTTATCAACTATAGCATATACAGCCAATGTCATCTAGTAGTCTGTATGCCCTGGGCCATGTATGAGCCTAGGATGTAAGGTTACCTAGCTGTAGCCGACAGATGTGTTTCCAGTGCCAGGTAGGTGAAGCAGTGCCACATAACTGATCAACATGGTTAATGATGCATCTACCATGCTGTCATCGCACCATGTCTGACAGAGGTGAATTGTGTAGCTTTGCTGGACAGGGTTGCATAGAATGGCAGGAGTATGTAATGCGTATGGCACAAGGATCTGTCCAGCATCTGGCGATCCTTGTACTAGGAAGGTGGATGTCCATGACGTATGTATTTCAGATCAGGATATGTACGTGTAGCATGTCCAACATCACAGTGTTGGACATGTCTTTATTCAGGGTAGGCATCATGCTACACAGTGGAGATGAGGATTGTGAAGGCTGGTGTTGGCCATCCAAACATGGCCAATACCCCCGATATGTGATCCGATATTGATCAGTTGAGTGATGAGTAAGGTTGTACAATGATCTCCATGTTCATGGATGGCACCTTGTCATTACTAGGGTTGCCTCTTATGACTACCTAATAGGCTTGGTGACGTCACTAGCTCAGGGAGGTAAACTGCACAGCAGCATCCCTTACACACAGTGTCCATTATGTTGACCGCTGCCTAGGTGGTAGTTCATGGGCACAGGGTTATTAACCTAGCAGTGACAATGCAATATGCAGCTGCCAGATTGTGCACATATGCCACACACCTCACCCACAAAGCCCCTTCTGTATGTTGTCCAAAACACTGAGTCAGCTATTGCTCCTATGTCATAGCCATTCACATACTTACATAGGCAAATGCCTCCCATTTGTCTGTGTGGTATGGACTACAATGAGGGGGAGTACAACAAATTAACCATGTTTTACTGTAGCTGCCACTGGTGTGATTTGCACATATTACTCAAACACCTTTTGTAGTGTTGGTACTGTCAACAGTCCATTGGCAGAACACTCCTGTGACATACAAAGGTACATCTAGTATACTGAGTGTAGATGGAAAACAGTATGGGTGATGATGTCCTATGACCTATCACATGTATGATATGCAGTGTGAAATCATCCATACTGCCATCTTCATCTGTACTGCTAACAACATATACATTGATAAAGGTTCATGGACTTTCAGACCAGACTCAGCAGGGTAATATTGCAGTGCCTCCCATTATGAGTGGTGTCTACACTTTGTGGGTTGTGATAACTGTTGGTGTGCACCATTCAGTGTTTTCACAGACTATCATGAAGCTATGTTTTACATGATATGTATGCGTAGAGCAAACTGTTTTGCCATATGTGTATGATACAACCAAGGATGTGGACAGGTCCCATGCAGCCTGAGTTCACCTTATGCCATCATAGTTATGATTACAGAGGCTCTGTACTGCTCATGGATATGTGATTGTTTACTTGTTGGGGGGGCAGTGTGTTTATGTTATCCAACACCCTATCTGTATTGCTTATTCATGCTCAACACTTGTTCAGAACATGTAAGCACTTCATGAGCTACTAATTACTATATCACTCAATCCTCCTCATTACCTACAGGTAAACACTGTTTCTACTTACATTTCCTGCTTGCTTAGAGTAAAACAGCTCTTGTATACACTTTCCTCACATATCTAGTGGGAAATAGTTAAATATTCAGGCATGTCCAAGTGACAATTCCCAGTGTTTTTGCCTGTCTATATGATGAATATGAGCATCATGAGGCAATATAGAAATTGTCTCGTGTACACAGTCAATACTCCCCTCCTAACATACAACACTACAACCTGTGGGAGATGCACATATCTAGCCATGCTGGAGGCAAAGCTCTCTCCAACCCAGACTGAACCTGACAATCATGTGGGGATGCGTTTGCACCACACTACACTCATCACATAGTCTCACTAGATGTCCACCACCACAGGCCACACATAGTAAGACTACAACATTTGCAGAGCCTATCAATACTACTCTGTCTAGGCAACATAGAACTCCAAAGCAGAAATGCAGGCAGCACCCATCCCCCAACACAACACAAATTACTTATAGCCCACAGACTCAGTGTGCTCATCAACCACAGCCAATAGGGTGATATAACGTACCCAACACACTAGTCATAGGTGACTCTATAGGCGGTCACACTGATGTCCCACTCAGCAGGCTACACAAGGTGATAGTTATTGTCAGCTACCTGTCAGGTAATAGGATCTGCAACATAACCTATGCACTCAGGTCACTCCTCAACAGGTACAATATGACTGTGTCATTCTCCATGTTAGTGTGAATGCCCTGAGATGTACCTTCCTTGACTACATGTAAAGAGACATGGAATAGCTCTCCAATCTTGTAGCCCAGGCAGGTATCGCCCTAGCCCTGAGTAGCATCCTGCCATCATCCAGACTGATAATGCAGTACAAGGACAAATTGATTTACTTCAACAACTGGCTATGCTTCTGGTGTCATTCCAAGGGTATCCAGTATCTGTCTGCTTTGAATGACATGGTCGACAGAACACGATGCTATGGCACACATGGCCTGCACCTGTTGACCATGGGAGTCTGGATAATGGCTAAGGCTCTTGCTGCTCCTATAGTGCCTGTTTTAGGCATGGTTCAAATAACATATTCACCAGCATAACAGGAACAGGCAAGCAAAACCTGAGAGTAATGCTACTCAATGCTTGAGTTCTTCATCTCAAACGCACTCACCCAAGCCACTCCTTGTAATGGACCACTTCGATATCTGTACAGTGACTGGGACCTGCTTCTAGGCTCCTGAGAGCACCCCTGCACTACCAGGCTATTACTCATACCACACCTTTCAGTCATGAGACCGGAACATCCACGGTGGAGGTGTGTCCATATTTCCCAAGGATATCCACACCTCCAGGCTGGTTGCTTAGCACAATGCATCAGAGGTAATCCAAGTGCAACTAACTCTGGCCATAACTGCTATACAAATTGTAGCTTGCTACAGATCCCACACCATACCCACAGTTAACGGCCCTTACTTCTTTGTGTACTGGAAAGTAGGGTTCAAACAGACACTACTGCTGTGCGACTGACACTACCCCACCATCATCTGGGATATCTACTCATGTACCGACACATTAGGCCAACGCTTTCTGGGATTAATAATGTCCAATCCCCTGGATCAACCTATCCACACCACCACCAGGGCCAATAATATCCTAGACCTGGTCATTACCAACATATGTGACTGGTGTTCCACACCTGGGGTTATCTCCTCGTTGGTCAGATCCGAACGTATGCTAATCACCCTTGTTATCCACATCCCGGCAATACACCCGTTATGGAAAACACAGTACAATATTTCTACAAAGCCAACTTCAGGCTTCTTATGACAGCAGTAGTAACCATCATGACACCTGTGCAGATGGACAATACAGTTACAACCACTGAATCATACTCAACTGCATTTAATTATTACTTACATGACTGCATGGATCATGCTATCCCAAACAGAGCCATGAAGGTACCCACCAGAAAATGGACACCACTCTGGTGGTCCACTGCCATGGACATAATGTACAACAGAAGGAGGAGAATGTTGCAAAGTAGAGTACAGTCCCATGAGTGGAGGTGCTCCCTGGTCAGCCTCAATAAGAATCTGAGATCCCTTATCACATCCTCCAAAGCTAGCTACGTAAACATTACCGTGACTAATTCCAAGGACTACCACAAAGCTTTCTAGAGGTATGTCACTACTCTCGATGGCGATACCCACATCTGCTCTGACATAGAGCAGTAGGGCATGAACATTACAGAACTGACTGATATTGGCAACACCCTGGCAGATAGGTTCAATGCTAACTTTACACCCCTCTCACACCCTAAAGGGCCCATATCTATACAGGAATGACGAAGAGTCCCTGTGATTACAACTACTCAGTTCAAAGCTACATTCTCTAAAGCCAGGAACACAGCATCCATGTGACCGTACAACATCCCAGGCTGCGATTTCCATAAACTTCAGAACGAAATGGCTCCCCACTTGGGCACCATATTCACTAATAGCCTTGCATCAGGCTTTGTGGCCATTGAATGGCACACAGCAACATTTATCACACTCTACAAAGGTGGCACCAAAATGGACCAGGGGAACTATTGCCCTATACACCTGACTAGATTGTTCTGCAAGGCTATGGAGCACATCATCATGGATCTCATTCACAGAGACATTGGTGGCCTCCAAACATTTGATCCCACCTTGTTGGGATTTGTTAGGGCCAGACCATGCCTCCTAAACCTGGTGGAGTCCTTTGAGACAGTGACCAAGGCAGTAGATGAGGGTAAGGAGGTCCACACAGCCTACCTTGACCTCTCAAAGGCTTTCAACACCATTCCCCATTCTGGTATTGTCAACATACACATCTACCTGAACATTAACCCCTATGTCACGAGATGTTATGCAAAGTGGCTCATGGACAGAACCCACACAGTGAGGGTAGCATACCCTAGTTCCTACTGTAAATCAGTTAAAATTGGCATCCTCCAGTCCTCGGCCATAGGGCCCCTCATGTTCGGTATATACTTCTCTGAGGTACAGGCTAGCACAGGAAGACTTACCCTGAATAGGTTTGCAGATGACTGCAAACTAGGGGCCATGATTGATTCTCCAGCTGATACAGACACCCTCCATAAGGGTGTCACTGGGACGGATACCTGGTGTCAATAACATGGCCTCAAGCTGCATGCCACAAGGTGCATAGACATCCCCTTTGGATTACACCAATCACCTGCGGACTATCACATAGGTGGTAGTCCCCTACATACATAAGACGTAATAAGGGATCTTAGAACCCAAGTAGATAGCATTCATTCCTTTGATAACCATATTGCCAATGTGTTGTGGATATCCTTCTACATGGCCACCCTAATCTCTAGTGGGTTTGTAGCCAGAACAAAGGCAGCCATTGTGCCTCTCTACTCATGACTTATGAAACACATTAAAAGGTACAACACCCCATTTGGGATGTACCTTACGAGACAAAAGCAACGGCTTTAAATACCACAACATTACCACACCAACAGGAATACTGACCTCCGAAGGATGACGTATTCAGCCCAACTACAGAAACCCCAACTGTACTCGTTTGCATACCGCATACTCGGAGGTGATCTCTGCTGAACATACAAGGCCCATGTCCAAAACAATGTTGATGGATATGCACCACATAAGCAAAAGCCACTGAGAGCCACATGCTCTGGGATATGTACCTAAATGCAACGATGACTAGGACGTGCTGGAGGGATACATTCCTGACCCAGACACTCACCATGCTTTGGAACATGATTCCTATGTACATCAGGCAGGGACCCTCACTAGCACTCTTCAAGAGATATCTCGATGGGTGGATGGGAGACAGACATGTACAGCAGGGATCACTGCAGTGGCCCTGCTGTACAGAGGCGCAGGTAACAAATGGCTCTGCTGTTCGCAGGCACAGGACACTAGCCTAGGGAGGTGTTAGGCTTACAAATGGCCTTGGCCAGACAGAATAGTACCTAACTATGAACCTATGAAGCTATTACATGTCCTTTGTGCATGGATAATTGACTAGCTCTTCCATTTCAATTAGCTATCATGCTGATACACTGTCTGGTGACTACAAGTCATATGTATCCTGTTATTGTGTATTGTACATGCCAGTAGACATACCTGATGTTTGCATAACATAACAGTAATGCTATGTAAAATGTTAGACATATCTAACTACAATACTGTACATTTCACATTTTTGCCACAATATCCCACAATGCAAATCATAATTGCACAGGAGGATCACCTTAGACATGATATTCTCAGTTATACACCCATACATATGCCTACTGTTACAGTATATCAACATACACTATCCCCTGTTATGGCATGTACTTGTTGGGCAAACCCTGCCACTGACAGCGGCTGGAGTGAAATTGTGTTTAAAGTCCTTATATAGCATCCCTTGTGGTGTATGAAGTGTTTACCTTGTGGCCCACAGCAGTACACACAATTTCTATGAGCATTACTATGCTCAACAATACATCACTACATAATACCTTTTCCCACTATATGCATTGTGTACACTTTAATTAATACAGAACAGGTACTACATACACTAAGATATTGAGAGTTCTACATACCTTATTAGTATCCTGAGTTGATTGTAATATAAGTCCTATTCGTTTTCTGTTGTAACGTTTTTCTGGTATGTACATACGGTTTGAATGTATGACAAGCCATCCTTTTATACTTAGATATCAGTAACTTGTAGTATACTGCCACCAATTGGTGTTCCAGAGTAGATGATTACATGCACATCAGCTGTGCAGCTACTCCATTAGCCAATGACATGGCAAGAGTGGGGTATAATTGAATACTCCACTTGGGCTTTGTCCCTTTGCCCTACCTTCGAGGAAGACGGCCTGGATGTGTTGTTTGTCATGAATTGTAACAGCTATATGGAGACACACAGAGATATATTAACCTCATGGCCCACGTGGATTGTGTGTAACAGCTAGAGGATGCAGTTCTACATGTGAGTCTAGCCGTTATATCAGCCGTCTGATACGGGATTATTGCAACCAAACCCTGTAACATCGGCATCTGTTCCATTGTACAACAGCAACAATTTCACAATGGGCCATTATAGTTTGTCTCTGACAAGGTATGTTAAGGCTTCTGCAGATGTCATAGAGTGAGTGGATGCCTGTGATGTTATCACAGTCTGTATTGCAATTGTTTCAGGTGTGGGGGAGATGTAAGTGGGTGTACATAGCAGATGCAGGTGTGTAGGAACTGCATTCATACATATTCAATATGTTTGTGAGGGCTCCTTCCCTATTTGAAGACCTACCCTTTAAGAGACTAATACTATGGCAATTGCAGGCTTATTCATTAAGCCATTGTTGACTGGTTTCTGTATAGCATGCAGGTGATGTTGGTCCTTCAATCCCTTCAAAAATACACCGGTATATAATGAAATATTGCTACATGAAAGCTGCCTCTTGTATTTCTGTCACAGATATTTGCACTCATTGGAGTTGTGTTGGTGACTGAATCTCTTTGGCTTGGGTTGCCACCTTTTCAAATGGCCAGAGTGGGACATTTGCAGGACACACATCTGATTTTAGAGGCCGACACATACCCATGGTCAGTACAAAGTATAGAACTTTACATAGATGCCTATATAAAAGCTTATATTCTTGTAGCGGTTTACTTGCTTATCCTGTATCTTGTTACATGTAGGTGTTTTAGATACAGATGACTATTTTATGCAACAATTACATTAAATATGGAACATGCCAAATGTCTCGAGATTGTAGGACATTAGTATTAGTACTCATTTTGGTCTGGATACTACCGCACATAAAGGGACTGCCGCTCGCAAGATGGGACAGGTGGTAACCCCTATCTTTGGCTCATGTCCATAGCACATATTTGTAACAGTGTATAGACATATATACTCTCCATATCCTTTGTTCATAACGTTCGGTCGTGTCGGAATGTGTGATAGCTATGGTCCATGTTATGCACATATTTGAAGACTTCAACCGCTGTATACGGCATACCCATGGATTCAGGAATGCACACACTTCCAATGATCACACTACCATTCCCAGACTCCCAAACCCCACAATACTGAACACTCAAACTCGCGACAGTCAAACTCCCAGAACTAACACAAACACAGAGCACACACACTCACACACAGACACACTGCTACCTATCACATCCAAACAAACTATCCTACACTACGTATGGCCAGGTGGCCATGCCACCATGCACACCCCATGTGGGTGGCTGCACCCCCACACCACACTTACATTAATAATCTACCTCTGAGACAGCACAAACAGACACATGAAGCAAACCCACACACACACATTAAAGTCCCCCGGAAACACACACCACACACAGAACACACACTTACACAAACTACAGCAATCAGAAACACACTTCAACACAGTACCTACCTGGACCGCAGCACCAGAAGCATTAACTAAATGTCCCTTAACATCGTGATAATAGTACTTGCGGTTCTAGTGTTCTGGTACTGTTGTCTTTCGGTCTTTAAGCCTCGTTATTGCACGTGTCGGTATGTAAAGCATTTGGTATTTGGTAGCATCCTATTTATATGTACCTCCATGGTTGTGTAGATGTTGTTAACCTATCTATATATTTGATATATGTATATCCATATATATCGACATATATCTCTCTATCACCCTTTCTCTCTCTATAATATATATATATATATATATATATATATATATATAGAGAGAGAGAGAGAGAGAATACACCCTTCGTTGGGTACATGGCAGTGTATACTATTTCCCAAACTCCGCTCTTTTGTGTTTTAGCCTGTCACAATGGGTCTACTTTAAAAGACCGAAACGACGATTCACCAACACGCGGAAAACGAAGACCAAACGACCGACAGGTAAGTTTATCGAAAGGGTGATTTGCCGACAGCGGAAAGACCGACAAGGGTAATGTGTGATTGCGACTTGGTAAGTGTGCGACAGTGACGGAGTTAGGAGCGGTCAGGTAAGTGTGCGATATTGTGGGATTTTGGGTTAGGCTGTGGGAAAGGTGAGTGTGTGTTAGTGTCGGATTTACGGTTCGGGTAAGGTAAGTGTGTGATAGTGAGGGACTGTAGTTTAGGGACGGGTTAAGTGAGTTAGGTTTAGAGTGCGGGTAGGGTGTGTGCGATAGTGACGGGCTTTATGTTTTTGGGTGGGTTAAGTGAGTTAGGGTTAGGGTGCAGGTAGGTGAAGTGTGCGATAGTGTCGGACCTTGCGGTTAGGGGTGGGTTAAGTGAGTTAGGGTTAGGGTGCAGGTAGGTGAAGTGTGCGATAGTGTCGGAACTTGGGGTTAGGGGTGGGTTAAGTGAGTTAGGGTTAGGGTGCAGGTAGGGTGAGTGTGCGATAGTGTCGGACCTTAGGGTTAGGGTTTGGGTTAGGGCTAGTGGGTATGCTATGTAGTGTAATGTGTTTACGTTCGGTGTGTCGGTGTAATGGTGTTCGGTGTTTTGCGTTGTCGGTTATGTGTGTTGTCGGTTATCTGGTCTCGGTGATTTGTGTGTCGGTGAACTGGCGTGTCGGTCTTTCAAAGTAGACCCGTCACAATACACACCTGCCGTTGGTACATCTCAGGTAGCTTAGTCGTAGGTTATTGTGAAGATTGTGTACATGTTTGCATGTTCTACTCCTGGCAGTGGTTGTTTTACCTCTCAGAGCAGGCACTATTAGTACAACGGTAAATAACGCACAATTCAGCGGTTCTGGGCAGCTTTGCCTGTGATCTGCGTGATATTCAGCAAAGGTTAGACCAGTGTTGTGCATATCCATGTAGTCATGTTTAAACAACTCTTACCGGCACTTACCGGTGCAAAAACCCACTAACATGTGCTTAAACGTGCTCTAATGACCTACATCCAACATCCATTATTCGGGACATCAGAATTACATAACAGCCCTTGCAGGTCATGGAACCAGGACCATGCACGAGACAGTCAGTCGCTTTACCACTGGGGCATCTGGGATATGTACAAGTGTTATGGTGTTTAGTATGTAGACTGTACTATGGCTGTTCCTGCATACTGCAAACAAATGTGTAACTCAGTTAGTTTACATATGGATGATACCTATTAATGGTATGTCCAAGTGATGCTTAATGGATGTGCTCCAGTTATGGGAATCCATGTCACAGTGAGCCACACACTGTAATGTGCTACACCTTGCCACAACCATAATTGGAGAATGCTGGGGTGATAGATTCCTGTCATGGGTACTCCTCATGCTTTGGAACTACATCCCCAATTACATTATATGGAGCCTGTCATTAACACACCAGGGAATCCTTGCAGTGTGGGTGGGGAACAGTAGTTACACCCCAGCAATCCTGCAATTGGCTCTGCTCCACAGAGGGACAGTTAGTTAATCAATGGGGTGGCGACAGCAGACACATTTTGGCTAGGTTTATGAATGGCCTCTGACAACTAGGCATGTACCTACCGATGTACCTAGGAGCCTATACATACAGTATCAACACATGCTGTTAGCTTAATTTACTGTTCAGGCATTGACTTACCTTGTGCCAATAGCAGTTGCGTGTGCAATAGTTGAGGGCTGCCTATGTAGGATGTACACAGTAGACCATTTATACATGACAATTTACAGGTGGTCGTGTGTGTGTGTGCCATCCATTTTACTGTGTGTGCAGGTGGAGAAGTGTGTCAGTCCATAGGGGCCTACACTGTCAGTGTATGTGCTATACGTTTTCTCTTTGACAAGGCATGGGCATATTGGGCACGCCTCCATCTACCTACTGTGGCTGGCACAGGGAGTTGGTGGTTTGAATCCCTCTGTGCCTGTGGTGCCCTTGGCAATTGCAGTGGGCTGTGAGGGCCTTCACCATTATGTCCCTGCTGCAGCTGTTTCCGCAGGATCATATTATGTAGCATGGCACACACTATGAAGTTGTGGGCATACGTGCCTGGAGAGTACTGCAAGGCTCCACCAGATATGTCCAAGCAATGGAACCGTGATTTCAGCATCCCAAACACATGCTCTATGATGATTCTGGTTCGTACATGTGCCTCATTATGGTGTTCTTGCATGGGTGCGTGTGCATTTCTGATGGGAGTCATCATCCACAGATCCAGTGCATAGCCAGCATCCCCCACAAGGTGGCCATATGGGATGTCCTTCCTGACAAATACCTGGTACAGCTGTGATGCATGCCAGATGTGGGAGTCGTGATAGCTTCCAGGGCTGCCAGCACACACATCCATGATAATGCCCTGGGCATTGCACATGACCTGGCAGTTGATGGAGTGGTACCCCTTGTGGTTTATGTAGCGCCTACCATGCTCACTGGGTGGTGACTTGATATGTACGTGCGTGCAGTCTATTGCACCCAGTACCTCCAGGTAGTCTGCCACATGGAGGAAGAGGCGCATATTGCTGGCCAACTCCTCCTGATTTCAGGGGAAGTATATATGCTCATTGGCATGTGGTAACATGGCATCCAGGAACTGTTGGAGTACCTGGATGCTGATGCCTGTGAGATCCCCATTATATCTCCAGTTGGCCTTTGAAAGGTACCTGTGGCTAGTATTTTCACATACCTTCATGTCCACTGGGATGGGTTCCCCTCTGATGCTTCTGACTCTGAGGCATGGCCGGCAGAGCTCAACGATTTGCTGTATGATGTTTCTGTGCACCCTGTAATGCTCTACTATCTCCAGATCATCTAGACCCTGGTAGGTTACCCTTAGTCTGAACACTCTTCTCCTCCTCTGGTGTCTGAGGTGGTTGTCTGCATCATCCTCCACACCATCTTCAGTCTCCAACACATGCTGATGAATCACAGCTATGGCAGCTCCCAACATGTACATTGTAAATGTTCCCCGACTGTTTACACTGATGGTGCAGTGATTGGGAATACACAAGTGTGTGTGAGGTGCCTTCACACTTTATACTATTGTGCTTTGGAAGCTGATGATGTCATAGGGTGTGTATGTACAATCCGAGCTGCAGGGTATCTTACTTATGAGTTTTACTGCAGGTACTGCTATTGTGGTACCTTTGGTGTTGAATTACATTAGGCTGCTGTGGATCACCTCTTGCCCTTGCCTTCACTTTTCAAACCGATTCCCCTCCCATTATCAGGCATGCATCCAGCAGCCTGCTTTCTTGTTTTGTACTTTCCCAACCCAGGATTGTGTTGCAAAATGTATTCTATAGCCGATCTACTGCAGGTTTGATTTGCTCTACTGTGACAGCTCTCTTTTCTTTGCAATCCGGCACCTCCCCTTTCCTGTTCAGCAGGTTGCTGCTAGCAGCCTTGTTAGCTACCGTCAATGGCCCACTGTGAGTTAATAGGTGTTAATTACTCATTTGTACTCCAATTATCCTACTGCAGCATTTCCTTATTGTCTTCCTATAACCTTCTTGTTTCAGCTGTGGTGCATGCCGCACGCAGCCATTTACCAGATTTTGAGCATGTTGTCATCCGCATACACATGCGCTTTCGGTCATCTTGTGTGCTCTCAGCTAAGCATAGCTATGGCTACATCCAAAACTCTATCCCGCAGCTTTGCATAGCAATGGGCAACCTGAATTAGCAATGCTGCAATGTGCTTACAGCTACGGTGGCAGACCCCTCTGCTGATGTCATGTATACCTCTAGGCCACTCCTCGGTGTTATACTGCTATGCCATGTGGTACAGTCTTATGCCAGAAAGGCGTTTGCGATTCAGTATTACTTGCCACATTTGCATGGCCTTGACTACTAATTCATAGTTACCGTGCAGAACAATGTCACAGGATGTTGGGAAGTTGGCTTAATGGTTGAAGTGTTCTCCTTTTCCACAAGGGCGGGAGACTTAAACCTTGACACGGTTATTAATAGAACGTGCTGGAGGGACAGATTCATCACTCAGAGACTCCCTATGCTGTGGAACAAAATCCCGGTACATGTGAGGCAGAGCACCTCGCTGGCCTTGTTCAAGAGGAATCTTGACCAACGGATGGGAGATCGCAGATATACCCCAGGGATTACTTCAGTGTCACTGCTTGACAGAGGCACAGCAAAATAATAGGCATAGTTTTATTCAAATTAAAGGGGTGGCGAAAGCCACATAACTATGGGCTAGGCTTATAAATGCCCTTGGGCAGATAGCCTAGTATGAACCTATGAACCTATGATCCTAAGACCCTTAGCAACCCTTGCACCTTGGTTACGGTGTAGCATGCATACCATTGACTATTATAGCAAAATCATGATTTTTGTTACATTGCAATTTTATGACATCTATATATATTTTTTCCTTGTGTTCCCATTTGCGCACACATGCCCTGTGGTTGTGCTATGCGTTAGTGTGGGTATGACATTAAATGTTAATTTTTATGTGTCGTGCATGTTTTTTAATGCCATTGGCTGTGTATTTAGCCAATGGCATATGTTAACTTTGTAATATGTAACTTTGGTCTGCTTTCATGGCTCTGATGTTCTGTTTGAGAAAATGTAAACCTTTTTTTGGTTTACATTTCTGTATGCTTACGCTAAGCCTGCACCACTTCATGAATCGCTATGTACCTTCATTTGCATGCTGCACTATTGTGCATGGGGTGATTAGCATACATGTGCCGAGAGCTGCACAGCTCTGGTGTACGCTGGTAGTGCACATGGAATCGGATCATACCCGAATCGCTCGGTGGCCATATTTGGCGTTAGGCCGCCTACACTACACCTGCACCTGGCACAAGCTTCATGAATCCCGGGGAATATCTTTATAATCAATTCAATGCTGACAACCTGTAGAATAGTGCAACATATATAAGATCTAACCTACTTTCTTCAATTGACTATGATGTCCTTATGCTTAACACTTCTTCTCTAACTAACAACGACTTCACTTTTGCATGAATGACCACCATTACTTTGTATTGGTTTAACTTTGTTGGTGCTTATCAAGGATTCATCTTGATTTATGGCTTCTTTCCTGTTTACACAATGGTATTGTCGTATGTTGGAGCCTACTGTATTCTTTGCATTTCCTACTGACATCTCTTTTCTAATACCTCATCATTTTAAGTCAGTCCATCTACATATAAAATATTCTTCACTTGCAGGGCTTTCTCATTTGCTATGGCAACCTCACAGCATTCCTATTTTCAGGCCTGATATACCCCTTCAAAGAATGTCCCTATTTTCTGAGGTATGTCTCTATTTTCAGGATTTACTTATCCCTTCATTTAATTTTTTTGTGATTTTTTTTAAACTGAATAAGAAAGAAGGCACACATCTTAAATCTCCATTTTTTTAAACAAAAATAGATGACCTTGAAATGTCGTTTTTGCAGTAGAGTTCATTAAAGTCTACAGATTTTGCACTGCCAGTTTTGAAACTGTGGTGAGATGTTTCCATCATATGTTTTCACTTCCTGCTTTTAAACATATATTTCTGAGTTGAATCCCACATTACTACTGGAAATGGGAAGAGTTACCGTATGTGCTATTTCTTATTCAAATTTCATGATAATTAGATTTCTAGATTTTTAGATGGATACACCTACTTTTCAAGGCCTTTTGCCCCTATTTTCAGTGTCTGCAGGTTCAGAGGTGTGCTGTTCGGTAGGCAATTTGGAACTGTCTTCCATACCTCATACAACTTTATTATTCCATCTCTGTTTTCACCTGAGAGTTTTATATAAAGTATCACTTAGAGTATGGACACTCAGGTGTTGCAAGAATGTTGCACTACAGTTCTCTAACAACAATCTAATTTTGGATCTGGGGTACCCATAACCTATTATATGTTACAAGTAATATTCATGGTTTTGCTATTCTTTTATACCATTTTAATGTTCAGTACAGCTCTGTATTTTTGTGCAATTTTTTGTTTGTTTTATGCATGTGTTTACTTTGACTTACACTATGACGTTAAAGTATCAGATTAGCCCTCAATCAAATTATCAAATAAGAATGAAAAGTTTTCAAGTCTTTTTTTTTTCTGGGAGAAATACTTCTAGCCAAGTTGAATAAAGTCAAGACATCCTGTAGTATAGAAGCACTTGTGATTAAAAAATAATACTGTTATTTGAACTGCAATTAGTTATCCTTGCAATTTTGGTGTGACAGCATCTTTCTCAGCACTTGCTAGATCGCAAAAAAAAATGTATCCCTAAGGCACAAGCTTTTATTTTTCCTGACATCTGTCATTTGAATAAATAATATGCCTTTCAAAACATTCTGGATTTTATCAGAAGCACAAATATGCAATAAAGTCTACACATATCTTACAACTCGGTGTACTTTCATATTTTGTTTTATTATTTTAAGCATGTTCAAAAGTGACATTTGACTGGTGTAATGGAACTTTTCAGCCCTGCCTTAGATTAAAGACCATCTTTTACATCTGGCCATGTTAAAAAGATTGATGCAAATAGTTTGAGGCTTTTTTTTCTGAAATGTATATCCATACAAACATACATACATACATACATTTCTAGAATTCAGACTTCAGGCTGACCAAAGTATGTACAGAGTTACCATATTAGTATTGTGGCAAGTGTCCACAGCAACATAATGCCTGTGGTTTGCATGGAACCAAGCTAGAATCAAAAGCTGATAAGGCATACCTTGCAACGTGGCTATCAAAGAATCATACCATTATTTAGTTACTCTGTTGTACATAAAATAGATGCATGCATCTTTGATCTTTGTGACAAGACCATGACAGTGGTTTGCCTGATGGGGCTAAAATTAGTGATAACCCAAAAACAGGTGTGCCCAACGTAGGATCCAAACATCGACTAGTAAAAAAATTACCAAAGTCCACTTTGGCCCAAGCACAAAGCAGTCAGTGGTAAGATGATAAAAATCCAAATTTATTGGAGCACAAAATAAGAGTTAAGTGCTTTCGTCCTTCACTGGGACTTTATCAGAACTACAGTTCTAGAGTGCCATTCCAACTTAAATAACACAATCAATAAAAAAACTAATTAAATAAAAAACTAATCAAACAGCATTAAAGTGAGTAAATTAATTAGCAACTTATCACAATAAATATTAATAGCATGTAATGAAAACCATGAAGTAAGTTAAATTGCATACTAAAATTTTCAAAGTTTAAGTCAGTAATAAAACCAAAAACTACTAAAAAGTAAAATGAAAATATAATCATAGTTTTGCAAACCTCAACTTAAGCACAGAATTAATAGAAACCAGGTCATTTAAACCTGGTTTTGTAGTGGCATCTAGTTTAAGTTGCCAGAGGAGTTCCTTATACTCAAGTCTACTTTCCCAGGCACCCCCTCTGGTGTCATGAGGCACTATTGCCAGTATGCCATAAAACATTTTTTTAAAAAAACAGCTCACATTAAAGAATGCCTAAATAAAGCAGTGCAATTACTTTTTTCACATCGTACAAATGTTAATAAATTCTTTTAGAGTGCCTCCTCTCAGTCTTTCCTATGTAAAAAGAAAAACAGTGGCTATACAAAGCCATATACACTAAGCCAGCTGAGTTACAGCCCCTTTTCTAAATGTAACAGTTGTTCAGCAGGCATTGTTTAACTGTGCCTCTGTCTTGCAAAAATATATTGGCAGTAGTTACAATTACCATATTTTCCAGTGCCTAACTTGACTTCCACCATACCCTTCTCCGATCTTTCCTTGCTATTTTTGTAAAAATCCTCCCATTATCTTGTATGATACCTGAATGTCACAAGAAAATGTTGTGATGCACTCAGTGGCTGAAGACCTGTCACTACTGATGGAAAATTCAGTGTTGATTGTACTTACTGAGGTGTGAAACTGTCCAGTGTAATTTTCTTTTGCTGACTTTCATCAGGTTGACTGGGCAGAACAAGAACTAAGCAGAATAATTTCTTTTTTCATGATTTTTTTTCTAAATTTCTTCAGACTTCAAGACAATTAAAAGAACATAAAATTAAGAAGAAATGAAAGATACACTATTAAAAAAGAGAAAAAAAATCAGAGTGAAAGTTTTCTTTTTTTGCTGAATTGCTGAATAATAGAAGTATTCATTTTAAAATTATTTTTAATCATGTCTATGCTTGGAGACAGTGCTTGCAGCACTGCCAAAATACCCCTAAAATCTAAAACATATATCAAGAATTCTAGTAGCATGTATCATATTTCATTTTTGCAGATACAAAGAAAAATGGTAGCCTTTTGAAAGAACATTCTACCTTCTAACCTTCTATCCCCTCTGAAGACAAACACCCTGCTGAGTTCCTACAAATAGGAGCTAAAGCTATTGCCTATCCCATTTCTATACTGATAAATAGATCCATCAAAGAAAGAACTGTCCCTGATATCTGGAAAATATCTCTCATCATCCCACTACACAAAGGGGGAAACTCTAATGAATTCTCTAACTATCGTCCCATTGCTTTATTATCCCCTATTGCCAAAATCTTGGAAAAATGTATCCATAAACAACTCCTAAACCATCTTCTCCAAATCAACCTACTAGCTAACTGTCAACACGGCTTCAGACCTTCCCACAGTACCTCCACTGCACTGCTCTCATTCACAAACACCATCAACACTAACCGTAACATAAACAGTCTTTCTTCTGCACTATTCATTGACTTATCTAAAGCCTTTGACATGGTGAATCACCAAATACTCTTGCACATTCTTAATTCTCTTTCACTTGATCCTAACAGCATAACTTGGTTTAAATCTTACCTTGAAAACCGACAACAAGCAGTACTCTGGAAATACTCATTACCTGAACACCTTCCTATCTCCCTAGGTGTACCACAAGGCTCTATCCTAGGTCCACTTCTTTTTTCCATCTTTATTAATGACCTTCAATCAGCTATCCCTTTTACTACCTGTATTCAATATGCAGATGACTCCACTATAATCTGCACAGCTACCTCTCAAACTGAACTTCAGTCTCTTACCCAAAAAGCCTTTAACACAGTAGAACAATGGTTCTCACAATGCTGCCTTCTACTCAATCCAAAGAAAACAAAGCTACTACTCTTTTCGCCAACACGTAAGCAAATCCCCCCTAAATTTCTCTATCACTTCCAACAACAATACTAGCATTTCTCCTGACACCACCACAAAATCACTTGGAATTACAATAGACAATAAACTTAATTTTGAAAATCACATTAACTCTACTATAAAAACTGTGAACAAAAAAATAGGAACCCTATATTGAATCAAACCATTTCTTACCCCAGCTACTAGAATTACTCTAGCCAAAACTCATCTTATCTCTACTTTACTCTATGCATGCCCTATTTATACCAACCTGTCAAAAAAAACCTTAATAAACTAGTTATATCCTACAACAACATTGCTAGATTTGCTACCGGATCTCCTTTTAGGACCCATCACTGCCTCAATCTTAGACAACTTGGCTGGCTAGAACTTCACAATCAGATCGAACTACAACAACTTATAATAGCTCACAAAACCTTGTACCAACCCACTAAAACTCCAATACTCACCAGCCTTATTACCCCTTATTATAACCTGCAACATCTATGCTCCTCTAACAAACTTTTGATCAACAGGACTACAACTAATAACGCTGCAGGAGATAGCTTGTTCTCCAATTCAGTTGGAAAACTATGGAACAAATTAACCTCTGATATCTCATCTCTGACTTCTCTTCCTATTTTCAAGAAGAATCTCAAAAAGTATCTCAATAAAAAATGGATATGCCCCTGCACTAACCCAGACTAGCCTTGCTCTTCCTTTTCTTGTCTCCCTACCTTCCCCTCTCTCCCGTCTTTATCCAATAACCCAGTTGAGGTCTCCTAGCCCCTCAACTATACATTAAGATAGTGAACTGACCCACTGACTAGTTATCTCTGAGTGTTTCTCCACTCTTTCATAGGTGTAAATTCTGCCTCTCTTTCATAAAGTAACTCTTTAATTTAGCCCCAGGAAGATAATTAAATCCATAAACTCATCCTATACTAACTCAGATACCTTTCCTATCTTTCCTCCTCTTCCTTTCTTACTTTATCCTAAGTCTATTCATTAGGCTTTCTAATTATGTTACTTTATAAAAAGTACTATGCTTTGCCCATGACATAATATGTAGGATCTTATATCTCACTTATGTGTAAGACTATTGCGTTATTAATCTCCCAATTTCTTCAAAAAAAAAAAAAAAAACTTTTTTTTTTTTTACTTGACTTCTTTCTTACTATTTTAGCTGCAATTACTTTTATGATTACTTTTTATTAAACTATGTATTAATACTTGTTGCTTTTCTCCCCAGGCCTCTACTGAAAATGGACATATATCCAGCTAGACTAGCCCGGTCAACAAATGTAAAATAAAAAATAAATAAAAAACATATAACAGCCAGAAACCAAGAATATGGCTCAGGACTAAAAACACTCATATGCTAAAGAACATTAAAACTAGAAAGTTCAAATAAGCTAAACAATATTATTGGAATAGAATGTACTTTTATAGGACCCTGTCATGCAGCTTCTGTGTCTCTACTGAGAAAGACAATTTCACGAATAAACTCCAGGATGTAAAAATCAAGAAAATGCATTCATCGTGGAGAGTTCTGCTTCACAAATTAATTGATATTGTTAATGAAAACAGTTTGGAATGAATTGTGCAAATTCAGCTAGGGATGATGGTTTCTTAGATTTCATTTGACAAACATACAATCTTTCTGCTCCCTGTCCATGATTATTCTATCTACAGTTAATACAGAGCATGATATCATTACCTTTATCCGAAGAGTAAAATCAAACTTGGTCAAAAATAATCTTTACTGCGTATTACCCTTGAAACTATGATGAAAATCATGCATTAAAGAGATCTGAAAGAAAGCAGAGTGGACTATTATCCTCACTGACTTAAATATTGTTGCTCAGAACAATGCCGTGAGTTCTATGATATTATTAAATCCTGAATACATGACTAGATATTAGTTAGTAGATTTCTGCAATTACTATAGCCATAAAAACACATTTAGATTAAATTAAGTGAAAAACAAATAATTTCCTTTTCAAATATTCCACCTTTAATTATGAACTGAGTTTGGCCTCAAAGACCAAATGGAATTATAAGTTTTTTTTGTAAGATGTTATCAATAAACATCAAAATAATCACATGATGCAGCAAAAACGGTTTCAGAAACATTCTTTTCAATGTAAATATATTAATGTAATACAAAAACAAGGAGAGTTGTCTGTCTTACAACTAGAGGCACAATAAGAGTTAAAAAATGGAAAAAAAATTCCATGGAACCAGAGAACTCACCAAGTGGCTTCCTATGCAGAATCCAAAAAACCCTATGGTGCATATGACCATGAGCATAAACAGGTGCTGAAGTACAGAAACATAAAATTAATCAATTAATTAATTTATTGATTGATTGATTGATTCATTCATTCATTATTTATTTATGCATTTATTTATTTATTTATCCATTTATTTATTCTTTGTTGACAGATTTAGACTCACTAGGTTAGTGGCCTCTCTAAGATGGCCAGGGTATTGGGGAATTTCCTTAGTCTTTTGTGGTTGCACAGTCGAGGTCAAAACCAGAAGACAGCATCAAAGAAAAGGAATACATGGGAGAACATATGCAAAATACAATATACAAGGACATGTGTATGGAGGAAAAATAAAGTTGTCAGATTTATGTGAATACAAATGGCGCAGATAATGACTATCAAAAAAGAGGTTTAGAAAATGAAATATTGTGTGAGATTATGAATGACGTATAACCTGTATTTGAGATGGCAGTGCCATGGATGAACATAGTGATGGACTGTTTTCTGGAAGTAGAAATGCAAGGGAATGATGTGTTTTGAAGTCTAAAAAGATATCTGTAAAAATGAATAAAGGGGTCAAAAATAAATGTAACTTAACTTTCTAGCAATATTCTATATACTTCTGTAACTAGTACATGGACTTAAAAATACTAATGAAACTGCAAATAATGTAAAGTTATTGAAAGTTACTTTTATTAAACAATATAGATTGTCCTGGGGTCTTTGCTCCAGAAGATGTGAGTGTGGAATTTTTTGTAAAGTAACATTTAAAATGTTTGAGAAAGCTGAACAATTCATTACATTGTTTGATTCTATTTTTCTGTCACCATCAAATAATTTTTTTAATTAAAGTGGCAGAAAAACTGTACACGAGGGCACTGAAACTGCATTTTAAAACTGCTATTATGACAGATTATGAAATAAAACATTTTTATGGACATGTGTAAAAATATGTATGAAATCAAAAATTGCTATGCTGTAACAAAGTTGCAGATTGGGAATGAAGACTTAGAGCAAGAAATAAGACTTCTCTTAGGAAATGTGTAAAAATATGTATGCATTTAAACATTGTTATGCTGTAACAACATTATGGAATGGTAATGGTAAATTATGGTTTGTTTAGACAGTAAAAATGGGGGGGATTACGCATGTTGTACAATATTGTGATAATAAATTGAAAAAAAGTGAATGTTGTAAATTGAAGTCAACTGGAATTTGTTTACAGTGTGGCATGAGGGATCATTTAATAAGTTACTGCCTTAATATCCAGTGTTATCAGTGTTGAGAAATCCTACATGGAGTTAACAATTGCGTGATGCAGTGCATGATATGTGGAATTAAAAATCACTTTGGGTTTTATTATGAGACTATACAAAATAAGGCTGAATAAAATAATGAGTTGGGGTAGTGTAATGATTTTTAATGATGGAACAGAAATAATTGTGGAGAGAATTGTTCGGGAGAAGGGCAATTTAGGTTTAAAATCAATTTGAGAATTAAAGTTATTATAAAGGAAAAGAGGAAGAAGAGGAAGATGATGAGATGGGTACAGTTGGGGAGAGGATGCAGGAAAGAATGATATGGTTGTTGCCAAAATGTAAATAAAGGAAAGATGCTTTGAGGACTGTGTCTGTGACTGCTCATAGAATAATTAATGAAAAATAGCAGAATTGAGATGTGGTGTGTTTGTTAGAAGTTGCAGTACTTAACAAAGTTTAAAACAAGGCTGAAGTAGTTTAGGGAAGAGATCAACGGACCACAAATTCTACTCTGTACTTGTACTATGTTGCTAAGGCTTGGAACTCCTTATCTGCATCCAACAGGTCTATACCCTCCCTTCAGTCCTTTAAAATCATTCTGAAAGACTTTTTAGACAAACTCTGGCTCTGTTATTGCTGTTTTGATCACAATTACTGATTGGGAACAAAGCTATGTAGAATGGTATTTAGTGCTTTACATGTAGATAGATACAGGATAATTTTATAGGTTGTAAGACACTGAATATGTTAGTTGATTGCGTAGTTCTAACCAATTTAAGCTTTTTTGGGTTATACAGTGGTCGGTTCTTCAAGGGGTATATGGTCCAAATTTAGCCACTTAATTATAGAATTGTTCAAGTTTTCATTGTTATGATGCCTGGAGGTTAGTAAGGATGGGGATGCCATAAATTGGTTAGGATAGGTAAGTAGGACCAAGTGTAGATGTAATTGCTTTAGTTTGAAAAGTTTTGATTCTGTAAAGCATCGTCAGTTTTTGGTAAGTTTTCTATTACAATTTTATATATGCAGGGAAAAATGTAATATTATCATCCCCTGTTATCCCTAATAATTAATTATGGAAAGTGACTTTATTTGTTGTATTATTAAGAGACATGATTTTAATTTTTCTTTTTGTGAAAGAGAAAAATGGGGGCAAAAATAAGTAGTTTGGCTTTTTGGGGTTGGACATGGGTTGTGAGTTACAAAGACATATTTTAGTATTTTTTAATATATGCTGTTTTGTCAGATGACCATATGAGTGTGGAGTCATCTGTGTATTTAATTAGGGTGGCCATTATTTGGATGTTTGGGAGTCTTGGTGAGAATGTTAAAGAGCAGGAGACCAAGGATAGAGCATGTTGGTACACCAATGTTGACTGAAAATATGGAGAGGGGGAGCAGTGCCAGTTTACTGACTGAAAGCTATTGGACAGGTAGCTTTTGAACCATAGATGGGTGGGCATTTGAAGTAGAGGTCTTTTGTGATAAACTGTATCAAAGGCTTTAGACAAGTCTAGGAATATGAAGGAAACTAGTTTGCCATTATCTTTAGCTTTATTGACAGTATCTGTAAAGGTTAGAAGTGCAGTGTTAATACCATGGGAGGGACAGAAAACTTGCTGTGTAACAGGAGGAGTTCATCCTGCAGGAGATAATATAATAATTTATTTTTAATACATTTTCAACTGTTTTGGAGAGGGAGAGGGATTAGATTGCTATAGGTCTAAAGTTAGTGATATCAGTTGTTTTTTTCTTTTGTCTACAGGGATAATGTCTGATTTTTTTCCAGAGAGAGGGAGCATGAGATTCCTGGACTGGCCCATTTATAAAGATTGAGACAAAATAGGCAATGCTATTTGCTGCTATTTTCAGGTCAATGTGTAGAGTAATATGGACTGGAAATTCAAAAAGCAATAAAAAGATGGTTTGGAGTTGTAAGATACTCTCTTTTTTTTAATGGAGGCTTATGTTAAAAATCACTCTCTGGGATTCAGTAAACTTCAAGTCAGAATAGCGTTATTCAGACAGGGAGAAGACTGTACCCATGCAAGTGCAGCCGTAGCAGTAGCATGCCTTGCATATTCATGAAGGTGCAATAGTGTTAACGGCTATTCGGTCACTGAGTGCAGGGGACGTGTCTAAGCAGAGCACACACATCTAACACATCCCCTGCACTCAAAAAGCACCATACAGCATTTTTTAAAAGTATTCCATTGTCTGCAGACACTGAAATATAATAAAATAAGTATTTCAGTGTCTGCAGACACTGAAATAGCTAGAGGTGCAAGAAACAATGCAGGGTGTGTGTGACAAGTTTGTCATACACCTCCTGCATTGTAAAAGTGCTGTACAGCCATAGCCAACAACTGAACAGGTTTCTGCAGAATGCCCAGATGCCTGCCTCACATACTTCTCAACCTTCTAGAGCAATAAAGCTGTACAAAGCCATAAATAATGTGGGGAGAAAGGCACAAAAATAGGGGCACACTTCAAATATTGCACAGAAAATCCCAGAAAGCTGATAGAATAAAAGGTTTTCAGTAGCATGGACTTCCTGCAGGGTATGAAGACTGAAACACAGATGTCTGCAATGTGAAAATGCTGTATGGCCATAGCCATCAACTCTACAGGTTTCTGCAGAATGCCGAGATGCCTGCCTCACATACTTCTCAACCTCCTAGAGTAAGAAAGTTGTACAGATCCATAAATAATGGGGGGACAAGGGCACACAAAAACACTTACAACTGATTAAAAGTGCCTTAATAACTCTGTCTCCATCAGCCTTTCAACAAAATAATCAGCCATGCCAAACGTCAAACCCAGGATGCTGTGCACTCCAAACACTACAATGTAGTGTTACACCATCTGAGCTGTAAGAGCTTGTAATGCTTTTACAAACATATCATGCAGTGTTGTCATTTAACATTAATGAAAAAAAAAAAAAGACAAGACTTCCAAGGCTTGAACCCAGGACCCTGTGCATTACAATCACAGCAATGTACCTCTAAACTATCTGAGCTGCAGGTGTGTGTAATATTTTTGCAAACATATCATGCACTACAGAAATTTAACAGAAGGGAAAATATATATCCATAGTACACACACACACACACACACACACACACACATATATATATATATATATATATATATATATATATATATATATGTGTGTGTGTGTGTGTGTGTGTTTGTGTATATTTATACATATTCAAATAAGAGGAAAAGCTGCTCGGAGTTAATGCTCTAGTGTGTGAAGCCAATTCCAAATAATAAAACAAATAACACAAGAGCAAGACAATGAAGGGGTATAACAAGTCAATGTACAGTCCCATGAACCAAATAGCTCCAAGTTCATAAAATTCAATCCAGCGTAATCAAAACTATTGTAAAAAAGAGAATTTATTGCAATACAGGTTAGCGCTTTCACTGAATAGCTTCTTCAGACCTTAAAACAAGAGACTCTACAATGATTTAATGTTTAAATACACAAAAAAGCGGGAAATCCATAAGTATCTTTTAAAGCTACAGACACTTGCATAAAATAATACCCAAATCCATCATCAATACAATAGAACATAGCTATAAAAATAATATAGTCTGTAAAAACATATGAAATAAAAACTTGTAAGGTAATATAGTACAATATACTTATATTTACATATAGTATATCTAATATATGTTTGAACAAACATATACTGGGGCAGATGTGCCATATAGCACTAAGAATATGTACATGTAGAATCTACTGCCTGCACTATGTGAAAATGTAAATATAACTATTAAATATGGATATAAAAACATAAAAAGTAAATCAACATAAAAATAAATAATTATCTATTTATTTCTCAACCTCCTCATTTTGAGGAGGGGTTGTAATGGAACCTTCCCATTGAGTCCAGGGGGCATGTCGGATCTAAACTTTATGATCCAGTTCGTTTCTCTGGCTTCAGTGTAGGTTTCCACATCACCCCCTCTATTAGTTCTAGAGATCTTCTCCAATATTCTAAATTTAAAAGAGTGACCTTCTCCTCTATCATGGACATGTTTGGCTAAAGCATTATGCATGTTGCCTTTCCTGATATGGTAGACATGTTCGCGTATTCTGTCTCTAAGACATCTATTGGTCTTCCCAATATAGAACGCAGGGCATCCTATACAGGATGCTATGTACACCACATCAATTGACATACAATCACCATGTGTTCGTAGTGTGTAACTGCCAAGCCCTAATGGGTGTATAAATATGGGGTCTGATAGAATATAAGAACAGAAATTGCATCTATTGCATGGTATAGAATAAGGTGGACCTATATGGATATCTAAAGAGGTGGCCTTCGGATAACATAAAAGATTCTTGAGGTTCTTTTTATTTCTATAGATAAATCTAGGTCTATCTCCAATGACCTCTCTGATCTTGGGGTCCACTAATAAAACATGCCAATGTGTCATAAAGACGTCCTTAATGGAGCCTATATCCTTTGTATAGTAAACTGGAAAGGCAACCGATTGAATGGTTCCATGGGTCCTGACATTCATATCCGTAACATCAATTGAAGCAGTATCCACTGCATACTGATCAGAGGCTCCCGTAGAAAAATATGGCATAGCAGTGGTAGCCCTTAGTTCAGTTATATCCATCATCCCAGAGGTGAGGTCGACCTCACCTCTGGGATGATGGATATAACTGAACTAAGGGCTACCACTGCTATGCCATATTTTTCTACGGGAGCCTCTGATCAGTATGCAGTGGATACTGCTTCAATTGATGTTACGGATATGAATGTCAGGACCCATGGAACCATTCAATCGGTTGCCTTTCCAGTTTACTATACAAAGGATATAGGCTCCATTAAGGACGTCTTTATGACACATTGGAACGTTTTATTAGTGGACCCCAAGATCAGAGAGGTCATTGGAGATAGACCTAGATTTATCTATAGAAATAAAAAGAACCTCAAGAATCTTTTATGTTATCCGAAGGCCACCTCTTTAGTTATCCATATAGGTCCACCTTATTCTATACCATGCAATAGATGCAATTTCTGTTCTTATATTCTATCAGACCCCATATTTATACACCCATTAGGGCTTGGCAGTTACACACTACGAACACATGGTGATTGTATGTCAATTGATGTGGTGTACATGGCATCCTGTATAGGATGCCCTGCGTTCTATATTGGGAAGACCAATAGGTGTCTTAGAGACAGAATACGCGAACATGTCTACCATATCAGGAAAGGCAACATGCATAATGCTTTAGCCAAACATGTCCATGATAGATGAGAAGGTCACTCTTTTAAATTTAGAATATTGGAGAAGATCTCTAGAACTAATAGAGGGGGTGATGAACTACACTGAAGCCAGAGAAACGAACTGGATCATAAAGTTTAGATCGACATGCCCTGGACTCAATGGGAAGGTTCCATAACCCTCCTCAAAATGAGGAGGTTGAGAAATAAATAGATAATTATTTATTTTTATGTTGATTTACTTTTTATGTTTTTATATCCATATTTAATAGTTATATTTACATTTTCACATAGTGCAGGCAGTAGATTCTACATGTACATATTCTTAGTGCTATATGGCACATCTGCCCCAGTATATGTTTGTTCAAACATATATTAGATATACTATATGTAAATATAAGTATATTGTACTATATTACCTTACAAGTTTTTATTTCATATGTTTTTACAGACTATATTATTTTTATAGCTATGTTCTATTGTATTGATGATGGATTTGGGTATTATTTTATGCAAGTGTCTGTAGCTTTAAAATATACTTATGGATTTCCCACTTTTTTGTGTATTTAAACATTAAATCATTGTAGAGTCTCTTGTTTTAAGGTCTGAAGAAGCTATTCAGCGAAAGCGCTAACCTGTATTGCAATAAATTCTCTTTTTTACAATAGTTTTGATTACGCTGGATTGAATTTTATGAACTTGGAGCTATTTGGTTCATGGGACTGTACATGTACGTGCTATACCCCTTCAATGTCTTGCTCTTGTGTTATTTGTTTTATATTTATACATAGATATGTATAAACATAACCAACCTCTTACTGCAAGACATCTGCAAAAAGCCTGACAAAGTGGGCAGATAAAGGGTGAACAATAGCGACAACTTTGATTCCTCCTTCCTTCTCTGATACTTTTTCCATTCTCCTCTGGTCTACTTTGTGTGCCCCGCACACTCCCCTCCCTACCCCCATATCCCACCCACCCCCAGGGGTCCTACATTTATCTTTCCTCTAGACACACCTCTCACTACCTCTACCCTATCCTATTCACAGCCTCACACATTGTGTAACATCCTTCACTTAGCCACACCTACTTACCCACTATAACCAGCCCACCACTATCTCACTAATACTCCTACACCATTACAGCCCCTTCCATTTTACCCCCTACTCCCACAACACACCCCTCTACAACACATCAGGAAACCCTACTTCACTTACAACTATTTTATCATGTCTACAACTATCCTCCAGTCACAACTTAAATTACCTATCACCTTCTTACTATTATTCCTTCGCATCACTACCTACTTCTTAACCTCCTATGAACACTCCATAACTGTTTCTCTCTCACTTCCCTCAAAACATACTAGTACACCTGCAACATCCCTACCTTCATCCTACTTACCTACCTCCTCACAATCCATATATCTACTTGCCAAATACCATAGAATATTACACTGCAAACTACTAAAAACTAAATCAAAGAAATTATTTGACACTTTTCTAAAACACAAACCCAAAAACTATGGTCTACTATTCCATCTACTTCAGGATGGCGACATACACCCCAATCCAGGCCCTCAACCTACAACTACTGAAACACACAGAAACCATATAAAAGCCCTCCTTCCTCCATCAACTACACCCACAAACATATTATCCTTGGCCCATCTAAATATACGCAGTATCTGTAATAAAGTTAGTTAAATACATGCCCTACTAGAAGTACACAACTTTGACATTCTATGCTTATCAGAAACTTGGCTAAAACCATCTATTAAAGACATTGAAATTACCTTACCTGGATATAACATTGTTAGACTAGATCGTACCTCCAAGAAAGGAGGTGGAGTAGCTATCCTATATAAATCTAACCTGAAGCTTACTCTTCTTGACCTTGCTCTTACCCAAAACAATAATGCAGAAATAATCTGCTCTAGAGTTCAAATTAACACTACTAAGGCAATAAACATCATTTGTGCATACCTGCCCCCAGGAAATAACATCCCCACATTAGAACAACTTCTCGAACAACTCTCCAATAACCTCCCTCAAGAAACACTACTCCTTGGAGACTTTAATATTGATTGGAAATCTTGTAACAATGCTAACCCTACTTCCCATTTAAACCTTTTTGGTTTCAAACAACTAATTGATAGTCCCACTAGAATAAATAAAACAAGCAAAAAAGAAACCACCTTAGACTGGGTTCTTACAAACTCCCCCTCACAAAACTACCAAACTGGCATCCTTCCTGATGACCTTAGCGATCACTCCCTCACATATGTCATTAGAGCTAAAACCCATCAAAACTTACCTACCTCACATAGAACACTATATTCAAAGAAGCAATTTAATCCCAAAAGATTTCAAACAGAACTCTCACAATACAACTGGACCCCTCTAAAATACCTCTCTCTCAACAATGCCATTGAACATTTCAACTCAGCATTCCTTACAATCTTAAACCACCATGCCCCAAGTCGTACCATTAGAATAAAGACCAAAACAGCACCTTGGCTAACCTCTAATACTAAACAAAAGATTATGCTCAAAAATAAATCTTGGAAAAAATGGCGCTCCTCTAGAAACCCAACAGATTATCAAACCTTTAGAGAGCTGAGAAACAAAACCAAAAATGCTATTATTTCAGACAAAAAGAACTACTATGTTGAACTTCAGCAATCCACAAAAAAAGAACCAAAAACGTTCTGGTCTACTATCAATAATCTACTTACCCCAGGCAAAGTAGTAACACCCAACCCACAGAATCTAGACCCTGATAATCCCTCTTTAATAGCCAATAACTTCAATAGCTTCTTTACTACTTCCATACAAACACTAGCAAGCCATTTATCCCCTGATGCTTCCCAACTGATCTTAAGTAACACCAACAACGTCCTTCCTTCCCTTCAACTTCAACCCATACCCACCTCCTACATACAATCTCTCTTACAAAAACTTAAACCCACTACCCCCTCAGCAGATAAGCTTCCTGCTGAATTCCTTCAAATAGCAGCAAAAGCTATAGTCTACCCTGTTTCTATCCTAATAAACAGATCCATAAAAGAAAGTGATTTTCCAGCAATCTGGAAGATATCACACATCATACCCTTACATAAAGGAGGCAAATCCACTGACCTTTCTAACTTTCGCCCAATAGCACTATTATCTCCACTAGCTAAAATCATGGAAAAATGTATACACAAACAACTACTTAACCATCTCCTTCAAAATAACCTACTAGCAAACACTCAGCATGGATTTAGACCCTCACATTGTACTACCACTGCACTACTTTCTTTTACCAATACCATCAACTGTAACCGTAATAATAACAAACTAACTGCTTCTCTTTTCCTAGACCTGTCAAAAGCCTTCGACATGGTCAACCATAAACTTCTTCTACACATACTAAAATCACTTGCCTTGGATTTCTCCTCCTTAACCTGGTTTTCATCCTACCTTGAAAAACGACAACAAGCAGTACTCTGGAACAATTCTCTATCTGCTCTACTACCTATCTCCTTAGGAGTACCTCAAGGATCAATATTAGGTCCACTCTTATTCTCAATCTTTATTAATGATCTTCAATCATCTATCCAAAACACTACCTGCATACAATATGCAGATGATTCTACCATCATTTGCACAGCTTCCACCCAATCTGAACTCCAGTCACTCACACAATCTACCTTTTCGACTGTCGAACAGTGGTTCTCAAAAAGATGTCTCCTCCTCAACTCCAAGAAAACAAAACTATTACTATTCTCACCTACCCACAAATCTTCTCAACTAAACTTTACTATTACTGCAGGTGATAATTCTCTTATCTCCCCAGACTCTACTACCAAACTGCTTGGTGTTACTATTGATAATAATCTTAACTATGATTGTCACATTAATAACACTATAAAAGCAGTAAATAAAAAGATAGGTTCACTGTACAGAATCAAACCCTTCCTTACACCAGAAGCACAGACCACCTTAGCTCAATCACATCTTATATCCACCCTACTGTATGCTTCCTCTATTTACACCAATCTCTCTAAAAGTAACCTGAAAAAACTAACTACATCCTATCATAATATAGCCCGTTTTGCCACAGCATCCCAGTACAGAACTCACCACTGTCAGAACTTAAAACACTTACACTGGTTAGAACTACCTAACAAGCTTATCTATCAACAACTTTTAATTACACATAACATTCTATATCAACCAACAAAAACACCCGCTCTCAGTAACCTCCTTACCCCCTACAATAACTTGAAACAGCTGCGATCTGCCGAAAAGCTACAAGTCAACACAACTAGAATTACAAATTCAGCAGGTAACTGTCTATTTTCAAACTCCGTAGGGAAAATATGGAATAACCTCCCCTCACACATTACCTCACTAGACTCCTTTCACCTTTTTAAAAAACAACTTCTATCACATCTGAACAACTTCTGGCTCTGCTCCTGTACCAATCCAGACTAAATGACTTCTCCGTTCTTCAGTCATATTTCCCTATTCAAATATCCCAATCTTTCTCTGTTATCACAAATTACTTAATTACTGTACTGTTCCAAAAAAAAAAAAAAAAGTACCAACAATTTCTTCAACAATTATGTTTATGCAGCCTTTCTTAATATGTAGTTAGGACTATTTGTTTTTCAACTGTTTTTCTTTAGGTGTATTTTTTACTAGACTAAAATGTATGCATTGTTGCTTAAACGTTTAACCTTGTTTTCAATTGTGGAGCTTTTCTCCCCGGGCCTCCACTGAAAATGGAAATTATCCAGCTGGACTAGCCCGGTCAACAAATGTAAAATAAATAAAATAAAAATAAATAAACTTTGAAATATGGCTGTTATATGCGTAGAAGTCTGCTAGAGTACCATGGTTTGATTTAACATATAATTCCTGATAGATTCCACGTCTGAAACACAAATGAATGTCATTACATACTGATGTCAATGCTCCCATCATCCCAGTGAATTGTCAGAAACCCACAAGTATTATGGGAAACAGACCAAACATATGGGCCACATATCTGGACAGTGTCTAGACATCTGGACAGTGGAGAGGTGTAACTGCAGTCATGTATTAGAAAAGATATAACATTGAGAGCTGTCAACCATTTCACCCAGCACCTTATGAATCACAGTAAGAGCACCATGACACTACCCCAAATCAGCTCTGGGGAATTACCCATGTATTTCCAAATATACCATACATTACAGGGATGGAATCGTAGGAAAAAGCAAATATTGGTGCGAAAATGTCTACCCACAACCATTTGCACCACAGTCACAGCAACATACCAGCATCCCAAATGAACTGTACAGTATGACTGTTTGAACAAACATATCCTGATTGCCAGTCACACACTACACTGACATATACTGGCCCAACTCACAGTCAAATGGGAATCATGAGGTGTTACAGGACATTTCCCAGTCTGCCTCTACAAACATATATACCTGATAGACCACCAGCAACTGTAGCAGCATGCACAGTCACATAGAAAAGAATATATGACACTGATATCTGCTACTCTCCCTACACAACCAAACATTTACACACAAAACTGCTATACAATCTTGGCAGTCTGTTAACAATGGTCTGATATACACAAATCTCAACTGTACAGATTTCCACAGGATGTCCAGGGTGTGGGACCATATTTATGGCCACTGCCACATACCACTTTCAGATGTCTGCTAAGTCTCTGGGATAATACCAGTGGTGCAGTCACTAAATAACAATATACCATACCCCTGAAACTCTTACTGCTAGACATCTGGCAAAGCATGATATACATGGGGAACGGGGTGGAAAGACGGACATATCTCACATAATGGTGTTACAAATTGAAATGTTGTTGGTGTTACAGGGTTTGTTGTAACATAAAATCCCTGAAACACAAATGGATGTCAACATTTACTGACTGAAATCCTCACATTATCCCACTGATTTCACAAAAACAGATGTCTGAAGAACAGACCACAGATAACAGGCAAACCTCTAGGCAGTCTGTGGACATCTAGACAGATGAGAGGTATGTCAGAGATGTGTCACTGTCAGATGTCAAGTCATGCAGAAAATACATGTCCAGACAAACCCTATTAATCTAGAATCATCTATGTGTATAACACCCATAAACAATCTGTTCCCATGTCTGGATCTTTGTCCCCCATGTTTTTGGGCTGTCTCCACATGTCTTGTCCTGAGAAGTATTTCCACTTACTGTTTGTGAAGCTGTAGCCCCCACACCTCCATAATGTCCTACACACAGACAAGGAAAAGGGGCAAGGCCCACATGAAGGACTTAATTATAACACTGTGTTGCTATGGCATTGGCTAATGGAAAGACAACACAGCTACTCTAGATGCAAGTGGCAAGTGGGAGACACCGATTGGCACACAGGATATCACCTGCTCATGCGCATTACCTACAAAAGGCAAGCTGCTGCCTATGCAACACAGGTCTGACCCATCTACACAAAGATAGACTGCAACAACACAGACCTCGCCATTTGCAGTACTCCAAGGAAACTTGTCAGCACTATAACAGGTATTTCAATCACTTAAGCTTGTAATGGAATGCAGAAGGGAGATGCAATAATGTCAAATAGGACATTAAATACTAGGTCGCAGCAAGCCCTGCTGGACTCATATACTGCTGTCCGGCAGTATGGCCATTCCTGCTTGCCCTGTCTGCATTGACATGGATCACATCTTTGGCCCCTGAGTCACCTCAGCAAAGTCCAGCTTGTGTATGACTACTACTGGAGTGTCTGTTGTCCAATACTGAGCGTGACACAGCTAGGTAAGCTAACTGGGATGCTGTAAATATTCATATGTCACCTGTGAATGCTGCTATGTTCCATATGCCTGTCTTATAAATGCAAGAGACTTATATAGGGTATGTGCATAGTACACAACAGGTGCAGAAGTGTGTGTTGAACTGTATGAGATATACTGAGCCATTTCTGACAACTGTCCAGGGTTTTGCAGACTGACTACATGTCTGTGTCATATTTGTAGTCAGTGCCTCATACCATTGTGTATTGTCTGGCACATCACTGGCAACCCATTAAAGGCTGATGTCATAACGTAATAGCATACAGTTGACTGTCAGATGTCATATCCTGTGAAGTAGTCCTGTGAATGTGACACCTTCTTTGTTGGCAACTAAGTGTGTTTCAGCTACATTCATAAACTGACACTATTTTCCTGCTTTTGCCCACCAGTGATATGTGCCTTCGTGCAGAAGTCTTGCTCTAACAGGAGCTAGGTGTCTTAGCATGACAGCCATGGCAATACAAGTGTACCTTGCCCTATAGGATGCCAACATCTATGCAGTCACTGACACCTGCTTTGTAGCTGTGGCAGGCACACTTACCTTGCCAGGTTACGTTACTCATCCCATCATACGTTTAGACTCCAAATGGAGGGTTGCAAAGCCACAGGAGGTGGAGTGCTGAACATTATCATACACATACACACCTCTAGGCTGGCCAAACAGTATGACAGTTGGGAGACATCCCGAGTGCAGTTAACAGTTGCCAAAACACCTACTCATATCATAGCTAGCTACAGGCCTCTAACCATGACTATGGACATCCACCACACCTATTGGGACTTGCTGGAATCTGTCAGGATTCAATCATCTACCCTGCTCCTGCGTGACATCAACTACCCACCCATAGTGTGAACGACTTATGCTACCTGAACATGGACGCACAAAGATTCCTCAGCATTGTCAATGGCAATGCAGTAGATCAGCTGGTCAACACTCCTGTAACAGGTGGAAATATCCTGTACCTGGTCCTGACCAACATGAGTAGCACTATAGCAATCCTACAGTGTCATCCTCCTTGGTAGGATCTGACCACATAGTCATCACTGTTCAGGTCATCACCATCCCCCCGCCCCCACTTGTCAGGGTTAAAAAAAATTACTTTACACAAATTACTATAAATCTTCTCAGAGCATGTAGAAGTATCTTTGCAGCCAATGTTCCATCAGTTGGAAGTAGCAGTAGTGTCCAGGCCCACACCAAAATACTATGTGGGCACCTACATAGCTGTATGGACTCAGCAATACCTGATAGGACAACATCATCTCTGTCAAGGTAGGGAAAACATCCATGGTGGACAGCAGCAATGCATAAATACCATAATAGGTGGATATAATTGCTGGACAGGACCAAAAAGGAACAGGTGCCTTATTGGAAACAATGTCACCATGGTCTGCACAAGCAAATAAGGTCACAGGTGAATTACCCTAAAGGCTATTTGAGAGTGCAAATTGGACACATCCACCAAGGTCACCCACTAGGCCTTTCACATATGTGTCTGCAGTCCCAGAGGCAACACACAGATCTGATCTGTAGTGGTGGTCAACAACACCACATACACATACGGCATAGATATAGGCAACCAGCTGCAGACAGGTGAAGTGTAAAGATCACCCCCCATCCCCCATTGGTACACATATGCATGCACAGCACCTGACCCCCTACCCTCATCATCGGGAAGCAGGTCCATAATGTCCTCTCAAAGGCAACACACAGAAGTCTCCATAGGCCTGATTCTGTCCCTGGCTGCATCCTACATGAACACAGGCATGGGCTCTCAGATATATTCTGCACTGTAGTCAGCCAAAGCCTGAGCAACACTGTTATCCATCTGCACAGAGGACATACAATGTCATCCCTATTCACAAAGGTGGAAAAATCCACTGACAAAGTAAATCATATACACATCAGCCTAACAAGCCTGCTCTGCAGAAGCATGGAAGGCAATATCAAAGACATTATGAACATGGACATTGGCAAAATCAAAATACCTGAGCCCACACAGCATGGTATCATCAAAGGGAGATCAGGCCTGTTAAACCTGGTCAATTTCTCGGAATTGGTCAAGAAACTCAAGGATGAGGGCAGGATGGTGACCAATGCCTACCTTCATCTAGCCCAATTCTCTGACAATAATCCTTAGGTGGCCAGGATACATACTTCTACACAGCCTGGCATCAACCTGTATGTTACCAGATGAGTATCTGGTCCAATGATAGTACCCACTGATTCAAAGTGGTGGAACCCACCTCTAGTAATACAGTCTTCCAAAGTGGTGTATCCCAAGGGTCAGTCTGGGGCCTCTAATGTTTGAAATATATATATATATATATATATATATATATATATATATATATATATATATATATATATATATATGAGGTACAGGACAAAAGCAGTGGTCAGGTGTACAGATGCTTCCAAGCTGGCCACTGTCTTACATTCCCCTACTGATGTTAGTATCCCTCAAGAGGCCCTCACCCAATTAATGACTGTTGAAAGAAGCATTTCTGCAAACTGAATGCCAGGAGAGGCATCATTTGCCCTGCTGTGGCAGATGCCATCCACACTAATTATGACAGTAATACTGTACTGAGCATGCAATCAGGTGTGAGGCAAATTGTGCATCAAGGTTGGTAGCAACCTGACAGTTTCCCACTGTGTGGGCACCATTGTACATAAGGCCATCTACATGGCTCACCTCACAAATATGGGTATGTCATCCAGGAACCAGGAAGCCACAGTATCCCTTTACTCCACCCTTAGCAGATGCATTACCAAGTATATTGGCTCCTTTGGCATATACCTTGCCAAGAAAATGCAGCAGTTGCAGAGATCACAGAGGTTCCTGACCAGGCAACTTGGGGTCTGTAACACCTATCCAATACAGGTAGGCTGAAAGCCCTGTCCCTGTACTCAGTGTAATACAGACTGATCATAGGTGACCTGTGTCTGGCATACAAAGCCATTTCCAAACCAGCATCAATGGCATTTCTGCATATCTGTAAGACAAACCCCACTCATGCATCATGCAAGCAGGGCCCTCACCTGGTCTGTGACATGTATAGTACTTGTTGGCAGGATAGAGTTTTGTCCCTCACAATACACTTATAGGTTCATAGGTTCATTGGTAGGTACTAGGCTATTGGCCCCGGGGCCTCTACAAGCCCAGCCAAAAAGGTACCCTGGCTTTTGCCACCCAAGAAAATTATTTTCCTGTGCCACTATCAAGCAGAGCCACAGAGGTGATCACCGGGGTGAATTTCCCATTTCCCATCCTATCATTAAGATTTTTCTTGAAGAGTGCTATAGGTTCATAGGTGTTGGCAGGACACACTGTCTGTAAAATACACTCTTTCCCCATGTCAAGCAGAGTATGTGTATAGCCCTCTTGAAGAAGACACTGGACAACTGCATGGGAAATGGATGGGACACTCCTGGGAACCCGTGGGTGTATAGCTGGACAGGGGAAAAAGTGTGGGCTTGGAAGGGACATGGGAAAACATCTGGGTCAAGCTTATGAGGGCATCAGGGCCAATTGCTTGGTATCATCTTATGAGGCTATGCACCATGTTCCCTGTATGTATTGCAGACTGTCCTGCCATGTTGTCTGGAATGAATCCCCTGTGAGTCTGAAGTGTGTAAGTACTGCTGTGATGGTGTATTGTCTTGTCCCGTCATCAGCTACCATCACATATCATTATACCTTGTCATTGTGTGTGGTCTGTATTGCAGTAAGTCAGCTCTTACAGTATGCACATATGCTCTTGGTAGCAATGTAATGCACATTCCAATAGCCTTGGTCTTGGCCACAATTACCATTCTGCTACAAAGCCCATCACACAGTAGGATTTCTCACCCTTTGTTGTGGGCCTTACAGTAGCATTGAAAAAGATGGAATGTGGCAGGCGGAACTAGCATAAGGTCTTCCTTGAAGGGCCCATAGGTGTCACAGCTGTGCCACACTGTACCAAGTGTGTGTGTGTGTGTGTGTGTGTGTGTGTGTGTGTGTGTGTGTGTGTGTGTGTGTGTGTGTGTGTGTGTGTCAGCAAACATAATACTGTATGGCATTAATTCACATATGTTGTTTTCCCCTCACAACTGAACACAGAGGTTGGTGTCCCTCCACCTCACAACCTGATGTCAATGTAATATAAAAATAAGGCCAGTAGCTCAAGATTCACACTATTTAATGGTAGAAAAGCAATGCTTTTGAGTCATAAGCTCTTTTTCAATGCAGTGTCTTAGCAAACTCCCATGATGATGGTGGTCATAATGAGGCACAGGTAGGGTTGTTGGTGCCTGAATCCGGCAAATTGTTTGGTATCCCACTTTCAACCACCATGTCCCCACACACAATCTGTATGCCCACACATTCCCAGTCCCCAGCAGCCACGGATAATGTACAGGTTAAGGGTGGTGGCATGGAAGAGGCTAGTGTGTTGGGTATGATGAGTGTGAGGGTAGACACCAGCCACAGGCAGGGAGCAAGCAAGGTCACTCACAGGCAGATGGACAGGGGTGCTTGACATAGGACTGCTGCCCATCAAGCCATGTTTCAAGTGCCACAGCAGGTGTCACCAGATGCATGTTACAGTCTGTCATGGAGGCACATGCGTGTACTGACTGCAACATGAGACAGATGTTCAGGGTCATGAATGTAGCACTTCCTGCCATGCATGATGAACTCCACAGCATTTGTGATGCCATACATCATCATTCCAATGTTGTGGATAGACAGTGACATGAGACATTGTCACTGCTTGACCATGCAATGTCTGTGCTTGAGCATGTGGTGGGAGTAGGGCATCGGCCAGGTGGACGTAGGTCAGCAACATGATCAGCTGTGAGCCCACGTGGCAGTGTTAACAGCACTACCAAAGGGAGGGTGCTGTCCACACAACACTGGAGCTGGCCATAGGCATGCTGTCCTGGCCAGTCCCTTCAGGGATGTGGATCCAGTAGACAGCAGTCACCCTCAGGGAGTAGTACTGTATCTGTCCTTGGGCCTGGTGGTGCCAGTGATACTCCTGGCAAATCCATTTGTCACATCCCTGCTGAGAGATGGAAAACCATACATCCTGACATGTACGGTAAATGGCTATCTAACATAGGACTGTGTCAGGAATCCAAATCGCTTGATGGTGTACAAACACTCACATATCCTTATTACAGGCCACTTACCACCAGACATGCACAGCTCCTATGCGCGGCCCAGTGGAACATCACCTCTCCAGACACACACACATACACACATGATGTAAGCCATATGGCCCAGCTTAGGCTTTTGGCATTCGGACACCACACCCTGTGCATGTGATGATACTCATGCCACAACCCTGTTATCCATACCATTAATGCCCAAACATGCTCATATGGGTGCGATGCACAGGTTGACTATTGTACAGTGTAGCAATGTCATGCTGTGTAAGGTGCTGACTGCTGGCAGTAGTTATGTGTACACATCGAGGTGTATGTACCTTGCTAACCATGATGCACTATTGCTGTTAGTACTGCTGACTGACTGTAGTGTCACATACTGTATTCTGGTAGTGTTTCAGGTATCTGTGTGCCTGCAGGTTGTGAGCCTGCTGACAGTAGCAATGTTGAGTAAGGCAGAGTGGAAACATGGTGACCTTGTCATAGCCAGGGTACAGCTGTATATGTAAATGTTTACCAGGTGTGTTTACATGCAACAGTGTGTGAGGGGAAATTGTGGCAGACATTATGACCTCACATGCATGCCCTAGACACAGCTAGCTAGCCTTCATACATGTCACCTGAGTGTTCTGTAGGACTGCAATCTCACACATTTAGAGGTGGCTAGCTGAGTACTGGCAGTAGGTTCCTCACATGCTTAGCCATTACTTTAACTGCAACAGATTCAGCTATCAGCACCTGTTGCCACTGCCATTTCTGTCACATCCACTCAACTATCGTGCAGTTGATGAGCAGATGTCTGTTACTGTGTATGACAGGTTTGAGATATATATTCCTGGTAGTAGGTATGCTCATTGTCAGGGGACACAGACCACATATATGTTGCAAACATGTGGCTATCCCATGTACATCTGTATAGATGACTAGTATGGACTGTATAGTGTTACATGGTGCATGTGAGGCAGATGCCATTAACAGGGTCTTTCAAGTAGCATAATGGGTAGGGGGTCAACAGGCCTTTGAATGTTAGAACCTACACACACAGCAGCTGCAGGGGATATGCTTAACACACACTACTATAGTTGTTGATATTGTGATTAGAACCCATACCTATCTGAGTATTTCCAATATAGTATTATACAGTTATTGCACATGCCACAGAGGTCAGAGGGCTGACAAGTCTATACAGGTATGTCTAAGGTGAATGACATCAGCAGGCATTGTAAAGTAGGGCAATGGGACATGTACTGGGTGGTACACATCACAAAATATTATAACCCCAGAGGATATGATTCTCACCCAAACACACAGGGATGATATGATTCACACACACACACACACACACACACACACACACACACACACACACACACACACACACACACACACACACACACAAAATCACAGTTGCCAGTATTGAGTTAGAACCCCTTCCTATCTAGTTATGTGTACTACAGTTTGACACAGTTATCACATGTGCCAGGAAGATTATAGGATTTCACAGTGTTTTCAAGATATAAGGAAATGTACTCAGTGAAAAGGACATCACAATACATTACCTTACAAACATACACACTTACAAACACTTACACACATACACACACACACGCACACACACACACACACACACACACACACACACACACACACACACACACACACACACACAAACACTACTTGGCACTACTGAGTGTAGAACCCTTGCCTATCTAGTTATCTATACTAGACTGTTAGTTATTACATGAGCCATGAAGCTTAACGGGTTAAGTACTGTCCAAAGGTAATTCTAAGGGCAATGACATCAGCAGGACTTCAGCCTACAAACATACATACATGCATATTTACAAACTCTTGTACATATATACACACACACCAACACACACATTCTTGCTAGATCTGAGGACAGAACCCCTGCCTATCTAGTTACTTGTACTATAGTGTTACACAGTTATCACACTCGCTACAGAGCTTACATTGCTGACAAGTGCCCAAAGGTGCTTCTAAGGTGAATGACATCAGCAGGACTACAAACATTGGGCACTGGGAAGTGTTGTGGGTGGGAAAGTTCTCAAAATACTCTAGCCTTCAAACATGTGTATCACTTACACACTTGCAATAACTGGGAATAGATCCCTGCCTATCTATTTATGTGTAAGATACTATTACATAGTTATTGCATGTGCCATGGAGCTTATAGGGCTTGAGCTGTGCAAAGATACTTCTAAGGTGGGTGACATCAGCAGGACTGCTAAAGTAGTGCACTGGGAAGTGTTGTGGGTGGGAAAGTCCTTAAATACTTCAGCCTACAAACATACACACACACATTTGCCAAAACTAGGAATAGAGCTCCTGCTTATCGACTTATTTGCACAATACTGTTACATAGTTATTGCATGTGCCATGAAGCTTATTGGGCTGGAGCTGTGCAAAGGTACTTCTAAGGGGAATGACATCAGCAGGACTGCTAAAGTGGGGCACTGGGAAGTGTACTGTGTGGGAATGGCCTAAAACGGTTTCACCTACAAGCAAACACACACTCACACACACACACAGACTTACATTTGGCAGGTTTATTATGACCTAAATCCCTACATCACTCGATGGGTTGCTAACTGGCTTACTGACAGAACCCAGACTGTAAAAGTAGACGAATACAAATCCAGCTCCAGACAAGTGACACATGGAGTACCTCAGGGTTCAGTCCTGGGACCACTCTTGTTTGGCATCTACTTCTCTGATGTACAGGCCAACAATAAGGGACTCTGGCTAACAAAGTTTGCAGAAGACTGCAAACTGGGAGCCATTAGTGAATCTCCAAATGATGTGGATATTCTACAAAAGGGCCTTACAGGAACAGATGCCTGGTGCCAGAGCCATGGGCTCAAGCTTATTGCCAAGAAATGTATAGTTATCCCCTTTGGAAAAAAACACGTACCCATGAATCACCACATAGGTGGCAGGACACTAGACATCGAAAGTGTGATGAGAGACTTAGGGACACAGGAGGGCAGTGGTCTCACTTTCGATAACCACATTGCCACAACAGTCAGGAAATCCTTCTATGTGGCACACCTCATCACTAAGGGCTTTTCATCCAGAAAAAAGGAGGTCATTGTCCCACTGTACTCATCCCTCATTAGACCCATTATAGAGCATAGTGCCCTATTTGGTATGTACCTTACAAGACATCTGCAACAGCTGGAAAGGCCACAGAAATACCTCACTAAAGGAATCACAGGCCTAAAGCAGATGCCATATACTGACCATCTAAAAAAATGCCAGCTATACTCTGTGGCATATCGTCTACTCAGAGGCAATCTCTGCTAAACATACAAGGCCATTTCAAACCCTGAGCTGTTGGACATGCTCCACTTAAAGAAATACCCATCCCTTAGATCCACACGCTCCAGGGATCTAAACCTTGTCATCATAATGAACAAAACATGCTGGCGGGATAGGTTCCTGACCCAGATACTCCCCATACTCTGGAATAGGCTGTCCATACATATCAAGCAGAGCGCCTCATTGGCCCTCTTCAAAAGGAACCTTGATGATTGGATGGGAGATAGGAAATTCACCCCGGGGATCATGTCAGTCATCCTGCTAGACAGGGGCCCAGTGAAGTAAATATTGTGGGAAGAAATATCCAGGGAATTGTTATGGCTAGGCATGCATAGGTCCTAGGGCTGATAGCCTAGTACCAACCTATAAACCTATGAATGAACCTATGATTAAGATTAGAACCCCTACCCACCTAGTTATTTGTACTATAGTGTTATGCAGTTATCGCACATGCTATAGAGCTTACAAGGCTGACAACTGCCCAAAGGTGCTTATAAGGTGAATGACATTGGCAGAACTGCTAAAGTTGGGCAATGGGAAGTATACTGTTTGGGAATGGCCTAAAATTGTTTCACCTACAACAAACCAACACACAGACTTGCATTTGCCAGGACTGAGATTAGACACCCTACATATCTAGTTATTTGTACTATAGTGTTAAGCTGTTATCACACATGCTACAGAGCTTATAGGGCTGATAGTTGTACAATGGTACTGCTACGGTGAATGACAGCAGCAGATCTTGTGCAGTAGGGCAATGGGAAGTGTACTGAGTGGGAACAGCCACCTAATACCTAGACCTATAGAGACACACACACACACACACACACACACACACACACACACACACACACACACTCACACATGCATACACACACAAGCAGTTGATGTGATATTACAACACCTACCTCAGTACTATTACACAATGAAGCTCGCCTTCATGCTGGCACATGCAACTGGTTATAACTAGTATGCCACTGTCCACAGCAGGACATTACTTTATGCCATTCAGGGTATCCGTGTGTGTGACTCACTCTGTGTGTGTCCCCTCGTGTGTGTGTCCCTCTCTCTCTATCACTGTCTGTCTCTCTCCTCCCTACATCTATGTATTCATATGCTTGACATCTTGTTATCTGTCGCCTATATATATATATATATATATATATATATATATATATATATATCTGTGTATCACAACAGATACAGATATATCATATATGTGTTGCCTACAGCTAGCTGAGGGTAATCCTGTCTGATGGGTGTGTAGGGACAGTTAAGGTGTACATAGTTATCTGTCTGCAAAGACATATATACCCAATACAGTTATATAGTATGATGTGGGTTCTAACATAGCCTGTGATAAGTGTAAGAGCATGCCCAGTGTGACCTTCTATAGCGAGAGTTGGTCTCCATTCCAGAGATAGGTGTACTCCAGTCCAGAATTTTGTGTGCTACAGCCAAATCTCTCAAAAGTAAACAGGACTTTCCTAGAGTTACTGGGTTTGTTTTAGCAGACATTTTCAGACATATCTGAAGTCTGACACTGCAGTGCATTGTGTCGTTACCTAGTGACAGACATCTTCATAACATCACACTGCTTTACCAGAGGAATACAAATGGTATGGTGCATAGACCAATATTATAAGCCTGACTATAGACATCTTTGCCCAAAACGGCCAGATGAGACATGTGACTACAGCCGGTTGACTGATGAAGCTGGGTAAACAGTCCAGCAACTTGGTGATGTACTGGCTGGGGAATCTCCTGCTTGTGTGGTATTCTTACTTGAAAAGTCATATCCTGGTGTTGCCATACCTCCGAAATGTACATTTTGTGGCAGATTGTACAGGTGTTTGTCTAAAAGTTTCACCCAGTCTACATAAACTTGTGTTTTTATGTCAAGTTAGTTGCACATACTTAAAGACTGATGTTGCAAACTAATGTCAGACATTAGTGTTTCAGACTTCATAACCTTCAGACACTTCCTGCTAATGCAAAATCCTGTATTCTACCAACTTCCTCAGTATGTAAGGGCAAATATTTACATGTGCCTATCAATGTGCCTTTGTCCCACTTTTATGTATGACCCTGTCCAGATGTCTTGCTGTCAGAGGTTGGGAGGTATGGGTGTGGGTACAGACTGCATTCTACTGTGGAGAAATGTCAATTATATGTGTAGTAGATTCCACATAGCAGTGTGACATCCAGGTATGTCAGTGGCAGAGCAGTACAGACTATTGTGTTAAACAACTGACAGACAGTTATGTATAAGTTGGTAGTTTGCTATGCCGTTAGTAGGGTATTGGCCCTGAAGCCCTTATAACCCATGCAGATGAGAGTATATCCCATGTTAAGACATGTCAGCACACAGAGCCCCTGTCCAGCAGGGACACAGGTGAGATCACAGGACTGTATTCTGTGTTTCACATGCACTTATACAGGTAGCATATCAGTAGGGGTATTGAGGCACTTGGCTTGCTGTTGAAAGGGAGTGTATTTCACAGATGGGGGAGTATGTGGTACATGTATCTGTCACAGCAACAAGCTGTACTGCTATCAAAGCCCAGGTTGATGCTGTGCCAACAGGTTGATGGACTGGGCTTGAGTTCCAGATATGCAACAGTCACCTCACCAGAGCCTGTATGGAACAGGGTAGAGGCACAGTGCTGTTGGCCTATCTGTGTAGGGTAAGTGTTTGAGGTTTGGGGTAAGGCCTTAGTGTTTGCAAGACCCTGGTTTGTGGAGTCTACATGGTCTGTGGTGTGTAGGTTTGTGGAGTTCTCAAGTGATTTTGCCTCTGAGGTGTCCATTGTATGGGTTTTGTTCTGTTGCGGACCTCTGCATACAAGGGTGTGTGTTGTGTATTTGTAGGTGATGTTTACTGACTCCTTACACTGCATGACACCTATGTTATTGCACAATCTGTTCTGGTGTGCACATTCTCCATTTGTCTGGCCAGTGGTTCCCCTTCCCCTTATCTGTGTCTCTTTGTCCTTCTGTAGACCAGTGACAGGCTTTGGACACAGTAGCTGCTGTTATGTATTTGTAATTCTGATGTGGGCGGAGTGCATGCCATTACATCACACACAAGGTTGTGGACTTCACACTTCTGAGTGTACCTATTTAGCAGGTTGCCCATCATTGACCACTCCATTTGCTGTGGTCCTTGTATGGTTTGTGTTGCAATATGTTATTGTGAGGCTACATGTGGGCCTAGCAGTCATACCATCACAGACTGGCATCTGGACAGACCCAAACATGACAGTCAGATGAAGGCCCACACATGTGGACAGGGTGTTTATAATGTTCTGCTAAACATGTACAGTTGGGAGACTGGTTTGGTAATTGCTTGTTTGCTATTATGGGTATGAAATCTGCTTCCCCACTGTCTGCCATTGCTGTTTTTATATGACCATTTCTTGTGTTGCAAATAGTTGGCAGTCAAATGCAATGTTAGGACAAGTAGAGCAGATATACAAGGCATACTCGTGCTCCTTCTGTGACAACCAGTATCATTTCAGGGGTATGGCTGTTGCCTAGTGACATGTTGTCAGTGCTGACACAGAAAGGTGGGAGCCTTTTATACATTGGCAGGGCACTAACCTTCAGGTATCTGCTGTCCTACTAGGTACCATACCTCTCAACTTTTGTGAGCCAGACATCTGGACAAAGCCATAAGTAATTGGTGGACAGAGGCCTAAATATAGGTGCCATTTTTAAGTAATGACCTTACAAACCTAGAAAGGTGATTCAATAACAGGTTTTGCATTAGCATGTGTTTTTCTATAGGGTATGATGTCTGACACTACAATCTGTCATTATTTTCAGACCTTAGTCTTACTTGATTTGCCAATGAATTGCCAGACAACCACTATTTCATGATATACAGACCATAACTGTGATGCTAACCTCTGTACATTCTACAATAGGTTTCTACAGTTAAGAGGCATGGTAAGCACTTTGTAGGTTACTCCAAACTGTGTACTGTCCATATGTGTGGCCCCCTGTCCATGATCTGTCCAGCTTTCCTGCAATAACAGATATTGATGTCTGGACAGTGTATACAACTCCTACCATAGGTGTAGCTGACATGCAGATTAGTTGGCACTACAGTTCTTGGAACATGGCCCTGTCAGCCACAGTGCTGTAGCTAGGCCACTATGACACAACCGCCAGAAGTAATTGCTGGCCACATTCTGACAGTATTATCCACACATATACATAGTTCATTGACCCCTGCATATTGTGGACATGCAACACGTTATGCTGTAGATTGGGACAGGTCTTGCAATCTGTGCTTTGCCGCTATTTCCCTACAATCATACATGCCACTGCAGTTCTATTCAATATATGTGTGTGTGTGTGTGGGGGGGGGGGCACATCTGTCAACTGTACACATTTGCACAGACTGTGCTGATACTTGGCTTACATTTTGGTTCCATTTAGCATAACATTGTGCTCTGTCTTGGAGACTAGTGGCATATCACTAAGGATGACAGGTCAGGTTGTAATGGCATATTTTGAGTTTCAGACAACTTACCCTTCAGAGCCTTACTGCAACTTGCAACACCTGCTGTACTCTCACTGTGTAAAGTCTGTAGGGTGGTATTTCATCATCACCACCATTTGTGGGCCTTTGCCAGACATTTCTTAATGGTTTTCTACAGCTGGCTTCCTGGGTGTGGCTGAGAGTGAGTATGGGATTCCCACACTGACATCCATTCCCTTGCATTCATGCAGCAATACCATAGCTATGATACCAGAAGGCTGACTTACCTTGTGCCTGTGGCAGTTGTGAGGACAGTGCTTGAGGGCTGCCTATGTTGGATGCACACAGTACACTGCATCTACATGGTATGTTACAGTTAATGTGATGTGTGTGTCATCCATTTTACTGTATGTGCAAGTCAGAGAGAGGTGTCAGTCCCTGTGCCCCTACAGTATTATTGTCTGTGCTATTCCTTACCTATTTTCCAAGGCCAAGGCATACAGGGCACACCTGCGTCTGCCTACAGGAGTTGGCTCAGGTGGTTCCTCCTCCGAGTCCCTCTGTGCCTGTGGGGGGCCTTGGCAATGGTGGGGGTCTGTGTGGCCCTTCCCCATGCTGTTCCTGTTGGAGCTGTTTCTGCAGGATCTTATTGTGTAGCATGGCACATACTATGAACTTGTGTGCACATGTGGCTGGAGAGTACTGCAAGGCTGCAGCAGATATGTCAAGGCAGTGGAACCATGACATGAGCATCCCAAACACATGCTCTATAATGATCCTGGTTTGTGCGTGTGCCTCATTATGGAATTCTTGATTGTGTGTGTATGCCTTTCTGATGGGTGTCATCATCCAAGGCACCAGTGCAGAGCTAGCATCCCCCATCAGATGGCCATATGGGATGTCTCGACTGGCAAATGTCTGGTACAGCTGTGATGAATGCCAGATGTGGGAGTCATGATAGCTTCCAGGGCTGCCAGCACACACATTCGTGTTAATGCCCTGGGTATTGCACATAACCTGGCAGTTGATGTAGGGAAGCCCTTGCGGTTTATGTAGACCATACCCTGTTCACTGGGTAGTGCTTTGATGTGGATGTGCGTGCAGTCTATCACACCCAGTACCTCCAGGTAATATGTTGTACAGTGGAAGAGATGCATATTTCTGATCCTCTCCTCACGGGTATTGGGGAAGTAAATGTGCTCACCAGCATACGGTAGCATGGCATCCAGGAACTGGTGGGGTACCCTGGATGCAGATGCCTGTGAGACCATCATGTCCCCAATAGGTCTTTAGAAAATACCTGTATCTAGTATCTTAAAGCTACACATACATTAGTATCCACTGGGATGGGTTCCCCTCTGTTGGTTCTATCTCTGAGGCTGGCACAGCTCGATGATTTGCTGAAGTATGTCTCTGTCCAACCTGTAGTGCTCTACTATCTCAAGATCGTATAGCCCTTGGTAGGTTATGCTGTGTCTGAACACTCTTCTCCTCCTCCTCAGTCTGGGCCAGTTGTCAGTATTATCCTCCTCACCCCGTAAGCCTCAAACACATACTGATGCATCAAAGTGAGAGCAGTCCTAGAATTTTGTCAGTTAAAATTCTCAGGTTTACTCCAATTGTACAGTGTTTGTGGAAAATGCCAGACAAAAGGTGTTTGCATACATCATACTGGTGTGCTGCAGATGCTGCCTGTAAGATTGGCTAAGTATGATACATTCCAGCTGGCAGCTATATTATTTATGGCTTTGAACTGGCCACTGTGAGTGGCAGAGGTATTAGTGGTAATTTTTACTTGATTGCCTTTATTCTGCCCTTTCTCTTTTTTATTTTCTTTTAGTAACATTTCCTCCCATTTTAAGCCCTGCAGCCACCTGCCAGCTATGTTATTGAGTGCTTTGAATGGCCCATTGTGGTGAGTTGCAGAGTCCCATATTAGTGATTTGTACTTCATTTCCTTTATTCTGCTAGTCCCTTTTTTTCTCCTAATTCCATTCTCTTTAAGCCCCGTGGCTCACCGCACAAACAGTTGTAGCTAAGGTCAACACTGCTGAATGGTAAAGGCCCTCCCCTAGATGAAAACATGCTTATTGTTTATAAACTCTGCTAAGCACAGCTAAGCAGCCTCAGACACACCTCCTTGCTTAGCTGTGCTTAGCTGAGCACAAACAGGAGACGCGGAGGTCCAGTGTGCTTACACCAAGCAAGACACACCCCCTTTTCATGTCAGCTGCTTCTCCTACTTACATGACTGCCTTATAGCTCCTACATGATTAGGTGCAGTTAGACAATGGTCTCCTTTTTGTAATTCAGTAAATTTCACTCATTAGCATACCCCACTGACTTAGTCCCTAGTTGCAAGACTACACCAGAGCATTTCCCCTTAGCAACCACTTTTCCCTGCTATTGTTTTCATTCCTCATGCTTCCCACTATAATGGTAACATGGAGATTTCACTTAGAAATGTCTTTTCCCATTTTTTTTCTGCACCCTCTCGTTTGCACACCACTGCATTATGCATAAATGGCTGAAATCAGCCATAAAAAAGGGTTTATTTTTATAAATTTGTAATCCTTTTCCATGCCAATGGCCATATTTTTGGCCATTGGCATGCCTAAGGATTACAATACATGCTTTTGTTTGTGCTGTTATGCCCCCGTTTTGATTTTTGCAGAAATGTACACGATGAGTAACTGAGTAACAAAGTTCATTTGTGCAAGCTACACTATTCTGCCACGGATGCCTGCCTGCTTACTGGATTGTTAATTGACCTCATTTGCATGGTTTTTACCAGAAAATGAGCTCATTAGCATAATCCAGTCATGTAAATGAAGGAATAGTGTTAGTAGGCTTGTGCATGCCCCCACCCTTGTTTACTGGATTGCTGGATGGCCATATTCCATGCAGAAAATGCTGCACTATTCAGACATGACATTTCACCATTATTGAATCCAGGGGATTATCGGTTAACCAAAAATATGCCCATGTAGTATTGGATGAACCAGCAATGACCAAAAAAAAATGGTATAATCCCAAAGAATTTATTGATAAAATACCATAGAATAAAATGATTATGATTAAATGCTTTCATCTCTATCATTGCTGGGTCATCCAACACTACATGGGCATATTTGTAGTTGTTAGTGTGTTTTTGTTGCAGAGTCACACCTTCTGTTCTTTGGTCCTTATCACTTAAGGCAATGCAATTTAAGTAAATAAAAGAAAGTGCTATTTTGCAATGTTGTGGAAATGGAGAATTTTGTTTCTGAATGCATAAGTGGATTATGTAAACAAATAATTTGAACAAAACTATATTACAGAAATTACTATGAACACGGTACTGTATGGATTCAATGAAAATGAAAGGGAGGAAGTATTGAAGATCTGGATATATTAAGAACTAATACTTTCTGGATTGCATGGAAAAGGAGATGCCCATAGTTATTGAAAATTCAAATTTAAAATGGATGGAATGTGGTGAATTAGATTAAAAATGTTATGTGATAAAAGAGGGAGGAATTAAATATTTGTGTGCAGTATAAGCAAAATTGTGGAACACATAATAAGTCTAACTTTACCAAAGCCTTAATTATTACGTTTACCCAGGATCATAAGTTAATCAAAGATGTATTTGTAAAAAATTGGTCTATGTTAACAGAAGACACCCTATATAAAGAACTACATGAATGAGAAACCAAAAATTGCATACCAGAAAGGCAAGCGTTTTAAGGATATTTTTAAACAAGCCACCTATATGCCTTCCCAATTGAATTTAGGTATGGCAACGTGTGGGGCATGTCATTGGTGCCATAAAGTAAAGAATTATGACAATTTTTATCTAAGAAATATAAGATATTCTATGAAAGGCAAACATAACTACAATTCTAAAGCAGTTGTGTATTTAGCTGTGTACAACTCATGTCCAGTATTTTATACTGGAAAAACTGAGAGATGCCTTTCCCAAAGAATATATGAACATGAGTATGCTGTAAAGAAAAATAATCCAAATAATGCTTTAGCAAAGCACATTTGTGAATGTAATAGTCACTATTTTTTCTTATATGGCCATTGACCATGTGACTTTTGAAGAAAAACAACCTTGGAGGGCACAGTTAGAGCTAAAAGAATTAAAATGGGAAATCAGAGTACAGGCAGATAATTGGCCCAGAATCAATGAACGTAGCTCTATTGCACCAGTTTTAAAAGTGAAGGTCCTACAAAGAAAGAAAATTAAATAATTAAGGTGCAATTCATTATGAAGTTGCCTTATTTTTCTAATTATGTACCTTCTATGCATTGTCTATGTAATCTTATAATTTTTTATATGATTTTTTATATTAATTTATAATGTATTTATATGATATATTTATAATGATATTTTAACTTTCCATTTATAGTCATATTTAATATTTGATATATTTATAACACTTTTAGGCACATATGAGTAAATCCAACATATTTTACTATTTTTAATATATATTTTTAACAATACTTCATGTGTCTTTCGGCTTTTCCCGGTTAGGGGTCGCCACAGCGGAACTCCCGTCCGCCAATGATTGGTAGTAGATTTTTACGTACTGGCTTGCCGGGCCTAACGCACAACCTTCAACGAGGGAACGCCCATTCACGCATGTCGCCACACAGAAGACGCTCCAACTGAGAATCGAATGGGCAACGTCTAACTGTGAGGCGACAACGCTACCGCAGCACCACCACCGTTTTAACAATACTTCATACATCTACTTAATATTTATTAGGTTATTACATATGCATGCCAAGCATACTGAGGGTCCAATGAAAAATATAATGGCAGTACAAAAGGATGTGATGTAATGATTTTTAAAATGTCTGATGAAATTTAACATGGTTTTAAACGAAAGCGCTAATACAGTGATTTATTTTTGTTAATAAAGTGTCTTTTGGAACTGTTGGATTTGTGGTCTTTAGCTGTGGAGACTGAGCTACATTTGCCTTTCTTATTTTATTTAGTTTGTGCTTGTTTTTCGTTAGTTCATCCAAAGGACAGTATGCTGAAGAGTACAGCACTTCCTTAATGCTACACTGTGGAGTCAGAAATTTTACCATGAATAAAACCACGGGCATCTACTCTTCCACCACCAAAGTCATGTTTGCTACATGTTGAGCCACTGACTTTCTCACTGTCACTCCAATATCTTTTTTTTCTGGCAATATCATAATTTAGATATTACTAATACAATGCAGTTGCCCAAGATGGAGAGGAATATTTTCCTACTAGGCAGGGAGATAATACTCATTACTTGTCTTCTTTTTTTTGAAGTGCCAACATGGGTAAGGTTACCTCATAAAGCATATTGCTCATAGAAGACATTAAGGAAATTAGAGTGGATATGGGACAACATTGTGTTGAGGCCATTAGAGTTGTTATGGAAACACTTTGAACACCATTATTCAAGTATGGTCAAAGACTGCCAAACACAGAATGATTGTTTCCAGAAATTCAAAGTGACTTTAGGACTTACAAGTAGTATAATCTCTGCAACAATAAGTTGACCATCTAGTAAAGAAAATATGACAAGGCCCAATAAGCTCTTGGTTATCAGACTGTAAGAAAGTGTAGAATGTAATGATCCCCTGATATCATGGAAAAGGCATATGGGATTACTTTAAAAATATATACCTGAACTTTTCCCAGACAAGTCATATTTACGTGTCTAGATTTTATTGACTGTAAGTGGATTTTCAGATAGACCAGAGGACAAGTTGTTCAAGCATACGTGCAGAGTACTCTGGTAGATTTTCACCTGATTGCATCACTGCCCTTTGCCAAAGATGGAAAGCATTCATATATTGTCTAGGAAAACACAGTGAGCTAAGAACTTCACATATTTCCTGCAGTCTTATTCATTGCTAAAATGCTACAATGTATCAGGTTCACCTTGGCTTCTCCTTTCCAAGCTGAATTTATAACATGTTCCAAGAAAGAAAGAAAAATCAATCAGTGAGACCATTAAATTGATTCCACAACTATGAACTAACCTATAACAAACAAAGCATTAGTATTTAGACAATATAGGAGGTGTAAAGTAAAATGATATTTGTTTTCAAGTTAAATTTCTGGTAGCTTTTCTGGAAGAGCAAAATTAGAATACACAAGCATTATGTAAGGTATTAGACCACGGAGCTAGAGAAAGATGGACCTTGCAAAAAATCTGGTAACATTCTAAATGATCACATCAAATTTGGTTGTAGTACATTGAATGACATGCTTACACTCTGTGTTTGGGAAAAATATACTTGTTAAGTAGTTCCCCTAGTGTGAAACTTAAGGATTCTCACCAAAAGATTAAGTAAACCCTAGCTGCTACAAGGATTGAATTTCATGTTAGGGACTGTCTGATGACAGAGACAGACACCAAAGAAAGCTATTAGGGCTTCACTCTGCCACCTTTGTAAACAGAAGGTATGGTAGAACAAAGTCTCTAACAGGTTTTAAAACGTTTTTTCAGAAGAGCACTTTCTTCCTGCTTGCTATACCTTTCATCTGCCGCTGATTATGCAGGCAGTCCTTGAATTTATTTAAAAATGTTATTGATTTTTTGGCAAATCCTTGAGCATTAATGTCAGATGATAATGACAGACATTAGACTTTCATAAACCTTTTTTTTAGAAAATGGATGTTAATGAAAACCCTACTGTTCTTTTAAACTTTTAAGTAAATTACAGAAATATTTAAAAAACATAAATACATGATTTCAATCCTTTGTCCCACCATTATTTTAGGGTTTCCCAGAATTCTTAAGCAAAAAAGTTGAGTTGTATGCTGCTACTGCTGTCTGTTTGACAGTGTGCACTACATAGTTTATCAGCCAGTAAAACCAGTAAACACTTCATACTCATCCACTTTTATGTATTGATTTGTTTGTTTATTTATTTATTGTAACTGGTAGTGCATGGATCAGATACAAATCTATGGACTACGAAGAATTATAATCATGTCTCTGAATGTAATACTTATTACATGCTCACAACGTGGATGCCAATATTTTTTTCTTAAGCTTCACTGTTGAGGAGAATTTCTTGACATCCATGTCTTGAACACATAAAAAGGCAGCTATGATTGCAGACCCAATCATAATCCCATATGTCATCACAGAAAAGAGCTGCAGGAAAATAGTGTTGTTAACCATCTAGGTGAAGAGTATCAAACATCGGGATTCATGAAGCTCGGCGCAAGGCCGGCGTTAGGCTTGCACCGACTGTGCGGCGTGAAGATGGCGCAGTAGTGCCAAATGCATATTAATGAAGGTGCGCTGCCGCCACAGCCACATACATAGGAAAGGAGCACGAGTGCATAGAGAGTGTCAAAGTGCCACACAGAGGCGTGGAAATGTCAGCTGTCGACGTGCAACCTAAAATGCTGGCATATAACAATTTGCAAGCAATAGTAATCACATCTGTCAGTGTCTGTGGATACTGAAACATATGCAAAGCATGCAGGACAGTTCCTGCGAACACAAAATGAAGAAACAAACACAAATGCATGGTAGGGAATAACGGGTTCGTATCCTCTCTAACAAATGACATTGAAAACCGTGTGCTCATAGTCCAATGCAGTGTAGATAGTTATATCAAGTGGAAGTGAAACACATCATATGTTAGAGCGCCGCCAATAGGTACGTCCAGCCCAATGGTCAGGGTCACCAGCTGACCCATATTGTGAGGGAGGGTACACAGCTGGGCAGATGTGTCCAGAACAAAAAACATGATAAATGTAAATATCTAGTGACCGTATGACCGAATTATATCCCACAATGCATGTAAAAGTCACATACAATAGGTATGTCCGTATTTCACATACCAAATGTGACAGGAAATAGAATAAGCATGTAAACGAAATAGAAGGAGCATATAAACTGCTACAACAATAAGGCAACATGTAGGCTGAAATGAACAGCATTATCCGTAGTGTTGACTGTGGGTACGTGTTGCCCAGTGCATTCAGTTATGTGTCTGGAATATACCCCATCCTGGACATAGGAAAAGGTGGCATCCTACCAATGATTAGAACAGTTGGCCAAAATCTGCACATCAGCGGTCCAAGCTGAACTTGTCAGTATGTGTCACAATTGAACGGGTATTACCCGGGTATACCATAATCCATGCAGGAACATTGCGAGGTCCCTGCGGTCACAACTACACAGTTCCGACATGCACTTTCTAAGGCCTGGAACACATACTCCATGTGACCATCCAGCATCCCAGGCTGTGATTTACACAAACCTCAGAATGACATGGCTCCCCACTTGGCCAGCAGATTCAGTAATAGCCTTGTATCAGACATTGTGGCCCCTGAATGGCACACAGCAACAGTTATAACACTCCACACAGGTGGCGTCACAGTGAACCAGAGGGACTATTGCCCTATATGCCTGACTGGACTGTTCTGCAAGGCTATGGGGCACATCATCATGGAAGTCATTCACAGAGACATTGGTGGGTTCCAGACCTTTGAGGCCACCCAGGTTGGACTTGTTAGGGCCAGACCATGGCTCCTACACCTGGTGGACTCCTTTGATACAGTTTCCAGGGTAGTTGATGATGATAAGGGGGTCCACACAGCCTACATTGTCCTCTCATTGGCTTTCAGCACCGTTCTCCATTCTGGAATTGACAACATACACATCCACCTACACATCGACCCCTACGTCTCAGGATGTTATTCAAAGGGGCTCATGGACAGGACCCACACAATTAGGGTAGTATACAGTAGTACCTACTGTATTTCAGTTACACTTGGCATACCACAGTCCTCAGTCATAGGGCCCCTCATGTTCGGTATATGCTTCCCTGAGTTACAGGCTAGCACAGAGGGACTTTCCTTGACTAGGTTTCCAGACAACTGCATACAAGGTGCCATGATTGATCCACCAGCTGATATAGACTCCCTCCATAAGGGTGTCACTGTGACGGATACCTGATGTCGATAACATGGCTTCAAGCTGCATGACACAATGTGCATGAACATCCCCTTTGGATTACACCAATCACCCACTGACTATCACATAAGTTGTAGTCCCCTACATACATGTGACATTATATGGGATCGTAGTACACATGTATGTAGCACCCACTCCTTTGATAACCATATTGCCAGTGTGGCATGGATATCCTTCTATGTGGCCACCCTTATCTGTACTGGGTTTGCAGCTGGAACAAAGGCACCCAGTGTACCTCTGAACTCCTAACATATACACACATTCAAGGGTACAACACCCCATTTAGGGTGTAACTTACAGAACAGCAATGACTTTACATACCACAACATTAACACACCATGAGAATTATTGAGCTCCGAAGGTTGACGTATGCGGCACAACTACAGACACCACGACTGTACACATTTGCATACTGCATACTCAGGGGTGACCTCTGCTGAACATACAGGGCCCATGTCCACAACAATATTCATGGATATACTCCACATAAGCGACATAAGCAAAAGCCACTGAGAGCAACATGCTCATGGATATGTGCACAAACGCAACGATGAGTGGGATGTGCTTGAGGGTTACATTCCCAAACCAGACACTCACCATGCTTTGGAACATGATTCCTATGTACATCACGCAGGGACACTCAGTAGCACTGTTTATGTGATACCTCACTTGGTGGATGGGAGACACACATGTACGCCAGGGATCACTGCAGTGGCTGTACTGTACAGAGATGCAGGTAAGACATGGCTCTGCTGTTCACAGACAGGACACTACCCTAGAGAGGTGCCACCAGTGTAAACACTGTAGTTGGGCTTACACATAGACTTGCCAGACAGCATAGGACCCCACTTTGAACCTGTGAAGGTATTACATGGCCTTTATGCATGGTTAATTGAGTAGCTCTTCCATTTTGATTAGCTATCATGCTGTTACACTGTCCCGAGACTACAAGCCATATGTATCCTGTTATTGTGTATTGTACATGCCAATAGGCAATACCTATTGTTTGCATGATATAACTGTTATGCTGTGTAGAATATCTGACATATCTACCTACAATACTGTACATTACACATATTTTACATATTATCCCATAATGCAAAGCATACTTGCACAGCAGGACCACCTTAGGCATGTCATTGTCGTTATATGCCCATTCACATGCCTACTGTGACAGTATATCAACATATACTATACCCTGCTATGGCACGTACTTGTTGGACATACCCTACCACTGATGGCGGGCGGTGTGGAATTGTTCTGTTTAAAGCCCTCATGTAGCATCCCTTGTGGTGTCTGTGATGTTTACCTTGTGGCCCAGAGCAGGACACACAATTTCTACAAGCGTTACTATGCTCAGCAAGACATCACTACATAATACCTTTTCCCACTTTATGCATTGCGGACACTTTGAAATAATACAAAACAGGCTATACATACACTTACATACTGAGTGTTCTACATACCTTGTTAGCGTTCTGAACTTTCATAAATATCTCTCTTACACCTTTACTGTTTAAACGGTTCTATGGTATGAGCATACGGTTTGAATGTCTGGCAAGTCATCCTTATATACGTTGATACCTGTAACGTGGTTTCCTGGTGCCAGCTGGTATTCCTGAGTAAATTATTACATGCACAACAGCTGTGCAGCTACTCCATTCACCAATTATGTGGCAACAGTGGGGTATAATTGAATTCTCCACTTGGGCATTGCCCTTTTGCCCTATCTTCAGGGAGATGGCCTGCATGTGTTTTGTTGTGTGGAATTGCAACTGCTATTTGTAGAGACACAGATATTTTGGATTCATGTCCCCCGTGGATTGTGTGTGACGGCTAGAGTATGTGGTTCTACATGTGAGTGTACCTGTCATCTAAACCGTCTGATAAGGGACTATTGCAAACAAAACCTGTAACATCTCCGACTGTTCCATTATACAATGGCTACTATTTCACATGGCGCCTTTAAAAATTGTCTCTCACAAGGTATGTTAACGCTTTTGCAGATGTAATTGAGTGAGTGGATGTTTGTAATGTTATTACAGTCTGTATTGCTATTGTTTTGTGTGTGGGTGATGTAGGTGGGTGTACATAGCATATACAGGTTTATGGGGCTTGCATTTTGACATATTCCATATATGTGTGTGGGCTCCTTCCCTAATTAAAGACCTATCAGTTAGTAGACTGAAACTATGGTTGTTACGGGCATATACATTGGGCCATTGTTAATTGGTTTCTATATAGTATGCAGGTGAGGTTGATACTTCCATACCTCCGGAAATACAGTGATATGTAAAGGAATGTTACTAAATGACAGCTGTCCTGTGTATTTTTGTCACAGATATTTGCACTCATTGCAGTTGTGTTGGCAACTGAACCTCTTTAGCATGAGTTGCCACCTTTTCAAATGGCCATAGTGGGACATTTGCAGGACACACATCGGTGTTTACAGGCCGACACATACCCACAGTCAGTACACAGGATAGCATATACTTTTATCCTGAATACATACTTATTCTTGTAGCACTTTAGCTACTTATCATGTTTCATGTAACATTTACGTTTCTTAGATACAGGCATAACTATTTAATGCAACTATTACATAATATATGGGACATAATTATGTCCTACAATCTCGGACATTTGTCCTTTTTAATATCTTTTGTCAGGACACAACTGCCCAGGCAGGGGCTGTCCCTCCTAAAGTGGGACAGGTGGTAACCGTATGCCTACGGCCAGCTATAACCACACCTACTGTAATGATTTACCTCCGAGTTAGCACTAACAGACAAACAATGCAAACACACACACACACACATTACAGTCACACGGAAATGCACACAGCACCCTCAACACACACATACACAGATTACGGCAATCACAAACACAGTTGAACACAGTACCTACATGGACTGCAACACCAGCAGCGGTAACTAAATGTCCCTTAATATCGTGATAATATTACACACGGTTCTAGTGTTCTGGTACTGTGTTATTTCGGTCTTTCAGCCTCGTGATTGCATGTGTTGGTATGTGACATATTCCATAGTTTGCAGTATCCTATTTATTTGTACCTCCATGGTTGTGTACATGTCGTTGACCTATCTATATATTTGCAGATACAGGTGAATCCGTATATATCAACATATATCTCTCTATCACCATTTTTATCTGTTTTATATATATGTATGTATATATCTATATCAATATATATATATATATATATATATATATATATATATATATATATATATACATATATATATATCTATGATAGAGAGAGTGACAGGCAGAATACACCTTTCATTGTGTACATGTCTGTGTACACTGTTTCCTGGACTCCGCACGTTTGTGTTTGAACCTGTCACATTACACACCTGCCATAGGTACATCTTGGGTAGCTTAGTGTTAGGTGATTGTGTACATGATTGCATGTTCTACTCCTGGCAGTGGACGTTTTACCCTTCAGAGCAGGCACTATTAGTACAGGGTGAATAATGCTGGTTTCACCTGTTATGGACATCATTGACCGTGATCTGCGCGATATTCAGAGAAGCTTAGCCCTGTTTCATGCATATCCGTATAGTCATATTTAAACGATGCTTACCAGCACTGGGCAACGCATATTCCCACTAACATGTGCTAAACATGATCTGATGACCTGCATCCAACATGCATTATTCATGCCTTCGGGATTAAGTTACATCCCTTGCAGGATGTGGGACCGGGAACATGCACGACAGTCACTGCATTTACTACTTGGGCATCTGGGATTTGTACATGTATTATGGCATTTTCTATGTGGACTATACTACGGCTATTACTCCATACTGTGATCAAATGGGTAACTCAGTTAGTTTACATATGGATGAGTCCTATTAATGGTATGTCCAAGTGATGTTTAATGGATGTGCTCCAGCATTGGGTATGTATATCACAGTGAGCCACACACTATAATGTGCTACACCTTCACACAACCGTAGGTGGCGCATGCTGGGGTGACAGATACCTGTCATGGGTACACCCCATGCCTTGCCACGACATCCATAATTACATTATATGGTGCCCCTCATTAACACACCAGGGAATCCATGCAGAGTGTGTGGGGAACAGTGATTACACATATGGATCCCGCAATTGGCTCTGCTCCACTGAGCCACAGTTGGTTACTCAATGTGGTGGCGACAGCAGGCACTGTTTGCCTCGATTGATGAATGGCCTCTGACAATCGGGCGTGTACCTACCGATATACCTAGGAACCTATACACACAGTACCGACATATGCTGATAGGTGCGTGTACTGTTCAGATGCTGACATTCCTTGTTCCATTAGCTGTTGTGTGTACAATGGTTGAGGGCTGCCTATGTAGGATTCACAAAGTAGGCCACCTATACATTACAATTTACAGGTGGTCATGTGTGTGTGCCATCCATTTTACTGTGTGTGCAGGTGGAGAGGTGTGTCAGTCTGTAGGGGCCTACACTGTCAGAGTATGTGCTATACGTTCCCTCTTTGCCAAGGCATAGGCATATTGGGCACGCCTCTGTCTGCCTACTGGGGCTGGCACAGGGTGTTCGTGGTCTGAATCCCTCTGTGCCTGTGATGGCTTTGGCAATTGCGATGGGCTGTGAGGGCCTTCACCATTTTGTCCCTGCTGCAGCTGTTTCCACATGATCATACTATGTAGCATGGCGCATACTATGAGGATGTGGGCACATGTGCCTGGAGAGTACTGCAAGGCTCCACCAGATATGTCCAAGCAACGGAACCATGATTTCAGCATCCCGAACACACGCTCTATGATGATTCTGGTTTGTGCGTGTGCCTCATTATGGCGTTCTTGCATGGGTGTGTGTGCATTTCTGATGGGAGTCATCATCCATGGCTCCAGTGCATAGCCAGTATCCCCCACAAGGTGGCCATGTGGGATGTCCCCCCTGACAAATACCTGACAGAGCTGTGAGGCATGCCAAATGTGGGAGTCATGGTAGCTTCCAGGGCTGCAAGCACACACATCCATGATAATGCCCTGGGCATTGAACACGACCTGGCAGTTTCTGGAGTGGTATCCCTTGTGGTTTATGTAGTGCCTACCATGCTCACCGGGTGGTGACTTGATATGCAAGTGCGTGCAGTCTATCACACCCAGTACCTCTGGGTGGTGTGCCACATGGTGGAAGAGATGCATATTGCTGGTCAACGCCTCCTGAGTTCGGGGGAAGTATATATGCTCATTGGCATGTGGTAACATGGCATCCAGGAACTGGTGTAGTACCCTGGATGCTGATGCCTGTGAGATCCCCATTATATCTCCAGTTGGCCTTTGAAAGGTACCTGTGGCTAGTATTCGCAAGCTTACACATACCTTCGTGTCCACTTGGATGGGTTCCCCTCTGTTGTTTCTGGATCTCAGGCATGGCCGGCACAGCTCAACTATTTGCTCTAAGATGTCCCTGTCCACCCTGTAACGTTCTACTATCTCCAGATCATGTAGCCCCTGGTAGGTTGCCCTTGGTCTGAACACTCTTCTCCTCCTCCGGGGCCTGCAGTGGTTGTCAGCATCATCCTCCACAACACCGTCAGTCTCTAATACATGGTGATGAATCACAGCTATGGCAGCACCCAGCATATACATTGTAAAAGTTCCCGTATGTTTACACCTATGGTGCAGTGTTTGGGAATACACAGGTGTGTGTGGGGTGCTTTCACACTTTTTAATATTGTGCCGTGAACACCGATGATGTCATAAGGTGTGTATGTACGATCGTAGCTACAGGGTATCTTATGTGTTTTATGACAGGAACTACTATTGTGGTGCCTTTGGTGTTGAATTACATTTGGCTGCTTTGGATTACCTCTTGCCCTTCCCTTTACATTTCTTCATGTTTCACCTCCCATTTTCTGGCATGCATCCAGCAGCCTGCTTTCATTTGTACTTTCCTAGACCTGGTTTATCTTGCGTAATGTGTTCTATTGCCAGTCTACTGCAGGTTTGCTTTGCTCTGCTATGACAGTTCTCTTTTCTTTGCAATCCGACACCTCCCCTATCTTGTTTTGCAGGTTTCTGTGAGCAGACTTGTCAGCTGCCGTTGATTGCACACTGTGGGTTAATAGGTGCTAATTGCTCAGTTGTACTCCAATTACCCTACTGCGGCATTTCCTTATTTTCTTCCCCTGACCTTCCTGTTTGAGCTATGGTGCACGGTGCGTGCATCTGCTTACCGGGTTTCGGGCACGTTTTCATCCCCATACACGTACTCTTTCAGGCACCATATGTCCTCTCAGCTAAACAATGCTATACCTACCTCCCCACCCCTGTCCTGCGGCTTTGCTTAGCAATGGGCAGGCCGGATTTGCATTGATCCAATGTGCTTACAGCTACGGTGGCACACCCCACTGCTGATGTCATGTATACCTTTGAGCCACTCCTTAGTGTTGTAGTGTTGCGCCGTATGGTACATCCTTAGTCCGGCAGGACATTTGCGATTCACTATTACCTGCGTCATTTGCATGGCATTGACTACTAATTCCTAATTACCATGCCGAACACTGTCACAGACCCTTAGCAACCCTTGCAGCTTGGTTGTGGTGTACCATGCATACCACTGAGTATTTTGGTGAAATCATGATTTGTATTACATTGCGATTTTATGACATTTGTATATATTTTCTTTGTGTTCCCATTTGCGCACACATGCCCTGCGGTTGTACTTTGCGTTACTGTGGACATAACATTAAATATTGTTATTTAGGTGTTGTGCATCTTTTCTTATGCCATTGGCTGTATATTTAGCCATTGGCATATGTTAACATTGTAATACATGAGTCTGGTCTACTTTCATAGCTCCGATGTTCTGTTTGGAAAAATGTAAACCATGTTTTTTGGTTTACATTTCTGTAGACTTACGCTATGCCTGCACCACTTCATGAATCACTATGTACCTTTATTTGCATGGTGCAGCACTGCGCATGGGGTGATTAGCATACCTAAGCCGAGGGCTGCACAGATCTGGCGTACACCGGTAGTGCCCGTGGAATTGGATCATACCTGAATCGCTCGGCGGCCATATTTGGCGTTATACTGCCTAAGCTACACCTGCGCCTGGCACAAGCTTCATGAATCCCGAGGATAAACTATGAAATGCATTTCTGGGATGCTAATTATATGAACTTCAACTCCTTATTGAACTTATACTACAGTGGTAACAATATTTTTATTTTATTTTATTTTATTTTACATTTGTTAACCGGGGGTGTCTGACTGAGCCGAAAAGGCCGTTTTTCAGCAGAGGCCTGGGGAGAAAAGCTCCACAAAGAAAAAATTACAGACACATTTAGTTATTTCGACATGATCAGTATACACACCAATTACAAGAGACATGTTTTTACAGTGGTATGTGGCACATAAACAGTTACAGTGGAGAGAACAAACAAAAAAATATTAATTTTAAAAATAAAGGTAATTAATAGATTTGTAGTGTACAGCTGAAATTTGGAGCATAGGTAGAATACATACATAGTACACAGGTACAGTACATACATTGTAGATTAGCCAGTGTTTGTGAGTAAGAGTGAAAATTATTATCAAGTGCTCTAGATTTAGTATGTACATGTTATCCGCTTTCACTAGCCTGGGGAGCAATCATGGCACTGCCGACTTTGCTTGAGATGTTGCCTGATGAGGTCTTTAAAGGAGGCTTTGGATGATGTGTTTTGAATGCTAGTAGGGACAGAGTTCCATTTTATAGCCACTGAACTACTATATAGTGCATCTCCAAAGCTATTGTAGCTCATGGGGACTTCTAGTAGTAGTTTACTTGATTATCTAAGAGTCCTTTTGACTGAGTGATGTTGTACTAGGTTTTTGAGGGCAGGACGCTTATTGGGGAGGTAATAGATAGAATGACAGAGGCAGAGCTGATTGTAGGTTAGGAGGTTGGGCAGTTCAAGCCAGTGGAGCTGTCTCAAAGCAGTACAGTGATGAGTTCTATATAAGCAATTTGCAGCAAAGCGGGCAATTCTGTTATAGCAGGCTTCCATTTTGCTTAGTTCAGTTTTGTTGAGATTAGTCAGAATGGGAGATGAATAGAGTAGGTGGATAGAAGTTGGGAGCAAGCAATGGCTGATCTTGTGTTGTTGGTAAGAAATGATTTGATACGGTAGAGTGACCCCAGTTTGGCATGTAGTTTTTTAATACTTAAGTTGAGATGACTATCAAATTTTTGGTGGGAGTCTATGGTTATTCCCAATAGCTTAGCCTGTGCCACTGGAGTAATTGGAGTAGCATTTGTGGAGTAGATAGTGAATTGACTGTTAGTGTTTTTCTTAGAGCTGGTTATAATCATAAGCTGAGTTTTCTTTGGAATGAGGATAAGTTGGGCTTTGGTAAGGTAGTTTTCAACGTCAAAGAATGCTAGTTGAGTTGTTTACAGAAGGGTGAGAATGTTTTGTACAGCACAGATTAAGGTAGTGTCATCTGCATACTGAATTATAGATGCATGCTGTGTGGAGGTATGGAGGTCATTTGTGAAGACTGTGAATAGTAGTTGTCCTAAGATAGAACCCTGTGGGACTCCTATAGTTATGGGCAGCTGAGGACAGAAAGAATTTTCCCATTTCACAGCTTGGTACCTGTCAGTTAAGTAGTTTTGGAACCAGGTAAGAGTGGAATTTGATAGACGAGATTGGTTTAGTTTGTTTAGCAGGATTTGGTGTGAGACTGTGTCAAATGCTTTGGACATATCCAAAAAAGAGTTGACACTTGTAGGCCTTCATTTTTGTGATGGTTTACTGAGTCTGTGAAGCAGAGGAGGGCTGTAGTGGTACTATGGGCAGGTCTGAAACCATGCTGAGTAGATGACTGGATGTTGCTGTCTAGGAGATAGTTTAGCATCTGGGTATGGATGCATTTTTCTGTGACTTTGGCCAGGGGGAGAGTAAAGCAATGGGTCTGTAGTTATTAAGTTCAACAGTTCCAGTCATGTTCAATAATTTAAAAAAAAGTATTTCCTGTACACTGAAAGATGGCACTTTTTCCAGTTATGTTAATTTACTGAAGAAAAACAACAAAGATTCATTAATTTTTTAAATGTATTTGTTTGATTAATATTTGATTACTGGAAAATTCTGACGGTAAAAAACTCATTTTAATCAGAGGTCCAGGGAGAAAAACTCTATAGATTAAAATATAGTTATATTACATGTACTATATTTAAAACAACCTTAGCAATTCCACAGATAACAGTCAGTCTCAGAGCTTAACTTAATTTTATTACTTAGAGCTGGAATAGATAAACCAAGACACGAATGACCTAATAAAATTGAACAATAAGTTAAGGAAATTCATCATTCCAGAGGATTGGAAAGACATTTCACGATCATGCTAAAGTCATAATTTACTTCTTTTTACCTTACTTGAACTAATTTACATGTAGCAGCATTCATCAGAATGATTGTAGTACAGAGTTTTGGTCCAGACCAAAGCTTTTTAGAGATGTTCTGAATCCTTACCAATTATTTACTTATAATGATGGTCCTAACCACTGCTGCCAACATCTAATCAAATGTATATTCTGAGCAACAAGAACTCAAGTGTTCAGTAGGTCAAACATTATTTTCAAGATTTTTGCATTTTGTAGTAAATGTGATTAGTGTTCAAGACCAAAGTATATTTAGAGCAGAATATGTGCGACTTTAATTGCATTCAGTTTTAAGCATTGAAAGTCATTTCAACCAATTTCTGCTCCTTTTGTCTTTTTATTGATCGGTGCTGTGAAAGTTTCTCCACTGCTTTTCAGCAATCTTACTTATTGCTTAGAGGATACAATGCATCAGCTTCACCCTGGCTTCACCTTTCCAAGCTAAACTTGTATATTGTGTTGTTTTGTTCATGCTTGCGTAATAAAAAGATTCAGCGAAAATGCAGTTTTACCCTTCTCCTTCTTGCTAAACAAATTGTTAGTTTGTGGAAATGTCCTGGGCAATGGCAAATGGCTGTAAAGGCACAAGATGTGAAAGGGAGTGGTCACATCTACTCCTAACAATACTAAACACATCTGCCTAACTAGTACTGTATGCAAAATCACAGAAAGTGCCATAATATTTCCATGAATTGAGAAATGTTACCACCAGTGGTAAGCCCCATTTACCCCTAGTCACAGCTGTTTCTGATACTGAGACCACCATTCAGCAGTGTTTTACTCAAAGAGGTACAGTACCATGGTGGGCTCTCTGTATGGCTTACTGCAAATGTAAATGAGGAAATCTGGGTGAGCATAATATGATAATTAGCCAAGTGCTCTCTCTTTGAAATGCCTGCAATAAGTATCTTATACAGTTAAACAATTCAGATAACAGCTGAGCTGTATAAATCACCACTGCCAGCTGCATTAGTTAACTCAGTTAAAAGTTCTTGTTCATACACTACTCTCAATTGGAGAGATCACATTAGAGGTAAGTGCTTGAGAGGTAGTGCTGGTGGTGTGTCACTTTTTATGTGGCATATGCAGTCATAAGTAGTGTCAGGGGTGTGTGTGTGTGTGTGTGTGTGTGTGCGTGTGTGCGTGTGTGTGTGTGTGTGTGTGTGTGTGTGTGTGTGTGTGTGTGTGTGTGTGTGCGCGTGCGTGTGTGCATGCATGTGTATGTCTGTTTGTGTGTGTGTGTGCATGTCTGCCTTGGTGGTCATAGTAGGGGGTTATTTAGGGTATAGGTGGAGTAAGGGTGTGTGTGCGTGTGTGTGTGTGTGTGTGTGTGTGTGTGTGTGTGTGTGTGTGTGTGTGTGTGTGTGTGTGTGTGTGTGTGTGTGTGTGTGTGTGTGTGTGTGTGTGTGTATGTGTGCGCGCACACACGTATATGGGTGAATATGTTCATCTGTGACTGTAATATGTTGAGGGGGTGTATGCTCAATGTACTTTAAGAGTCTGTGTGGGGGTGGCTCCATACTTCTCAATCACCCCTAGACTAACAGGGACTGGATGTACTACTTGGGGGGGGGGATTTCAAAAGATACCAGGGTCACTATATACATATTACTCTACATTACTTAAAATTTACCAAAACAACAAGTTTGTCATCACTATGCATTTTATGATCAAAAGAAGTATGAAACTCTAATGTCTGAAATTATTGACAGACTGTGCTGTTTCAGAAGTTATGAGGAACAGGGAGACATAAAAGGTAGAATCAGGGGCATTATTCAAAATCAAGGATGTCTGAGGGGGAACAGTGCTTTGTCTGAGTCTGTGAGGCACCTATGCCTGTCAACGGCCTTGCACAGAACTTCTGAACAAAACCATCAGGACCATTAGGCAACACTAAAAAGACTTTAGAAATATTATTCTAAGTCAATTACATGGTTAATAGATCAATGGGTCTTGCATCATGATTCATTTTCTGAAAAACAAGATGATGGAAACCTTTAATGTGCGGTATTATTAAATAACTGCAATATTCAACTGTCTATGAGGTGCAGGGACAACCTATGGGATAACGTAAGGTACATTCTGTAAACTTGGTGACAACTGAGAGATATGGGCATGTGTGTGTGTGTGTGTGTGTGTGTGTGTGTGTGTGTGTGTGTGTCTGTGTGTGTGTCTGTGTGCGTCCGTGCGCGCTCACGTATGTGCTTGAATTTGTGTATATGTATGAGGGAGTAAATTTGGGAGGTGCCTGTGCCATCATGATACATGGACCAACAGCAACAAAAGTGCTTGTTAACACATGTGAAAATCACTTAGCAAATCAGAGACATGCAAATTAGACAATAATGAATTTTTCCTCATTGCTCTTAATGTGTTTCTGAAATGCTTGTTCCTATGTTCATTTTAAAGGGCTCTTTTTGCCACAGACTTACCATTCATGTCTTACACATTTCTGAATCTTGGCCATTGTCTATCAGAATGAAATGGGACTTAGTTCAGTTAGATATGGAACAGAATGCTCTTGTACCTTCTGCATATTGTGTTATCCTTTGAAGAGATAGCAGAGTCACTTGATAAAGGTCTGACAGTACATGATACTTATCTTGAACTTGGTCAGACTTTTGATGCTACTCCACATAAGGAATTAATCAGCATGCTAATTTTATTAAATGTCAGTCCATATGTCTGTTAAATGTCAGCCAAGGAAGTCACAATGTATTTTTTAGTTATGTTCATAATTTCAAAAGCACAGCACAGCAATGTGCTGAGATGACTATGCAAGATGTTACCTTCAGTGAAGATATAGTGAACATACTGGCTGATAAATTTAGCACTAACTTTACCACTCTCTCCACTCCTTCTGTTAATATTTGATGCTAATAGGTTATCGGCTAATAACGAGTATTATGTACTGCATATTGTGTTATCCTTTGAAGAGATAGCAGAGTCATGGTGTCAAATTAGCATAAGGGGCAAGCAACATCAGATATACTGGGTTTAAGAACACAGATACAGTGGGTTTAAGAACATAACTACAAAGGGTGGATGGGAGGAAACAACAATTAGACCCTTAGCTCAAGGCTGACTGGCATGAAACTTCCCCAGTGCAAGTCCTGAAGTAACCTAACATATATTCAGTACACAAAAATGAAACCAGGCCTTAGTAACAAAAGTTAGACCATTTAAAATTGTAAAACTGCAGTGCAAGTATATACTGGAAATACTGATATAGGCTTAAAGACCATAGATAAAATAGATACTGATTGTTAAAATTAATTTAAAATCAGATCAGGAAATTAAAACACTTGTCTTTCTTAGTCTTGTGGAACTACTAACGTACTACTAATACACTATATAATATACTGTTAATGTTAACACTCCATCTGTCCCTCAATATACCTTTAACTGGCTCACTTGCAGCTATCACACAGGAGCAAGTCCTAAAAGTGCTATTGAAAGCTCAACAGGTCCTGACAATATCTTAAGAAGCAGGAAGCATGAATTAGACACCCATAGCAACACTGTTCAATCTCACCCCCCCCCCCCCATGCAGGTTTTGTACCAAGCAAATGGAGAACAACTAAAATCATTCCCCTGCATAAGGGAAGATCTTACACAGATCAAGGTAATCACAGACCTATACGTCTGACCAGCCTCATATGCAAAGCTATGAAAATACTTATCATGGAATTAACCAATCAGGACACAGGCAACCTCAAAACACTGTGCCCATCACAGTATGGATTCATCAAGGGCAGGGCATGTTTACTCAGCCTTTGGATATTTTTTGAAAAAGTCATCAAAGCAATGAATGAAGACAAAACAGCACACACCACATAACTTGACCTGGCTAAACTTTTGACACATTTTCCACTCAGGCATATTAGAAAGGCTAAAGAAATTGGGAGTAAATCCCTATGTCACCCACTAGATTTCCAACTAGTTCACAGATAGGATGCAGATAATCAAAACAGGGAAAGTTAGCTCTATAAGTGATCAGTCACCAGTGGTGTCCACCAGGGTTATGTGCTGGGTCATCACCTATTTAGCATTTTCTTTTCTGAAGTAAAATCCAATACTAAAGGTCTCTGGCAGACTAAGTTTGCAGATGACTAAGCTAGGAGCAGTCACTGAATCCCCAAATGACTTAGCCATCCTGCAGGAAAGTTTGTCTCAAAAAACATAGCTGGCATCAAAATCATGGTCTGAAATTAGATGCCAAAAAATGCATTATTGTAGCCTTTGGGAAGTTATCTACCCCAGATAAATACCCATTGACAATTTTGCACTAAGAGTTGACCCAGTTGTTCAGGATTGGGGAACTTATGTGGATAGTAACCTTACTTTTGAATTGTTTTTGGAATAAAAGGCCTTCTCTGACCCATTAATGATAAATTTATTGCACATCAGCAAGTTAAATGGCATCATAAATACTTGGTTTAGGGAACCTGTTCTACAACATCAACAGAATGGTTTGGAAGGACAGGTGTAGCTCACAGAGAATGCCAATTCAACAGAATAGATTTTCCATCCACATAGAACAGAACAAAGCTCATCTGTGTCCATTTTCAAGTGCAGCTTAGAGCTATGGCTGGGGAACATAAAATTTACCGACAAATGCCCTGTGTACTACTAATGGACAGAAGCAGCTCTTAAATGCTTTTTTCCCATGCAAAAATCCCCTTGAATTATCTATGATATAATCTCAGTTATTGTTTTTAGCGATAATAAATAATTATTGACTTTGGGATTTGAAAGGCCAGTCTCTAACCAAATAGATATTTTATTTTGAGCACAAAAAAGGAAGTTGGCTAGGCTGAAAATGCAAGCAAGGGGGTTATCCTAGTACTTACCTATGAACAGGATTTAGAAAGTCATGGTAAAGGGTTAACTGTCTATCCTGAAGAGCTTGTAGATGGTGACTCAGAAGGCTGTATACAGAGGCCATATGTTTCAGAACTATTCATCTTAGATATTTAAGTTGAAAATTAGCTATTGATTGTCAAATGTGGTGATGATTGAATTGTATTTGACATAGTTACTTCAATAAAAGATTTTTTACATACATACCTGGTGCAGTTGTAATGACTTCACCTGCAATATAATTAACTAGGCTTTCCTTTCATGAACCTATTTAATAACCTGGCCCCAATTAATAAGTTATACCTCAGCATTTGTCCTGCCAATGTGTTTGCTCTAGTATAAAATTAACTATTTCACCTTCTCTCTCTCTCAAAAATCACGTAAACTAATCACTCCAAAAATAAATGCAAAGAAATCATAAAATATATCTTTCCACTGGGGCTGTTAAGAAAAAGTTAATTAAGCCAAGTATTCATAAATATCTTTTTATCCTAAATGAGTTTAAGAGTTTGCCTTGGTCTTCCAGTATCTGTGATTTTTATATTCAACAGTTTCTTTGGTATAGCTCTAATTCATCATACTGTGGCTTCTTTTAAGCTGACATATATTTTTCCTGCACTGCTAGTCACTTCTTTTGTATTTCCTGCTGCATTCACCCTTCGCTACATTCAGGCTAATTCTAGTCCCCTACACTACCCTGTATTCCCACCCGCCCCTGCCACATTAACATTTATTCTATACTAACTCCACCCACTCTCATGCCACCATCCACTAGCAAGCCATATCCTTCTTTCTGCCCTCCTTCTAAAACTAACTACTTCTTCCTTCATACTCATATCATCTTTAATTTCTCCCTCAGTAATCCAATCTTATCTCTTTTCTATTCCTACATATCCTCCATAATTTCCTGTCACACTAGCTAACCATGATAGCATAAAATCACCTACCCACCTAACAATCCTCTACTGCTCTGCCTCTTTCTAGCTCACCTCAGCCTACTTCTAACATACCCAACCCACTCAAGACTAATTCTAATACAACAAATCAGTTCTTATATCTTCCCCTCCCAATTTCAACATGCTGTCTATCTCTCTGTCTCTTACTGCTTACTCTGTCTGCACAACTTACATCCTATCATACTCATCTACCCAACAGCTCATAATTTCCTACTAAACCCATTCATCTCCCACATTAACACAAATACCTTAACAGTCTACATATCACCATAATTCTACTCAACTATCCATATAGAACAATCCTCCTTTAAATACATAGAAGTATGACTTACAGCCCAAAAATAATGTTTAAAAATAAACCATCTTCAAAATGTCTGAATATACTAATACTCATAGCAACTTATTTCATATTTATTGGGGACATACATCCCAACTCAGTACCAATAATAGTCAACAAGATTATAATACATTCCAACCAGTGAACCACCACTTCTACACAACCTTTCTCTTGAAATGAACACATGTATGCCTACTGAACTTGAATCTGTGAATTATAACAAATAAAATCATGAATTCCATCCTTGTATTGCTCAATGCTCCCCTGATGTGCTTGTTTTGATTGAAACTTGGCTAAAAGTTAGAAATTCAAGTCTATGAAATCATATCCATTGGCTACCGTTTATGCAGATTTGACAAAATAAACAAGCACTGATGTGGAATAGCAATTGTATATAAAAGTAATATTGATATAGACCTTCCCAACCTTAATATCCTCAAATTTGGCAATGTAGAAATAATCCTTAATAAACTCAAAGTTAATAAACAAGCCAATCAATCATTAGAATAGGAACCCATATACATATAGAGAATAACATAACTACAGTAGAAGATATCCTCCACTGGATATCCCAAAACCTTTACAAGGAAACTTCAACATAGATTGGTTTACATTTACCTCATATACTCCCAAAAACCCATAAACATACATGGCGTCTCCAAACTATATCAATCCATCACCCAAATAAACTAAAAAAAAAAAAAAAAAAAAAAAAAAGAAAAGAAAATCTACTTTTTACTTTAGCAAGCAGAACCTCTAACATGAATCTCTCAGAATGCCACCCAGACAGTATTGGTGTCCAAATCTATACTTACCTTTTCAGACAACACATTTATTCAGTCAGAATAATAACTTACAATCAAGTACCCAATCAGAAAATCTTTAACAGAAAACATTCATAGCCTTCCTCCAGCACTAGAATGGGAGCTCACTAATGACACTCCTCCTAGACAATGCCACAACACACTTCAATAACACCTTCCTAAAGATCATAAATGAAATGGTATCTATCAGAACTAAACAGGTAAAATATATGCCATTTCCCTGGTTAACATTTTAACAGAGTTCAGCAAAGCTTGGGGTATTTCCATAATCACACTTTTTTAAGCTGTTTAAAGTACACTGCTGTATCTGTATCTTTAAGTTTTTTTTTTTTTTTTTTTTTTTTTTGTGGCAGCATTTCACTCCAGACACTCTTTTACTGTGCTTTTACATTCGGAGGACTGGGATTATTCATCTAGTGGCAGTAGGTGTTTGCCTGGTCTATTTGAGTTGGGAAGCACACAAGTGGGATCTAAGTGTAGTCTTTTTATTAGCCAGGGGGCTAAGCCAGTTTTCTGTATTTTCAGTGCTGGTATAAATTTGGCACACTTGCATGGAGATCCTCACTGTGCCAGTGCCTCGTACAGATTCAAATATCTAGAAACATTGCTTATTTTTATTATACTGTTAAAGTTTACTGTACCAGTATCTTACTATAGTACTCAGCACTATTGCTCCTCAGAGAGCATCTGATTTGGTGCTGGACAGCATCGTTGGTTAGGTTAGCTGTAGATAATACAATATAAGCACCTTGCCTTCATCCAGTTAGAAACCCCCTCTACTCCTATCCTTTTAAATGCATATTAGGACCTGCAACCATGGATGTGCACTTTCCTGATATTTTCACATCCACCTTGGTGGACAGTGGTATCCTGCGGCAATGTAACAATTGCATTATGTACACTGACAGCCACTCTCAAAATGACAAATACAGTATGTGAAAGATGCAGTTACACAATGACACTGGAAGCTTGACTCTCACATACAGACAAAAAAAGCAACAAACAAGTTGTCAGTGACTCACAAACATTACTCACCACACCTGCAAAGGACAACACATGTAGACCACATATAAGGAGGTGCTCACATATAACTTACCCAATCCTCAAAGGCCTCTCAAGCGCAGTCCTCAGAAATTTCCACAAGTACACAAACAAGAAATTTCTCACACAATACATAAAGTCACATCTCATTGCACCTCAACTACCAAGCCAATAAGGCTAAACATTCCCCAATCTAATATTGTGGTCATAGAGACTCCATTGTGAGATACACTGATGTCGCTATTACCAGGCTGGATAAGAGGAAGGTTACAGTTAGTTGTCTGTTAGGGGCCAGGATTCACCAAGATCATACAAACACTCATGTCACTTACCTATAAGTACCAATATGACTCAGTCATAGCCATTTTGGATATGAATGACCTGGGAAGTACCTTCTTGGACTATATGAAGAAAGACATGATTGACTATGTGTCAGGCAGTTATGAGACTAGCACTGAAGAGCATTCTACCATGGATAATGCCACAATACCAGCAGAAAATGATTGACTTTAACAATTGGCGTAGCAACTGGTGTCATTCCAAAGGGGTCCATTAATTGTCAGCCTGAGTGGATATGGTTGCTAGACCACACTTCAACAGTGATGGTCTTCACCTGTCAACTTTAGGCTTTTGGATACTGGCCAAAACATTATCCAACTCTATAGTGCCCTTTTTAGGCATTGCCAAACAGACAAACCTTCCAACATAACAAAAGCTACTCAGGACAAGCTAAAGGTGTTGCTCAATGCTAGGAGCTTCAACAAGAAACTGAACTCCCTCACCCTAGAGAATACTGACGCCTGTGCAGTTACTGAAACATTGTTCACAGCCATGGAAAACACTCAAGGACTGCATGGGTATATTGTGTTTCATACATTCTGACCACCCAATGAACATGAAAGAGCAAAAAACAGAGGTGTTTCTATGTACATAAGGGCTAAGCACACCTCAAGGCTGGTCAAGCAATATGACATGCTTGAGCTACTCAATGTCCAACTAACCAAGGGAAAATCCATTGCCATATTCTGGCTAGCCACAGGTCCTCCACTATGAACCAGGAAATCCATACATTATACCTGAAGTCACTAGAATTACTCACCATCCAGCTCCATGCCATACTCATGGGTGATTTTAACTACCCCTCCATTTAAATGCCCTTAACCAGCGAGTCTGCACTCCCATTAGGGGAACAAATATACTAGCTCTGGTGCTCACAAATATGGGGGAGTGCTATCCTCACTGGTAAGATCAGACTGCAAAGTGGTTTCACTTAAAATAGAGGTAAAACTAGTCCCCTCTCCTAACCCCCAAAATTTTAAAAACTTCTCTAAGGTATATTACCCTCTATTAAGGGACAGCATAGCAAGTTTCCAAGCTTCCCCAAATCCATAAAACACAGAAACATATGCAGATGCCCTGTATGGACATATAAATGACTGAATATTAATGGCAGCACCAGACTGAAATACACCCATGTCAAACTGCAAAAGCAATCCACCCTGGTGGACCCCTGGTATTAATAGGTTGTACAACAAATGAAAGAAAATTCTGTAGAGAAGTAAGAGGGAATGTGTACAACAGATCAATAAGTCCCTCATTAGTCTAAACAAGTGAATCAGGGAACTAGTCACATCTCTCAAAGCAGAATTTGAGGTAAAAATAGCCTTCAAAACTAAGGATAACCATACTCCATTTTTCAGTTATGTCCTCAGTTTTAGAGACAACATCTATCAATGTGTGGCATTAGATGTAGATGGCATCTCCTACACTCAGCTTGAAGATACAGGAAATCTCCTGTACAACAAATTCATCTCAAACTACACCTCCCCATCATCCTGATTTCTCCCCCCAAGAAATCCCCTCCACCAGTCCACTGCCATCTATCAGAGAACAGGTTACCAGTGCGCTGTCTACAGCTAAAAACACAGCTTCAATGAGGCCTGGCAGTATATCAGGTTGCCTCATAAACAGCTTAAATCAGGACTTATCAGGTCCATTAGTATCCCTATTTAACCACAGCCTCTGGACTGACTTTGTCCTGATAGAATGGGGGACAGCAACAGTAAACACTCTGCATAAAGGTGGACCATTTACTGACCTGTGAAATTATAGACTCTTTGGAAAGAATAATCATGGACCTGATAAAAAATGACCTCCAAACGATGGATCCAACCCAATTCATTTTTGTCAAGGGCAGGTCATGCCTACTGAATTTGGTGGATTTCTTTGAGAAAGTTGCTAAATCCATGGATGAAAGTAAAACAGTACCTACTGTCACTCGTGTGGTCAAAATAAAACAGACGAACATTCGTGAGTTCTGTTCAAGCAGCTTTATTACACACAAACACGTCAAAAATGAGGCTTTGTAACAAATAAACTTGCAAACCGACTGACTACCACACTCATGCATATTAACACCCTGGCTGTTCTCTCAAAATGGCACTGCTGCCTGCAAATGCTCTGTATTTATATGCACATGCTACAACTGGAAATGTTTCTTAAAGGTAAATACACATGCTCTGACCTAAATCCTCCCTCTTTGAGAAATAGTCCTGATGCAAAATGACAGTATTCAATGACATGCAATTTACAGAAATTATCTTTTGACATGCAGTTATACAGAACTAATTATCTGACATGTAATCCTACAAAATTAGATACAATATAGAACAATTATGTGCAGGTTGCTGTTTATTTTACACTATGTCTGGAAATATGACCTGATCATGTAACACAAAAGTCAGAATTGGATCTAGCAACAGGGACTGTCTTTAAGGAATGTTCAACTTTGGGGAGATCTGGGACATCATCAGGAATGGGAATGGATACTGAGACATGTTCTTTGGTATGAACAATGTCAGGATTGCTCTGAGATCTAGAGTCTGTATCACAGGTACAATGCTGTGATATTGTTTCTGATATAGGAAGAAGATACCTGTGATTTCTCATGTATTCTACACCCTCAGATTCCACTAAGTAGGATCTTGGCTCAGTACATCTACCTCTCACTTGACCAATTAGATCAAAGCCTTTCACCGTTTGCATCCTCACTGTCTCTCCTTCTTTTAACAGATGAAGACATCTGCTTGTTTTGTCATAGCTGGACCTCTGAGAAGAATGCTTTTTATAAAGTTGGGCTTTGATTGCTCTGTTGTTTTTTACCTTTAGGCACTAACGAACTAGAACTAATAGGCAAGGTTGCCTACATAACAGTCTCTGAGCAAGTAAGCCTAGCTGGTTGTCACAGGGTATATTTCTGAGATTAAGTAAATTCAAGAGCATATCACTTTTGTCATGCTTTGACCTGTCTAATACCTGCTTTGCACTCTGTATTGCACATTCAGCAAGGCCATTTGATTGTGGGTATTCAGGACTACTTGTAACATGGATAGTCCCACTCTTTTGCAAATCATTGAAACAATTGACTGGTAAACTGTGAACCATTGTGAGAAATAACTTTGTGTGGACTACCATGGACTGAGAAATGACATTTCATCTCAGTAATAACAACACTGGACATTAGGTTAGGTAGCAAATTGATTCCAAGCTAGTTCAAATAAGAGTTTGTCAACACTAAGTAATGTTGACTGTTCCACTCAAATATGTCAGTTGCTACTGTTGACCAAGACAGTTCAGGAATTTGGCTTAGTTGAAGTGGCTCTTTTTGCAAATGTGGCTTAGTACAGTTTCACACTGAACAAGAAGAAAGCACTTTATCAATGTCTTTTGTTAGAGAAGGCCAAAATGCTAATCCTCTCGCCCTTCTTTTGGAAGAATCAGAATCTGGGTGGCTGCAATGTAAAATCTGAATGTATTCACACTGTAAGGAAGTAGGAGCAATAACTTTTGGACCTTTGAAAATAATACCATCTTTCATCAGTAACCCATCTCTTATGGAAAGTAAGGTTGTACTTCTGGCAGTACACAGGATTGCTTTGACGGCCATCCTACATTGATGAAGTGTTTGAGCTTTTTCAAAATTGGATCAGTCTTTGTATGATCACTTAGCTCATCAAGTCATGTGGTAGAAAAATTATGCACTTCCATGACATCAAAGTCAAAATTCTCTGCATCAAGCTGGTCTGTGGTATTTCTGGGCGATCTGGATAAGGTATCAGCCAGATAAAGAAGTTTACCTTTTGTATAGACCATTTTGAAATTGTCCTTTTGCAATCTGAGCATCATTCTTTGTTGTCTTGCTGTAGCAAAATACATAGGCTTCTTGAAAATAGTGACTAAAGGTTGTTGGTCAGTTTCTATTTGGATAGCTCGGCTATAAATATAATCATGGAACTTTGAATGTGCAAACACAATTGCTAAAAGTTCCTTCTCAATTTGAGCATACTGCATCTCAGTTTTGGTAAGAGTTCTAGATGCATAGACTTCAGGTCTGCCCTCTTAAAGAATAACTGCACCAAGACCGACTTTGAAGCATCACAGGAAAGAACTAATGGTTTGTGGACATCATAGTATCTTAATGTAGGCAGGCTGGCAATTTGCTGATTGAAGTTATCAAATGTTCTCTGGTATAGTTCTTACCATAACCATACAACATTTTTGCATTTCAGCTCTCTCAAAGGTGCTGATAACTTACTTAAGTCAGAAATAAATTTACCCAAATAGTTAACCGTACCAAGAAAACACTGTAGAGCTTGGACGTTGTCTGGAGCTGGCATCTCAAGAATGGTTACTTGCTTGGAAGGATCTGGTTCTAAGTCTGTACTGGTAAATAAATGACCTACATAAGTAACTTCTGGTAGTCTGAATTTGCACTTCAAAGGATTGAGCTTTAAATTCACTTCACGCGTTCTGTCCAAAACTTTCCTGAGGTTACTGTCATGCTCTGCTTCACCTTTACCTCCAACCAGTAAATCATCAACTATAATTGCACATGGGTGGCCTTTAAACATTTGCTCCATTGCACACTGAAAGACTTCACTGGCACAATTTATTCCAAAAGGCATCCTGAGGAATCTGTATCTACCAAACGGGGTACTGAGTGCTGTTAGTAGTGAAGATTTGCAATCAAGCATTACTTGCCAAAATGAACTCTTTGCTTCTAAGACAGAAAAAAACAGTGGCATTTGGCATGAGTTCTGCAATCTCCTCAACTGTACACATAGGACGATGAGGTCTCTTTAATGCCTTGTTCAAGTCCCTTGGGTCGATGCATGTTCTGATTTCATCTGAATTTTTCTTATGAGCAGCTACTATGGAAGATACCTACTCAGTTGGTTCTGTAACTAGGCAAATTACACCTTGCTGCACCATTTTGTCTAACTGAACCTTGACTTTGTCCTGCATAGCTATGGGAACTATTCTTGCTGGTCTGACCACTGGACTGACCTCTGGGTCTACTTTCATGGAGTATACAACTGGAAGTTTACCTAACTTACCATCAAAAACATCAGAATACTCTGAGAAAATAGCATCACTGAAGCTGGAACTGGGAGATGTGCTTACATGATATACTTCTTTGGTAAAAGAAAGCAGTTTCATTCTCAAACTGTCTCTGAAACCTAATAATGACTGCACATGTCTTCAGACTACATAAAAGTGCAAGCTGTAACTTTTCCCAGCCGAATAATGTGAAAGCACTATTGAACTTTCAGTTTGAATCTCTTCACATCCATAAGCAACAAGCTTCGCACAATTGACCAAATTAAGTTGCTCACCAGCTCTCACTTTAGAAAATGTTTCTGCTGACATTACATTGCACTTTGAACCAGCATCTAATTAGCTCTGTGGGTTTACCATTGATAAGGACAGTACAAAATACTTCATTATTTGCCATTAAATCTACTGCATTAAGCTTTTCACTGACCAGTGATACACCATCTACATACATAATAGGGTTGCAGATCTCTACATGATCAACTTGCTTTTTTGAGTGACCTTTCTTAATAACTGAATGAGACTTGCTTGATTTATGAAACTTTAGAAAATGATTCCATTTTTTACACTTGTGGCATTGCTGACCTAATGCTAAGCATTTCTCTCTTTCACACTCATGATTGGCTCCACAATTATGACAGTTAACAATGAGACTTAAATTTGGTTTTGCTGACTCACCTTTATACTGTATTGAGCATGCCCTTTTTACTGAGCTAGTCTTGAAACTTGCTGGAAAACTATGGGCTTTCCCTGCCACACCTACAGGGGTTGATGCTGCCATTTGCTTAAGCCTTTTACTGCTTGCCACATGCTACATGTTGTTTACATTTGCTCTAGAGGCTGTTGAAACAATGTTCTTATCACTTGCAAGCATACTTATGTGCTTTTCTGTGACCTCATGGATTTGACAAATCTCTATGGCTTTGCTTAATGTTAAATCACTTTCACGAAGCAAAATCTTTCTCCATGCAGCATTATTAACACCACACGCAAGCCTGTCCTTTATTAACTCCTCATTCAAGTTACCAAACCTGCATGTTTTAGCCTTATTTCTCAAGTCAGTGATATAAGCTGCAAAAGTTTCACCTGGCTTTTGGTCTCTTGTATAAAATAAGTGCTTGTGTAATGTATCATTTTCCCAGGGGTTGCCACTTTCTCTGAATTTACATTTTAAGCATGCAGGGTTCTCCCTTGATTCAGCTGATACCACAATATGATGGTTTGCCCCCTCTCCTGTATATATTTCTGGTGCATACACAAATGAATACTCTCTTTCAATAGCTTCTGACTCAGCTAAGTTAAGCAAAATGAATGCCCTTGTACGTGCATCTTTGTCAGAAAAAAGCTGCTTGTATGAAAATATCATATTCCTGCTCGAATGCTCTCCAATTCTCTGCTATATTATGATCAAACACAAGTGGGCTAGGTCTGTGAAATGCCTCTGCCATATTAACACACAGTAGTGAAGATGCTTGGAAAATGTGTGAACATACACAGATAAATATATGCCAGAATGTTATGCCAGCACTTATAATTATGCCCAGTAGCACAACAAACTCTTTTCAATAACTGCACTTTGCCACATAAGTCTCCATACCACAAGAACACTTGGAAATTTCTGTACTTTGCAAATAAACTGTACACAATGGAAAAAGTTCAGAGTAAGAAACACTTTGAGATGAATGAACTTTGCAAATAAACTGTACACAGCACATGAATCTTTCAAAATGTCTGTACTTTGTGAAATAATTCTGTACAGTGTAAGAAACACTGAAATGGTGGCACTCTGCGAATAAATGCACACAGCACAAGAAACATTTTGAAATGGCTGTGCTTTGACTGCACTTTGTAACATAACTGTACTTTGCACACAGTAAACTCTTTGAAATAATTTCACAGTAATAAAGCACACACTCTCCAAACACTTTGCAGACTTTGAGATACTTGGAACAACTCTAGTTATGCTTTGAATGGCTTCAGTCAATGAAAAATACAAGCTTCTGCCCAAAACATGGTTGTTAACTAAACAAAATACAGTCACCTTGCTCTTTAAGCTTAATTTGCCCTTTTATTGTACTCGTTATTCCTATTTAATCTCTTATAGGTTCATAGGTTCATAGGTAGGTACTAGGCTATTGGCCCTGGGGCCTATATACGCCTAACCAAAAAAGTTCCCTGGCTTTCACCATCTAAGAAAGTTATTTTCCTGTGCCTCTGTCTAGCAGAGCCACAGAAGTGATCCCTGGGGTGAATTTCCTATTTCCCCATTCAATTGTCGAGATTTTTCTTTAAGAGGATTAATGAGGAGCTTTGCTTGACATGAATGAGTAGTCTGTTCCAGAGCATGGGAAGTCTCTTGGACAGGAATCTATCCTTCTAGCATGTTCTGTTTATTGTGGTGACAAGATTTAGGTCCCTGGAGCATGTGGCTCAGAGGAATTGGGGGTTTCTTTAAGTGTAGGATGTCCAACAGATCTGGGTTTGGCATGGCTTTGAATGTTAGGCAGAGGTCACCTCTGAGTGGGTGATAAGCGATGGAATAGAGCTGGAGTTTTTTGAGACGGTCTGCGCATGGCATCTGTTTGAGGCCAGTAATCATCTTAGTGAGGTATTTCTGTGGCCTTTCTAGTTGTTGTAGATGCCTTGCAAGGTACATGCCAAACGGGGCATTGTACTCTATAATGGGTCTGATGAGGGATGAGTAGCAAGGAAGAATGACGTCTTTTTTTCTGGAGGTGATCCCCATTGTGATGAGGTGTGCCATGTAGAAGGATTTCCTGACTACTGTGGCAATGTGATTATCAAAGGAGAGACTACTGCCCACCTGTGCCTCAAAGCCTCTTATCACACTTTCAGTGTTAAGTAGGCTACCACCTATGTGGTAGTTCATGGGTACAGTGTTTTTCCCAAAGGGGATGACAATGCACTTCTTGGCATTGAGCTTGAGGCAATGACTTTGACACCAAGCATCAGTCTCAGTGAGGCCCCTTTGTAGAATGTCCACATCATTAGGCAATTCTATTATGGCACCTAGTTTGCAGTCATCTGCAAACTTCATTAGCCAAAGACCTGCTGTACTATCCTGGATGTCTGAGAAGTAGATGCCAAACAGGAGAGGAACCAGGACTGAGCCCTGTGATACTCCACTTGTCACTGGTCTGAAGTTAGATTTGGAGTCAACTACCTTCACTGTGTGGGTTCTGTCAGTGAGCCAGTTGGCCACCCATCTTGTGACATAGAGATTTATGCACAGTCTAGTGAGTTTATTTATATTTCCAGAGTGGGGTATGGTGTCAAAAGCCTTGGCGAGGTCAAGAAAGGCTGTGTGCACAACCTTACCCTCATCCACCACTCTGATGACTGCTTCAAAGAAGTCATTCAGGTTTAGGAGACATGACCTTCCATTTACAAACTCAAACTGAGTGGGGTCCAGAGTTTGGAGGTTACCTATGTCCTTCTTTATAAGCTCCAAGATGATACATTCCATGGCCTTGCAGACCAGGCTTGTCAGGCTAATGGGGCGGTAGTTCCCAGGGTCCATGGTGGTGCCCCCTTTGTGGAGTGGGATAACTGTCACTTTGTGCCATTCATTAGGCAAAAAGCCTGAAGTGAGGCTATGATTGAACATGGTACATAGCTGGGGTACCAGTTTGTTCTGTAGTTCATGCAGAACACAGCCTGGGATGTTATCAGGTCCCATGGATGCTGTGTTCTTGGCTTTGGAGAGTGTGTTCTTTACTTGTGCAGCCATGATTACAGGGACTTTGCATTCTTCTGGTATAGTGATGGGCCCTTTGAGGAGGTGAAGTTTTGCACTGAACCTATCTGCCAGGATGTTGGCAATATCAGTTGGTTCTGTATATTTAGTGTCATTGTGCTGTAGCTCAGAGCAAATCTGAGTGTTGCCATTAAGATTCTTGACATAGCTGTAGAATGCTTTGTGGTTGTATTTAGAATCATTGGCAATTTTATTTTTGTAACTAGCTTGGGATGATTTTGTAAGGGATCTCAGCTTCTTACTGAGACTGATCAGGGAGTTCCTGCAATCAAGGGATTTTACTCATTTTGCAACAGCTTATTCCTTCTGTTGTAGAGTTTGTTTATGAAGCAGACCACCAGATTGGCTTCCTTTTTTGGAGGATAGCGTCTTAGTTCTGTTGGGGATGGCACGATCCATGCACTCGTGTATGTGCTTATACAGTGCATTTGTGTAGGATTCAGCAGTCGTACCTCTATTTTCCATCTGTATGGGTGTCGTGAAGCTTGCCACTTCTGTCTTAAGAAGCATGACATTAGCTTTGGAGAATTTTTTTTTTTACAGTGGTTTCCTTAATGGGGGTGGGGGTGGGATATTGATGTCTAGGGTGATTAGCTTGTGGCTGGATCTGACCAGCAAGGATTTGGCCTCTGGTGTTGAACATCGGTTGGCTATATTGGTAATGACCAGGTCCAGGATATTGCTGCCCCTGGTGGGGGTAGGACAAGATGAATCAGGGCGTTGGAATTTTTGAATTCCAGAAAGCATTGAGCAAATGAGTTAGTACATGAGTAGTTTTCCCAGTTGATGGTGGGGTAGTTGAAATTGCCCATTATTAGGGTATTGGGCTGTACATTAATATTACCCAGTATATCAAGAAATGTGAAGTGGGCATCCTGGGGCATGGTGGGGGATCTTTAACAAGCTACAACCTGGATTGCAGTCTTACCCAGTGTTAGTTGCACTTGGATAATTTTGGATGCATTATGTTGAGCAACTAGCCTGGAGGTGGCCGAAAAGTGTGGCATGAGTTATAGCCTGGTAATGCAGGGGTGCTCTCTGGAGCCTTGAACCAGGTCTCCATCACTGCACAGATATTGATGTTCTCCATTTTAAGGAGTGCCATGAGTGAGTGCATTTTGAGGTTTAGACTTCTAGCATTGAGTAGCATTGCCCTCAGATTTTGCTTGCTTATACCTGCTACTGTGATGAGTTTGTCATTTGAACCTTGCCTAAAAAAGGCACTGTAGGGATGGTAAGAGCCTTAGCCAGTATCTGGAATCCCATGGGTGACACTTGCAGGCCATCTCTGGCAAAGCATCGTGGTCTGTCGATCATGTTGTCCCAAGCAGACGGACACTGCATCCCCTTAGAATGACACCAGAAGCTTAGCCAATTGTTGAAGTCAATCATTTTTTCCTTGTATTGTGGCATCATTCTGGGTGATGGCAGGATGCTACTCAGGACTAGGGTCATACCTGTCTGGGCTAAAGAATCCAAGAGCTCCTCCATGTCTCCTTTCATGTAGTCCATGGAGGTACATCTCCAGTCATTCACACCAACATCGATAATGACAGAGTCATATTTGTACTTGTTGTGGAGTGACTTGACAGCTTGCATTATGTGGCAGATCCTGGCACCCAAAAGGCAGCTCACAGTAACTTTCTCCTTGTTTAGCCTGGTGAGTGGGACATCAGTGTGCCTGACTATAGAGTCATCTATGACTAGTGTGTTGGGTATGTTGTTTTGCCTTGTGAGCTGAGGTTGAGTGGCACACTGATTTTGTGGGCTATGTGTCACTTGGTTAGTTTTGGGGAGTGGAAATTGCTTGCGTTTCAGCTTTGGAGGTCTCTGTTGTTTGGGCAGATTTTTATTGAGAGCCTCCACAATTGTAGGTGTGTGTTTTGTGTTACTATGTGTGGGTTTAGGTGGTGTAGGTTTTGATGGAGTATGTGTTGAGTGTGGTGTGGTGCAGGTGTTTACCTTCACCTCTTGACTGTCTAGCACAGTCTTGACTAGAGAGAGCTTGGGTTCCTGATTGGCTATATAAGTGCATCTCTCACAGGTTGTAGTGTTGGGTGGTAGGAGGAGAGGGTTGTCAGTGTACATGAGGTAATTGCAACATTGCCCCAAGATGCCCAGATTCATCAGGTAAACAGGTGAAAATACCAGGAGCTGACCCTTAGACATGCCTGGATAGGTGCTTATTAATTTAAGTACTAAAAACTGTTCTCCTCCAAACAAGTGAGGAAAGTTGAGTGCTGCAGTAATTTGTAGATTATTTAGTACTTGCAACAAGTTTTGAACAAGTGCTGAGCACAAGAAAACAGTTTTGAGTGCTAAAACTAGAAAACTGGCTAGTTCTAAAGGAAAGTTAGAACAGCAGACTTTTTAGCATCGGGAATAGTTTAACCCTAGTTAAACAGCACTGCGTGATGTGCAATATCGCGGAAACATGGGTTTTTAAACAGAAAGATGAAAGGGATAGAAATAGCCCAAAATGGCCAGTAAAACTACAGATTCTGAGCTGAAACCACTCCTCCATTGACAGATAGGCTGCTCAAAGCTCACCACTCTAACTGATGAACAGAGAAGCTTCATTCTATCTTAGTAAGGACTGGGCAGCACAGAAACTACAAAACTACCCAGAATTCAGCAAAATCTGAAAACCAGACTCTACTGGTTATAGAAAGGTGCGAAACGCGTGGAGTGGGTTTTTTTTTTTTTTTCAAAAATTAAAACAGATACAGTAAAATAAACACTTTTAAAGCAATAAAATGGATATCACACTTGAGTGTGTAGCCTTCAACAGTTCAACAGTTGAAAAACACTTAAAAATGATCAAAGTGCAAACACTATTAGAATTCAAAAAACAGTTCATGCTCATTATACTTTTCTTGTGCCTGTTTTACTTTAAACATGCTCATTATGCAAAGAAAAGGTAATTCTGAGCCCCATATGAATAGTTTTGCTAGTTTTATCAAATATCATGGTTTTGAACATTTTGTTTAAGTTATAATGTGGTCTGCGCCTTTTGTTTGCTTAATAATATGTTTTGTCCTACTCGTTTGATCAATAATGCGTTTTGTGCTTTACAAGTGCTCAATTTCATTTTCTTAGCAAAATAAATCATTTGTGCAGGTTTTTGTTACCTTAAGTTCATTTCCGTCCCTTTTGTTTGTCTGAGCTTCATTTCACTCAGCCAACTTAATCTGCCTTCACCTTCAAGTCTGCACCTCATGGCTTGTAGAAGTTGTTCCCTTAATCCTGGTTCTGACACCATGTCACTCATCGGGTTAGGATAAAACAGACTTATGGATTCTGTTCAAGCAGCTTTATTACACACAAACACATCAGGAATGAAGCTTTGTAACTTAAACTTAAATAAACTTACAGACTGGCTACCATGCTCATGCATGTTAACACTCTGACTGTTCACTCAAAATGGCACTGCTGCCTACACGTGCTCTGTATTTACATGCACTTGCCACATCTAGAAATGCTTTTTAAAGGTACATACACATGCTCTGACTTATACATACCACCTACCTCGACCTGCCCAAGGCAGTTGACACAATTCTTCACTCATGTATTAATATTATAAATAAACTCAGAAAAATGGGCATAAATCTTTATGTTTATTTATTTATTTTATTTTTATTTATTTATTTTACATTTGTTACCCGGGATAGTCCGACTGGATTTATTTCCATTTTCAGCGGAGGCCCGGGGAGAAAAGCTCCACAGTAACATAACAAGACAAGAAAAGCATGGCAAAGTAACAATAGTAACAATACATAGAATGATTTAGCACAATAGTACATCGAGTAATACAAGATATCAAAGCATAAAAAACAACTTTTATTTTTTTTTTTATTTTTTTTTTAAACTGGAGTTCTACGAGTGTAGAAATTCATATGGGGAGTGTGATGACTAGAGGTGCCATTAACTAGCAAAAGATAGTGAAGAGAGAGGATTAACCTGGCTTGTTACAATAGCAGATCCTGTTAGATCCCAGAAATTGTTTGAGCTTGGTTTTGAAATGACTTATAGAAGGAAGTGAGGTAATCTCAGACGGTAAGAGATTCCATGTACTGGCCACAGAGATGGCAAGGAGAGAGTCCCCGGCTTGGTTGTTAGTTTTGTGGGTATTGATGAGGACTCTATTGGATGAGCGCAGTGGTCTTGGGTTGTTATGCAGGGTGATTAGATTTGAGAGTGCAGGGGTATTTTCTGGGTTATGTATAATTTTATGGGTCAAGATCAGTTGATGATATAGCAATAGACTCGGTAGTTCGAGCCAGCCGAGTTGTGATAAGTTGATGCAGTGATGTGTCCTGAAGGGGAGCCCTGTGATTATAACAGGTAGCAATCTTGTTTAAGGTTGTCTTGTTAATATTAATAAGAAGAGGGGATGCATACAGGAGAGTCGAGAGAAGGTGGGAGCATGCAATAGCTACCTTGGCAGGGGGAGTCAGGAACTTTTTTATTCTATATAGTGAACCTAGTTTTTTGTTGATGGTTTTGATCATTTGGTTAACATGTAAGTCAAACTTTAAGTGGTCGTCAATGGTAATACCTAGGAGTTTAGTGGATTGGTCAGGTATAATAACTGTGCCATCCTTTGATTTTAGTGATGTTTACAGCGCAGGACCTTCGTGTAGGGAGGAATATTAACATTTTAGTCTTTTTGGGATTTAATATCAGACGGCGGTGAGAAAGCCAATTTTCTATTTTGTTAAAGGTAGTCTGGGTAGTTAGCTGCAACTCTGTTGGGGATGTAGCAGCGCAAATGTCAGAAAATGGATAGCCAACTAGCTCATGGACAGGACACGTGGTTAAAGCAGGTAAATCCAGATCCAGCAAGAGGTGAGTTACTAGTGCTATACCACATGGCTCAGTACTGGGACTACTCCTTTTCAGAATATACTTCTCTAAAGTCAAGGCTAAAGTGAAAGGTCTGTAGATGACAAAGTCTGCTGATGACTGCAAGCTGGGGCAATCATTAAATCACCCAATGATGTAGATTTAGTTCAGGAGGGTCTAGATTAAACAGATGATTGGTGCAAGAACTGTAACCTAAAACTAAATGCAAAAAAAATGCATTATCAAACCCACCGGGAAGACAAATACCATTGCAAATTACAACATCAATAGATCACCCCTTTTAGTAGACTCAGAGGTCAAGGATCTAGGCACACAGATAGATAGTAGCCTGAACTTTGACCCCCGTTTGTCCACAGTGGTGAGGAAATCCTTTTATGTGGCACAACTTATAAGTAAAGATATGGCATCCAGATCTAAGGAAATTATAGTCCTGCTGTACTCAGCCCTCATTATACCAATAATCGAGTACAATGCACCATTTGACATCTACTAAAGTAGGCACTTACAACAGTTGAAGTGACATCAGATGTCCGTCACAAAGAAAGCTAGACTAAAAGCCCTTTCCCTTTACTCTATCTCCTACTGACTATTACAGGGTAACCTATGCCTTACCTACACGCACTCACAAATCCAGCCCTGGTAGAACTGCTAAACATCTACAAGTCAAACAGCGTGCGGATCACCCAATCTCAAGAGCTAAACAAACAGCATGCGGATCACCCAATCTCAAGAGCTAAACAGATCAGTCAATGACTCAAACAAAACATGCTGGAGAGACAGATATGCGTCTTAGAGATTGCCCCTTCTTTGCAACAGGCTTCCTATTCACATAAAGCAGAGCTCCTTCCTGGCCCTCTTCAAATGCAGTTTGGATCAATGGATGGAGACTAGTCTCGTATGCAAATCCATGGAAAGAATTATCATGGAAATTATCAACAAAGATATAGAAGAGCTCCAAACACTGGATCCATCCCACTTTGGCTTTGACAAAGGATGTTCTTGGTTACTGAACCTGTTGCACTTCTTTGAAAAAGGTCTCTAAGGCAGTGGGTGAGGGGAAAGCAGTGTATACTGTCTACCTAGATCTAGTTAAAGCATATGATACAATGCCACACTAAGGTATTGTCAACAAACCCATGGAAATAGGCACAAACCACTTTGTAAAATACTGACTATTTAGCTGGTTCATGGATAGGACCCAAGAGGTTATGATCGGTGAGACCACCTCCACAAAGATGCAGGTCACCAGTGGAGTTCCTCAGAGCTCTGTATTAGTCGCCTTCTCTTTTGCTTCTACTTCTCAGATGTCAGAGCCAATGTCAAAGGCCTCTAGTAGACCAAGTTCACAGATGATTGTTAAACTGGGAGCAGTCTTTGAATCCCCCCAAGTAGAGAATGCCCTTTAAGTAGGTCTAACACACAAATGCATGGTGCCAAAGTCATAGCTTAAAACTCAATACTAAGAAATGCATTATTGTACCTTTTTGGAAGTTGGCCACCGCAGGTAACTATGTCATCAGTAAAACACTCATAAAAGTTTATTCACTATAGAGGGATCTAGGAACTCATGTAGACAGTAACCTAGCTTTCGAACAATATGTCTCCGAGGTAGTAAGAAAATCCTTCTATGTTGCTCAACGTGTAAGTAAGGTCATGGCACCTAGGTTCAGAGAGGTCAACATACCACTGTACTCAGGCCTCATCAGACACATCATGAAGTACAGTGCCACCTTCGGTATGTACCTGACCAGACACATGCAGTAAGTAGAACATCCACATAGGTATCATATAAGAAAAATACTGGGATTAAACAGTGTCCTATGCTGATTGCCTCAAATCCCTGGCTCTTTACTTGGTATCATACAGACTTCTTAGAGATGATCTTTGCCTGGCATACAAGGCATCTCTGAACTCTGTTTTGATGAATGTTTTGCACATCCACAAAACAAACAGCATCATAACTACTAGATCAAAAAACCTACATTTTTCTTTTAACATCAATAGTACATGTTGGAGAGACAGATATGTTTCTTGAGAATTCCCATTCTCCAGTACAGGCTCCCCATCCATGTAAAGCAGAGTTCCTCCCTTACCTTATCTAAGTACCAACTGACAAAATAGATGGGTAATTGGAAAGTCAAAATCCAATGCAAACACCAAGGCATTCAGCCCCACTAATCACAGCCACCACTGAACACTCAACCAGGAACTGGGAAAACTGAAATAAAGCCACACAGTCATAGTCGAAAATAACTTTTTTAATATTCAAGGTTCAGCACTTTCGCCCCTAATAACAAAGGGGATTTCATTAGAACAATAAACAGTTCCCTTAGTTCCCTTTTTATACAGTTTAATTACATGCTGATTAACAACTAACCAATCAAAAAGGTAAAAGAATGTTTTTTAAATCAATTGCAAACTGGAAATTCATCCCTGGTCTGGTACCATACCTCTCAACCTGGAAACATAAAAAATCTGGACAAGGGCCATGAAAAATATGTACAAATCGGTATGCTGATTAACATCTAATTTGCATACATAATTACATAACCCCACCCACTCCAATGGAATTGTGGGATACCAACTTTTGAACACAAACTGAAGAGTAGGCAACCAAAATATGGCACCAGAGTCCCCCTGTAGCCATTCCAATGTCCCATTACCTGGCTATTTCACCCCATTTACCATAAGCACTAATGTGTGCATACTGCTTTACTTCTACAATGATTATCTGGATTTTACTTTTACATTTCGCAGCACATCAATGCACAAACACTAACAGACATCTGATAAACAAATCAATACGGTCTCACAATGAAAATAGACTTGGCATTAAAACTTCTCTGCCCTTAAAACTCACATTTATTGAGACAGCATTGAAACCTGCACCACATCCAAAGAAAATGCATCTGGCCAGTGGTGGATAAAGATTACCTTTGGGCTGTTTTCAAAGCATTGGCCCCTTGCACACAAAACAAGAAACATTCATGTGTTCTTTTCTTTGATATATTTTCCTGACTTTACTAAGTTATATTACTTGTATAATACAGCACACTTGTTAGACAGAGCACATTTTAAATTTATTGTTTGAATGAACATTTTTCCAGTAGGCTGTAGTGTAGGCAATGAAAGAAAATGCATGAACCAATAATTACAAAACTGCCCAATTCAGAAAATTTCCATTATAAAAGTTTACTTCCACACCCAAACTATAAACAGAATGACAGTAGTGTAAGCCATAGGCATCTTGCACAGCTTCTCGCACTTATTTTCAATTTCAGTTTTTTTTTTTTTGGGGGAGGGGGGCAAAAGGTCAAAAACCAGGGACACATTTTAAACATTACATGTATAATTTTGGAAAGTTGCTAGAATAAAATGTCACCACCATGCATGTTACTGGCAAGTTTTGAACCCAGAACACTATACACTACACTCAGTGCAATATACCACTACGCTAAATCAGCAGTTTAAGCAATAGGAAGACTGAAACTTAATGGCTTATCATTTAGTGAATTCAGTTCTCACTTCTCACCATAGCTCTCAACCTCTTAGCACAAAAAACCTGGACAAGCAACAAAGCCAATAATGGGGGAATACAAATTCAGTTGTCACCATAGCTCTCAACTCTTAACAACAAAAAAAAAAAAACAAATCTGGCCAAAGCTGAGAAATGGTGTTGGCTAGGGACTTTAGGCTCTTTTTACCCTGTACCAAAAGGTACAGGGTTTGAGCCTAAATACCTCTAGCCACCAGGTGTATTACATGGGGGCATTTTCACACACGCACACACACACATGGAAAAAGTTGCAATCAGTAAAACAATTAACATCCTATTAAACATTAATTAAGCTACATAAATACAAATGGTCAGTTACTGTACTGCATTTTACTCTGATGGCATTTTATGGATGTGGTCACTTCTCCCAGCACTACTGATGTAACACCGGAAGAGAACTGAAGAAAAAGGGAAAAGAAAATGTTGTTATATGTGTGTAACTGAGTTGCTGTTGCAATTGAATAAGTTAAACATAATTAGAGAATTATGCAAGGCATCATAGTAGGAATGGTCAAGTTAGGAGCCCCCAGAAGAAATAGATATATTAATATGGAACCATGAGCAGGCATTAGGCAGCTGATGTTTCACAGGACTACTGAAATCACAAGTTTCCACTCATGACTGATGCACATAGTGCAGCATTCACTTTGGTCTATAATAATCTCATTTCATTTTATTTCTAGTACAGCTATAAGTGGATATAAACTGTAGTGGGAAGACTTTTGGCTGGTACTTTCTTGTTAACCCCATTTTCCTGAATTTTCATTTTATTTTTAGTACAGCTATAAGTGGATATAAACTGCAGTGGGAAGACTTTTGGCTGGTACTTTCTTGTTAACCCCATTTTCCTGAATTGCTTTCACTGGCATGTCTGTCATTTTGAAGAAATAGCAAATACAAAAAAAAAAAAACACAGTGGTTTTGCTGGGGTGACACTGTGTGGACCAATAAGTAGCATTGCTGCTTCACAGCAACAGGTTCTGTGGTTAATTCTCAGCTGGGGTTTCTCCTCTGCAGAATGTACATATCTTCACTAATAGAAGGCTAATTGCCATTACAGATTTACAGGGTTTTCTAATACATAAAACCAGCTAAGAAAAGAAACAGGGCAAGACAGAATTGCAAAGGCCTAAACCAATTAACTATAATTTTTTTGGTTAAGAATGGCACTAATACAATTTATAACTATATAAAAGAGAAACATGGCACAATGGCAGAGTATTAAGAGAAAATACACACACACACACACACACACACACACACACACACACACACACACACACACACACACACACACACACACACACACACACACCCTTTGTTCCTTACCTAGTCAGATTTAAGTCCCTATTCTCTCGGCTCAGCAGCAGCGACACACCCTTGGCTCCTTACCTAGGCAATATACGAAACGGCAGCAGCTTTAAGTCCCTATTCCCTCGGCTTAGCAGTGGCAGCAACAATACAGCAGAAGCAAAGTCCCTCTCAGCAGCATTCTCTGTCCGAAACGGGAGGCAGGCTTAGGCAGCACCAAAGTCACCAATTTCTGTCGGAAACAGCAAAGCCTGCATTCTCGGCCACAACAGTTCAAAAGCACTTCCCTAGTTCCCGCGTTTCTGTTCGAACTTTGAAACGGCAGCAAAACCAGCATTGTACTCTCAGCAGCAGCCAGCAACAATTCAAAGTACTTCCTGCCTGCTCACAGCCAGCCAGAAATGATGACGTGAGCTCCTTGAGCTCAGTTCCGACTGGCTGGTAGTGCTGACGGAGCAGACGTCATCACGCACGTGATGACATTGGCTCCGACAGCGTGAAAATTAAAAAAATAAAAAAAAACAAAAACAAAGAAATCGGAAATGAAGGGGTGCCACTCGGGAATTGTGGAACCCCTTCATTTGGACCCCAAAACTCGGTAAAAACCGAGTAATTCAGGACGGTTGGGAGGTCTGTCTGGTACTTATGTCTGTGTTGCACTGACGCAATCAGTAAATCCTCTATATAAATCAAATTTGGTCACATTTGGGGTGCACAGCTAGGCTCATAAGGGCTTTATTGGTCATTAGCCTAGTATACTATGAATCTATGAACAAAGGATGCTATTCTGTTACTAAAGCAAAGAGATAAAGCTTGGAAGCAATGGTAAACAAACACCACCCCCCCAAAAAAACTACAAAACTTGAGACACTTAGAAATCTCTCAGAAAATACAAAGAGCACTACTACACTAACATCCAGAAAAAAGTCCTAAAATGCATGTTTTGGTCTTCAATTAAAAAAAATGTGACCCGGCCAAGCCTCTATTTCACCCTCAAAAACCACCAACAACAAAGGCAGTGTAGCAATGCAATTTAACTCTTACTACACAAATTCTATTATTTCACTAATTAAAGAGAAGCGACAAACTCCCCTCAATATCCCTGATCCTCCAAGTTACAGCACTGATCATTTTTCTTCTCAGGGTCTAAACATCCACAAAAAGAAAATGGCTAAGCAAACTTAAACAAACTACATTAGTAGACTACAAATTACATGCTGAATACCTAAAACTAGCAGCTGATGTCCTTTCCTGCTATATTTCCATACTTATTAACTACCCAGTACAGAAAATTATGTCCCAGCAATATGAAACAAATTCTACATTATTCTACTACACACAGGTGGAACCTGTTCTGAAATCTCAAACTACAGACCAATATTTATTCTACTCTCCCATCCAAAATACTAGAAAAATGCATACATACCCAGCTTATTAGTTATATTTCCAATAACAACTTTTTAATCAAGACACACCACAGCTTCCATCCCCACCTCAGTGCCACAAATGCCCTCCTTATTTTTACTAATAGAATAAACTACTATAACAATGATGGCAAGCTAGTCTGTTCCCTCTTTATGGATCTGTCTAAAGCATTCAGTGTTACATCACATCAAAACATTGTAATCCAATTAGTCTTCCCCAGACTTAGTCACTCATCCCTATCATGGCTTTGCAGCTATCTAACTGGCTGCCAGTAAGCAGTTAAATAGTAAAAGGATTTTTTCCCTCTTGCCAGTCCGTGTAGGAGTACCATAGGAGTATATCCTAAGTCCACACACAGCAATCAATCTTGCCACAGTTGTGCAATATGCAGATGATTTTACTCTCATCTGTTCTGCACAAACCCTCCAAAAACTACAACAAATAGCACATATCTCTTTCACTGCAATCTAATCTGGGTTATCCAGCTCCCATATCTTGCTAATTCATAATAAAACCAAATTAATGCTTTTCACACCTAAAAAATACTACCTCTTTTCACATCTACTCATCCAACAAAACCAAAATCCAACAGTATTCCAGAAAATGCTAGATGCACTAACTGATGAAAAACTTACGTTTGATCAACATCTCTTTCAAGTCATCAAGAGGGTCTATATTATGTGATCAAAGAATCTCTTTTTCGAACAAATAATAATTGATACATATAGAGGGAATGTTGTAAACCGCAAATGGCCACGTCCTCGAATTTTTTCCTTGTGGAAAAAATTCAGTTGGCCATTATCGGGAATTGCCATTTTCTTCAATGTAGAGTGATCTCAGGGTTAGTATATTTAGTTAGGGGGTGTGGGGGGGGGGGGTGAAGCCCCCCCACTTAATTAATGTTTTAAAGTTTGTTTTTTATTTTAATGCCATGTGAATTTTTTGAGGACGTGGCCATTTGCGGATTACAGTGTTCGCTGTATATGTGGCAATTATTATGTGTTCGGCGAAGAGATTCTTCAATCACATAATATAGACCCTATCATGCAATACACATGAAATTAGGTTCTCCCTACAGGAAAAAGCAATATTTTACAGACTTATCTAGACAATCAATAGCCAGATCTTACTTGCTTTTATCTCTACTGTATGCTTCACCAATTCTTACAACTTGAATAAAACAGAAAAACTAAAACTAGAAGCATGTTATAATAAAATAGCCACATTCATTACTAATACTCCATATGGGGCACTCTACTGCACTGCATTAAGGCAACTACACTGATTAGAATTACCCCACTACCTAATATTCTTCCAGTTAATTACTACACATAAGATAATGCATATCCCAAAAATGCCCAACACTACAAAATATGTTCCAGTTCTACACTAGCAGCAGGAATCTCAGATCAACCAAGAAAAATCCCTGTTGCTTGTTACCAAATCCTAAAATACTGCAAGTGACTCTGTTTACTCCAACTACATCTCCAAAATCTGAAATTCTATTCCTCACCCAATCAGAGAAATACATAAACTACCTACCTTCAAAATGCAACTCAGACAGTACCTAAACAATGTCTGGCTATGCTAATGCTCCAAACCCATGTTAGGTCCTTACTAACTTCAACCCAC